>NC_135331.1:108909901-109273651 GCF_023851605.1 Tamandua tetradactyla
CGTCACATACAAGGGAAACCCAATAAGACTATGTGTAGATTTCTCAGCAGAAACCATGGAAGCTAGAAGACAGTGGGATGATATATTTAAGTTACTAAAAGAGAAAAACTGCCAGCCAAGACTCCTATATCCAGCAAAATTATCCTTCAAAAATGAGGGAGAAATTAAAACATTCTCAGACAAAAAGTCACTAAGAGAATTTGTGACCAAGAGACCAGCTCTGCAAGAAATACTAAAGGAAGCACTAGAGTCAGATACAAAAAGACAGAAGAGAGAGACATGGAGAAAAGTGTAGAAAGAAGGAAAGTCAGATATGATATATATAATACAAAAGGCAAAATGGTAGAGGAAAATATTATCCAAACAGTAATAACTCTAAATGTCAATGGACTGAATTTCCCAATTAAAAGACATAGACTGGCAGAATGGATTAAAAAACAGGATCCTTCTATATGCTGTCTACAGGAAACACATCTTAGACCCAAAGATAAATACAGGTTGAAAGTGAAAGGTTGGGAAAAGATATTTCATGCAAACAACAACCAGAAAAGAGCAGGAGTGGCTATACTAATATCCAACAAATTAGACTTCAAATGTAAAACAGTTAAAAGAGACAAAGAAGGACACTATATACTATTAAAAGGAACAATTAAGCAAGAAGACATAACAATCATAAATATTTATGCACCGAACTAGAATGCCCCAAAATACATGAGGAATGCACTGCAAACACTGAAGAGGGAAATAGACACATCTACCATAATAGTTGGAGACTTCAATTCACCACTCTCATCAATGGACAGAACATCTACACAGAGGATCAATAAAGAAATAGAGAACCTGAATATTACTATAAATGAACTTGACTTAACAGACATTTATAGGACATTACATCCCACAACAGCAGGATACACCTTTTTTTCAAGTGCTCATGGATCATTCTCAAAGATAGACCATATGCTGGGTCACAAAGCAAGTCTTAACAAATTTAAAAATATTGAAATCATACACAACACTTTCTCGGATCATAAAGGAATGAAGTTGGAAATCAATAATAGGCGGAGGGCCAGAAAATTCATAAATACATGGAGGCTCAACAACACACTCTTAAACAACAAGTGGGTCAAAGAAGAAATTGCAAGAGAAATTAGTAAATACCTAGAGGCAAATGAAAATGAAGACACAACATATCAAAACTTATGGGACGCAGCAAAGGCAGTGCTAAGAGGGAAATTTATTGCCCTAAATGCCTTTATCAGAAAAGAAGAAAAGGCAAAAATGCAGGAATTAACTGTCCATTTGGAAGAACTGGAGAAAGAACAGCAAACTAATCCCAAAGCAAGCAAAAGGAAAGAAATAACAAAGATTAGAGCACAAATAAATGAAATTGAAAACATGAAAACAATAGAGAAAATCAATAAGACCAGAAGTTGGTTCTATGAGAAAATCAACAAGATTGATGGGCCCTTAGCAAGATTGACAAAAAGAAGAAGAGAGAGGATGCAAATAAATAAGATTAGAAATGAAAGAGGAGACATAACTACTGACCTCACAGAAATAAAGGAGGTAATAACAGGATACTATGAACAACTTTACACTAATAAATACAACAATTTAGAAGAAATGGACAGGTTCCTGGAAAGACATGAACAACCAACTTTGACTCAAGAAGAAATAGACGACCTCAACAAACCAATCACAAGTAAAGAGATTGAATTAGTTATTCAAAAGCTCCCTAAAAAGAAAACTCCAGGACCAGACGGCTTCACATGTGAATTCTATCAAACATTCCAGAAAGAATTAGTACCTACTCTCCTCAAACTCTTCAACATAATCGAAGTGGAGGGAAAACTACCTAATTCATTCTATGAAGCCAACATCACCCTCATACCAAAACCAGGCAAAGATATTACAAAAAAAGAAAACTACAGACCAATCTCTCTAATGAATACAGATGCAAAAATCCTCAATAAAATTCTAGCAAATCGTATCCAACAACACATTAAAAGAATTATACATCATGACCAAGTAGGATTCATCCCAGGTATGCAAGGATGGTTCAACATAAGAAAATCAATTAATGTAATACACCATATCAACAAATCAAAGCAGAAAAATCACATGATCATCTCAATTGATGCAGAGAAGGCATTTGACAAGATTCAACATCCTTTCCTGCTGAAAACACTTCAAAAGATAGGAATACAAGGGAATTTCCTTAAAATAATAGAGGGAATATATGAAAAACCCACAGCTAATATCATCCTCAATGGGGAAAAATTGAAAACTTTCCCCCTAAGATCAGGAACAAGACAAGGATGTCCACTATCACCACTATTATTCAACATTGTGTTGGAAGTTCTAGCCAGAGCAATTAGGCAAGAAAAAGAAATACAAGGCATCAAAATTGGAAAGGAAGAAGTAAAACTATCACTGTTTGCAGACGATATGATACTATATGTAGAAAACCCAGAAAAATCCACAACAAAACTACTAGAGCTAATAAATGAGTACAGCAAAGTAGCAGGCTACAAGATCAACATTCAAAAATCTGTAGCTTTTCTATACACTAGTAATGAACAAGCTGAGGCGGAAATCAAGAAACAAATCCCATTTACAATCGCAACTAAAAGAATAAAATACCTAGGAATAAATTTAAGCAAAGAGACAAAAAACCTATATAAAGAAAACTACAAAAAACTGCTAAAAGAAATCACAGAAGACCTAAATAGATGGAAGGGCATACCGTGTTCATGGATTGGAAGACTAAATATAGTTAAGATGTCAATCCTACCTAAATTGATTTACAGATTCAATGCAATACCAATCAAAATCCCAACAACTTATTTTTCAGAAATAGAAAAACCAATAAGCAAATTTATCTGGAAGGGCAGGGTGCCCCGAATTGCTAAAAACATCTTGAGGAAAAAAAACGAAGCTGGAGGTCTCGCGCTGCCTGACTTTAAGGCATATTATGAAGCCACAGTGGTCAAAACAGCATGGTATTGGCATAAAGATAGATATATCGACCAATGGAATCGAATAGAGTGCTCAGATATAGACCCTCTCATCTATGGACATTTGATCTTTGATAAGGCAGTCAAGCCAACTCACCTGGGACAGAGCAGTCTCTTCAATAAATGGTGCCTAGAGAACTGGATATCCATATGCAAAAGAATGAAAAAAGACCCATCTCTCACACCCTATACAAAAGTTAACTCAAAATGGATCAAAGATCTAAACATTAGGTCTAAGACCATAAAACAGATAGAGGAAAATGTTGGGAGATATCTTATGGATCTTACAACTGGAGGTGGTTTTATGGACCTTAAACCTAAAGCAAGAACACTGAAGAAGGAAATAAATAAATGGGAGCTCCTCAAAATTAAACACTTTTGTGCATCAGAGAACTTCATCAAGAAAGTAGAAAGACAGCCTACACAATGGGAGACAATATTTGGAAACGACATATCAGATAAAGGTCTAGTATCCAGAATTTATAAAGAGATTATTCAACTCAACAACAAAAAGACAGCCAACCCAATTACAAAATGGGAAAAAGACTTGAACAGACACCTACCAGAAGAAGAAATACGGATGGCCAAGAGGCACATGAAGAGATGCTCAATGTCCCTGGCCATTAGAGAAATGCAAATCAAAACCACAATGAGATATCATCTCACACCCACCAGAATGGCCATTATCAACAAAACAGAAAATGACAAGTGCTGGAGAGGATGCGGAGAAAGAGGCACACTTATCCACTGTTGGTGGGAATGTCAAAGGGTGCAACCACTGTGGAAGGCAGTTTGGCGGTTCCTCAAAAAGCTGAATATAGAATTGCCATATGACCCAGCAATACCATTGCTAGGTATCTACTCAAAGGACTTAAGGGCAAAGACACAAACGGACATTTGCACACCAATGTTTATAGCAGCGTTATTTACAATTGCAAAGAGATGGAAACAGCCAAAATCTCCATCAACAGAAGAGTGGCTAAACAAACTGTGGTATATACATACGATGGAATATTATGCAGCTTTAAGACAAGATAAACTTATGAACCATGTAATAACATGGATGGACCTAGAGAATATTATGCTGAGTGAATCCAGCCAAAAACTAAAGGACAAATACTGTATGGTCCCACTGATGTGAATGGACATTCGAGAATAAACTTGAAATATGTCATTGGTAACAGAGTTCAGCAGGAGTTAGAAACAGGGTAAGACAATGGGTAATTGAAGCTGAAGGGATACAGACTGTGCAACAGGACTAGATACAAAAACTCAAAAATGGACAGCACAATAATACCTAATTGTAAAGTAATCATGTTAAAATACTGAATGAAGCTGCATCTGAGCTATAGGGTTTTTTTTGTTTTTGTTTGCTTGTTGGTTTGTTTGTTGTTGTTGTTTTTTACTATTACTACTACTTTTATTTCTTTTCTTTATATTAACATTTTATATCTTTTTCTGTTGTGTTGCTAGTTCCTCTAAACCGATGCAAATGTACTAAGAAACAATGATCATGCATCTATGTGATGATGTTAAGAATTACTGAGTGCATATGTAGAATGGTATGATTTCTAAATGTTGTGTTAATTTCTTTTTTTTTTCTTTCCGTTAATAAAAAAAAAAATAAAAAAATAAAAAATAAATTTGGAAAAAAAAAAAAAAATGTTTCTTCTATATTGGTGTTTTAGTTTGCTCAAGCTGCCAGAATGCAACATACCAGAGATGGATTGGCTTTCAATAAGGGGATTTACTTTGTTAAAAATTTATAGTTTTTCAAAGGAAAGGCAGTTAGCTTTCATCTGAGGTTCTCTGTCACATAGGAAGGCACATGACAATGTCTGCTGGCCTTCTCTCCTGGCTTCTGGATGACAATGGCTTTCCCTAGGGCCATTCCTTTTTGCATTTTCAAACGTCTGGGCTGAAATGAGGTCTGCTGAGCTGCTTGGGCTGTGCTATTCTGAGCTTCTTCTGAGCTCTCTCTTTTCTGACCCCAGCTAATTAAATTAAACGTCACTCTTTGCAGAAGGCACTCCCCTTAGCCAGCAGCAAATGTAATCAGCCATAGATGAACTTCACATGCTGATGATTCAAGTCCACAGCAACAGAATAACGGGGCATCATAACCTGGCCATGTTGACAACTGAACCTAATCATCACAATTGGTAAATGAAAAAAACAAAGTATAGAAGAATGTATCTGTGTTTAAAAAAGAGGAGGGGGATAAGCAAATTTGAATTTGTTTTATTTGCATATGGAAACATTGATTAGGAAGGATAGCAACAGGTATGAGTGTAAGACATCTCGATGCAAAACATTTAATATTGTTTTGATTTTTTAAATCCCATAAATTTTAATCAATTTAATTGCAAATCTAAATTGTGCCACTATACTGACAGAATGGTGATAGAATGGTCTTTTCAATAAATGATGCATGCTTAATTAGATATCTGCATGGGAAAACAAATGAACCTTAAGCCCTACCTCACATCATGTGCAAAAGTTAATTCCAGTGAGATTGTAGAACAGCATTTGAAAGGTAAACAACAAAGCTTTGAGAAAAAAATACAGAACATTATCTTTATGATGTTGGGTAACAAAGACTTCTTAAACAGGACACAAAAATTATAAATCATGAAATTAAAAAATGATAACTGGAGCTCATTCAAATTAAGAGCTTCCTAATGATCACACGACACAATTAAAACAGTGAAAAGTCTCAGTCTGACAGAAGATATTTGCAATACATGTATCAGATGCAGAAATGAAATCCAGGGTATATTTTTTAAAACAACACTTAAATAGCAAGAACAATGGCAGGCAAAGCAATTCAAATTATAATGGGTATATCTCTCCACTTGTAAGTGTTGCTGTACATGGTGACTTTCTTTAAAGAGTGTACGGAAGAGGGGTTGGGAGGAGTAACTATATTGTGGAGAAATTCAACAAATACTACTTCAGCCAACTTATCAAGGTCAACATCAACAGTTAACAGTATTTCTCTTGATATGACATGATAAAAATGTTACTTTATCTCTGAGGTTTTTCCAAGGGAAAAAATAAAAACATAAACATGAGAAAAAACAAATCCCAACTGATGGTAATTTTACAAAATACCTGATCAGTACTCCTCAAAACTGTCAAGGTCATCAAAAACAACAAAAGTCTGAGAGATTCCTACAACCAAGAGGAGCCTGAGGAGATATGATAACTAAATGGAATGTGATATATTAGCTAAGAAATTGAAACAGAAAAAAAAATTAGATAAAAACTAAAGAAATCTGAATAAACTGTTGACTTCAGTTAATAAAGTATCAATCTGGATTCATAAACTATAATAAATGTTCTATAGCAATGTAAGATGTTAGTAATAGGAGAAACTGTGGGGCATTTGATAACTCTATGGCTATTTAGCAATTTTTCGGTAAATCTAAAACTTCTAAAAACTAAAGTTTATTAAAAACTTGAACAGGCATATCCCAACAGGTAACAACAAAATGGCCAATCAATATATGAATACCCACTCAACATCTTTAGTCATTGTTTAGATGCCAATCGAAGCCACAATAAGTACCCACAAAAATATATACCTGAACTGTTAATCTCATCAAGACTGATCAACGGGCCAGCATTATAATGACTAATACTGATGGTCATTGAGGATGTAGAGAAACTGGAGCTCCCATACCTTGCTAGTGAGACTGTAGATTTGTACAATGCCTCTGGAAAACTATTTTGCAGTATACATTAAATCTAAATATTCACCTACTCTATGATCCAGTATTTCCATTCAGAGAGACATGCCTAAGAAAACTGAATGCATATGTCCATTAAAAGACATACAGAATATTCACAGTCAAAATCTGGAAGCAACACAAATGTCCATCAACAAGAGAATAGACGGTATATTCATACAATGTAATACTACACAGCAATGAAAAACAAACAGATTACCTCTATATACAACAATGTGGGTAAAACCATGCACTTAAGACTGACCAAAAGAAATCAAAACATGTGCACAGTATATGATTCAAAGTTCAAAAATAGGCAAAATTAATTTATGATGATAGAGGTCAGAATAGTGGTTAAGTCTGGGAATATTGTTTCGTAGTGAGCATCATAACAACTTTCTGGGGGATAGAAATGTTTTATATATTGACTGTGCACTCAATTGCATGTTGTTACCCCTCAATTTAAAATGAATTAATAAATTTAGAAAATGTAAACATGATGTTAAAATTATGTATTAAATAAGAAATAAGAAAAATATGTTTACAACAAAATTGACAAATCAATGGTACTTAGCCTTGATATATAAAAGATCTTATAAATCAATTAAAAATGTCAAGTGCCCAATTGAAAAAGTGACAAAGGAAATGAAAGGACAGCATAGAGGAGATATTGAAATGAGCAGTATATATAACTCTTAAATTGTCCAAGATTTGTAATAAAACACTATTTTAGCAGGGATAGAGGTGAGTCTCTGTGAGTCTTGTAGAAGACTCAAACAATACAATACACTTGAAATTCTTCCAGATGATCATCAAGAATATAATATTCATGGAAATTCCAACTTGGCATACGTTCAGATTAGCCAAAAGAGAAGTCCAATTACAAATCTGACTTAGATAGGGGCCAAGTTTTCTGTGAAGCAAATTGAATTCACAAATGAGTTTCACACTGTACAGACCATTCTGATGAGCTGTGGTGTCCAGAAGAGGTGGAATCAGGTGAAAAAGCAAAAGAACCTGTGGAGGTTTGACATGTGCTGGCACTAGTGACTCATTTCTAACAAATGAATGTGGTGGAAGTGACTCTGCATGACTTCTGAGTTTAGGAGATTAGGTTTCTGCCTAGTGTTCTCTCTCTCCCTTCCCTCTGTCTCTCAGAATATGTGCCTTCAAAGCCCTGAGCTGCCATGTAAGAAGTCCAGCTACTGTGAAGCCACCCTTGTGGATTCACCCACTGATAAAGAAATGCCCAAGACACCTCAGCTATTCTAGCCCCCAGCTTTTAGATATTTCCAGACTCTGCACCAGAAAAGAAGCCTTCTATGGGAACACCTTCCCCCAAGCCTAGCTATCTAATTCCTGCAACCTCATGAGAAACCCTTTGCCAGAACTGTCTAGCTGAGCCATTCTGGAATTCTTGGCCCATAGAAACCATAATATACTGTTGTTGTTTTATGCCACTAAGTATTGGGATGATTTAAAATGCAACAATAGTCACTAGAACAGATCCTCAGAGAGAAAAATCATCATTTCTGAAGAAACCCTGTGGAGAAGACCTAACGAGCCAGTTGTAGGGTCTGGAAGTCAGAAAGAACAGGTTGCAGGAACAAGGTGAGGCTGTCCCCTACAACCTCTGGACCATTTCTACACTTGTAGGTGCTTGTGCCCACCATAAAGCAGGCTGTGGTACAAAGAAACATACTGGGTCCCAGTGGAGCTAATCAAGACTAGCAGATGCAGTTTTTCTGCTTCCAGAGAGGAGATCAGCTCCAAGTTAGGCAGGTTTGAGATAGCTGGCAACAGCCGAGGCAGGGGCAAGGGCAGGGTTAGGAAAGTGAGAGAAGCTGCCGGAGCAGAAGCTGAAACCTAGCATGAGAAGTACAGATCTGTAGTTAGCAGCTCTGTTTAGATATGAGAACCTTCAACCACCTGCACAGCCTGGGGTCACATCCCACATAACTACTGCTAATTGCAGGAACTTATGCAAATTACTTGTCTTCTTTGTGCCTCAGTTTCTCCCATATAAAAAATGTGGGATAATAGTAGCACCAAACTTATTAGTTAGGATTGTGAAGATTAAATGAATGTTTACATTTGTGCTAACTACCACAAAAAAAACTCCAATAAGATATTTTTTGCCTTTCAGGTTGACAAAGATTTTTTTTAAATATAGTCTTCATTGCTGGTGACAATACATTATGGTGGATACTCATACATGACTGGTTGCCATATAATATTCTTTCTGGTACCAACGTAAAAATATGAGTAAAATACCATAATAATTTCCCTACCTTCTGAAATAATAAATATACTTAAACATATCTATGCTAAATAGATAAGTACAGACTTTTACAAATACATGAATGGGAAATATGTTGAACAAAAAAAAAAACAAAAGAACTACGTTTCTAACAATGGCAGAATCATAAAATAGAATATTGGATAGGCATTAAAGATGATGGATTCCAAGAATTCCTAATGTCAAGAAGAAATGTTCAGTATGTAAAACCCCATATACTGTTGAAATCCACCAACCAAAAACCATCAGGAATACATAAACAAAGTTAGGCTTAATTTAGCTTGCTGCAGCAAGGAAGAATGCACCACAAAAAAGAATTTAGGAGCCTCTCAACAAAGGGGAGTTGAGAGACTTTGATTCTAGGGTTTGAGGTTGTGCTGGATGCTTTTAAAGGATTACAGAAGCAGGGCCCAGTTCTGGATTGGATGCTGTCAAATGGTGGTCAATTCAGTGATTGGATATCTTAATTTTTATCCAAGAGGTAGGAAGGTTAAATTAGAATTAATTTTTTTCCCATTGGTTAAAAAAAAAAAACTGTGATCAGTCCAAAAAGGACTTAGCCATTTTTTTTATTAATTAAAGAAAAGAAAGAAATTAACACAACATTTAGAAATCATTCCATTCTACATATGCAATCAGTAATTCTTAACATCATCACATAGATGCATGATCATCATTTCTTAGTACATTTGCATCGATTTAGGAAAAGAACTAGCAAAACAACAGAAAAAGATATAGAATGTTAATATACAGAAAAAAATAAAAATAATAATAATAGTAAAAAAAAAAGAAAGAAAAGGAAAAAGAAAAAAAAGACACAAACAAACAAACAAACAAAAAAAAAACCTATAGCTCAGATGCAGCTTCATTCAGTGTTTTAACATGATCACTTTACAATTAGGTATTATTGTGCTGTCCATTTTTGAGTTTTTGTATCTAGTCCTATTGCACAGTCTGTATCCCTTCAGCTCCAATTACCCATTATCTTACCCTGTTTCTAAGTCCTGTTGGTCTCTGTTACCAATGACATATTCCAAGTTTATTCTCGAATGCCGGTTCACATCAGTGGGACCATACAGTATTTGTCCTTTAGTTTTTGGCTAGACTCACTCAGCATAATGTTCTCTAGGTCCATCCATGTTATTACATGCTTCATAAGTTTATTCTGTCTTAAAGCTGCATAATATTCCATCGTATGTATATACCACAGTTTGTTTAGCCATTCGTCTGTTGATGGACATTTTGGCTGTTTCCATCTCTTTGCAATTGTAAATAATGCTGCTATAAACATTGGTGTGCAAATGTCCGTTTGTGTCTTTGCCCTTAAGTCCTTTGAGTAGATACCTAGCAATGGTATTGCTGGGTCGTATGGCAATTTTATATTCAGTTTTTTGAGGAACCGCCAAACTGCCTTCCACAGTGGTTGCACCATTTGACATTCCCACCAACAGTGGATAAGTGTGCCTCTTTCTCCGCATCTTCTCCAGCACTTGTCATTTTCTGTTTTGTTGATAATGGCCATTCTGGTGGGTGTGAGATGATAGCTCATTGTGGTTTTGATTTGCATTTCTCTAATGGCCAGGGACATTGAGCATCTCTTCATGTGCCTTTTGGCCATTTGTATTTACTCTTCTGAGAGGTGTCTGTTCAAGTCTTTTTCCCATTTTGTAATTGGGTTGGCTGTCTTTTTGTTGTTGAGTTGGACAATCTCTTTATAAATTCTGGATACTAGACCTTTATCTGATATGTTGTTTCCAAATATTGTCTCCCATTGTGTAGGCTGTCTTTCTACTTTCTTGATGAAGTTCTTTGATGCACAAAAGTGTTTAATTTTGAGGAGCTCCCATTTATTTATTTATTTCTTCAGTGCTCTTACTTTAGGTTTAAGGTCCATAAAACCGCCTCCAATTGTAAGTTTCATAAGATATCTCCCTACATCTTCCTCTAACTGTGTTATGGTCTTAGACCTAATGTTTAGATCTTTGATCCATTTTGAGTTAACTTTTGTATAGGGTGTGAGATACGGGTCTTCTTTCATTCTTTTGCATATGGATATCCAGTTCTCTAGGCACCATTTATTGAAGAGACTGTTCTGTCCCAGGTGAGTTGGCTTGACTGCCTTATCAAAGATCAAATGTCCATAGATGAGAGGGTCTATATCTGAGCACTCTATTCGATTCCATTGGTCGATATATCTATCTTTATGCCAATACCATGCTGTTTTGACCACTGTGGCTTCATAATATGCCTTAAAGTCAGGCAGCATGAGACCTCCAGCTTCATTTTTTTTCCTCAAGATACTTTTAGCAATTCGGGGCACCCTGCCCTTCCAGATAAATTTGCTTATTAGTTTTTCTATTTCCAAAAAATAAGTTGTTGGGATTTTGGTTGGTATTGCATTGAATCTGTAAATCAATTTAGGTAGGATTGACATCTTAACTATATTTAGTCTTCCAACCCATGAACACAGTATGCCCTTCCATCTATTTAGGTCTTCTGTGATTTCTTTTAACAGTTTTTTGTAGTTTTCTTTGTATAGGTTTTTTGTCTCTTTAGTTAAATTTATTCCTAGGTATTTTATTCTTTTAGTTGCAATTGTAAATGGGATTCGTTTCTTGATTCCCCCCTCAGATTGTTCATTACTAGTGTATAGAAATGCTACAGATTTTTGAATGTTGATCTTGTAACCTGCTACTTTGCTGTACTCATTTATTAGCTCTAGTAGTTTTATTGTGGAGACTTAGCCATTTTTGTGGTCATGATATGTCCTTGCTTTTGTCTTCTTATGAACATCTACGTCTTGTGCAAAATATTATTGGAGGTCTATGCAAAAGTCTCATTTGATTTTTTACCAAATTTTCAATTTTCCTGGTTGTCAGCATGACCAATTTTCACAATCTTGATGAAATGTATATAAAACAAATTACATAAAAAAGGAACTCTATCTAGACACAGCAAAAATGCTGAAAGAAAGGAAATCATTGCATTACAACTGATAATTTATGGAGTTGTAGAGTGATAATTTTTTTGTTCTTTCTTTGTAGAGTATTTCTCTATTTTCTGTAATAAACATATTTTCTTTAAAATATTAATAAACAATACATTAACAAATAATAAACTTTAAGAAATGTATTTGGTCTTATACCAGAATAAATTCAGTAGAATATTCTGTGATAACAAAAAATGAATCTTTTCCGCTGCAATCCAAGATAATGATGGCTGATCACAAAACTGGAATGAAGCTTTCCTGTAGAAGGGAAAAGCAACCTCTGTCACTATTCAGTGATGGTAAACTTATTCCCTAGAGAAAATAGTTGATTTACCTTGACCATTGGTGATTTATACAAATTAGAATGGAAAAGGTAGAGGTCTCCCTCTAAAGCAATCCTGATAATACATATTTTCTAATGACACAGAGAGAATAAGTAACTATATAAAGACAAAAAGACATGACCCTTCAAACAAACTCACCCAATCTACCCACTCCAGGACTTCCTCACCTGTATGGAGGTATACTAATGGGATACAGGTATCCCATTAATGGGAGGTATATTAATGGGATACAGGTATCCCATTAATGAGATAGACCAGAGGTTCTCAGCCTTCATGGTAGAGTTTGTTCATAATTATGAATGCTCCCGTGATTCTAATTTCACTGAAACTATTTTTCTGTAAGGTTTGGCACTAAAACAAATGTCTGAGCTCCCAAACTAAAAAAAAAACTATTAAGGGGCTACTACTTTACCTTGCCATGGTCACAGTATGTACGTAATTATGGCTCCAAGCCGTTCTCTCCTGTTCAAGGCAACATATCGGAATGCAAGTAAGTGAGAATGAAATGATAGTGATAATATTGACTTATTCATTCTTAAAAATAAGCCATGTATAAATTTAGACATTCTAACACAATCTTGCAAACACATATCACACAAATGAAAAGCAACAGATTCATTAATAAATACATAAAAATATATCCTAGATGGTAAAGGTAAAAATATGTGGCTAAATATTTGGAAATTGTCATTTTAGTAGAAGTACATTACATATGCTACACATTAGTATAATATATCAGTTACATAAGACACAAGTAAAATAAGGAAGAGAAAACCCTGAGGAATCTACATTCTTGAAGACACACAATTGAGTAGGCCAGTTGATATCAGATGAGATATAAGGAAATGGCAAGATGAAGAAGTTAAGGATGGCTCCTAGGTAGACAAGGATTGCTTGGATAGATAAAGATGCTATTCTCTGAGAGTGAAAGAATTGAAAAGGTGTAATACAATATACGTACCGCAACAGAATTATATACAGGGTTCTGTGGCAGAATAGAGGAGGCTGCTAACTTTGCCTTCTGAAAGGGATAGGTAGAAATCACAAAGAAATCTTTAAACAAGTAACACTTTAATTGAATCTCATCCTTATGCGTTTCCTAGTCTGAAAATTGGGGAAAAGTCATTTCAGACATTGGAGATGATGCCCTTAGATAATTGTTTAATAATATTTTGAATAAATAATACATGCAAATAGTTCAAACTTCAGAAGTAAAAAAAAGGGCATATAGTGAAAATTTTTTCCTCCCCAATGCCCCAAATCATCCAGATTCCTCCCTTCTTTAACAACTAATATTATCCTTGTTATGTATCCTATCAGATATATTGATGTATATACATATGTACATACTTTTTCTTTCACCTTTTTTTTCACAAATGGTACTTTATTCTACACACTGAGAGGGTCACCCTGCTTTTTTCCCCTAATATATCAATACTTAAAGATCTTCCTCATTTTTTTTTTTAACATGGGCAGGCACCAGGAATCGAACCCGGGTCTTCTGGCATGGCAGGCAAGCGTTCTTGACCTGCTGAGCCACCGTGGCCCGCCCTCTTCCTCATTTTTTATAACAATATAATATTTCATTATGTTGATGTACCATAGTTTAACAAGTCCCCTACTTATGGTCATTTATTTCCAATATTTTGCTATTCCCTGTGTATTTATAATTTATAATTCTGCTTATGAAGCATACACGACCCAAAAAGAATTCAGGCAATACAGGATGTTTTTAAAAAAAGAAAAAAAATTATTCTAAGCTCCCAGTAGCCAGAAGCAGCATGTAACAGTTTGTCAGTAAACAACCTTTCAGGCATCTTTCTTTACATTTCTGAAAATTTATTAGGGTAAACTTTATATCTCCTAGTCTAATAGTGGGGGGAAGATTACAAATTAATGCAAAATAATTTAGATAAGGGTCTATTAACAAGGGATACTTTGTTAAATAACCCAAGGCATAGTGACAATAAGTTTCTTTAAATATTATATAAAACCTGAACAAAATAGGATAAAAGCTGTACTATTAAAGTATATTTGAATTTTTCATGTAAACTACATTAGGAAGATAATGGGAAAAAATATCCTGAAACTCTGCTTAAGTGTTATTTTGAGCTGAATCAGCATTTTTCTGGTTTCTACAACTTCCTATTTTGGGTTTCTGCCTAGGTTTGCTGAAATACATCCACAAGTCACTCCCTATAAAAGAGAGATTAATTTTCTGATTGTTATGGGTCTAAAAATAACTATGTTCATTTCTCATACTTGTTGATGACTTGATACAAAGTTTGGCTGACCTTATATTTTAAGGTTAAAAAATCATTTTCTTTAGAAGTCTGAAGATTTTGTTCTATTACCTTCCACATTCCAGTTTATTTTGGAAAATCTATGCCTGTGTGATTAATGTTGCTTTATGGATAACATATTCTACCTTTATTGGGGGTATGCCCATGTGATTGTGGTAGAGGTTACCTTTTGGACAATACAAACAAATCAAGAGCCTCATTACTTTCCGGGAAAATTTCTTTTATTGTATCTTTTACTGTAATTTCTTTCCTTCTTTTCTCTTTTGAGAACTCCTACTTTTCGGGCATTGAAATTTAAGGAATAATCCTCTATGTCTCTTTTACTTCCTATCCTGTTTGTTGTCTCTTTTTGTTCTATTTACTGCAAGTTTTCTTCTATCTTATATTCCAACTATTCTGTTGAATTCTATATTTCAACAATTGTTCTCTGAATTTTTTCCTTGTCACAACTTCCAATTCTTGTTTTTTGCAGGAGGGAATTCAAAATCTTTACAGATCTCTTATATTAGAACTTCCTTCATTATATCTGTCAGCTCTAACATCATTGGTTGTTTTCTTGGTCTCCTTCTTTCATGTTGAAGACTTTCCTCAAATGTCTGGTCATCCTTGATTGGGTATTCAAAATTCCAAGTAAGGCACTAAACAATGGATTTGGAGTTCTGAAATTATTGACTTTTAGATTTGGTTTTAGATATCAAAGTCAGACAGGCAGCCAGTTTGGCAAGGGAACACACACATACACACACAAAACAGAATATAAAGCTCTTTTTTCTGAGTTTCAGTTATTTAAAGTAAACACAAGGTCCATAAGTTATTTCCTTTTGTTTTCATTTTGGATATATTTAGAATTGAATGTCTTAATAAGATCTGCAAAGCAGTGTACAGAACTGAAAATGTTTACTTTTTCTTTATCTTGCTTATATCAAGATAGGAAATCTTTTATTGAAATTCATTTTGTCAAGTCTTCTTAAAGCACTCAACACAGTTTTCAGAGAGACAAATACTTTGCACATATGTTATTGGTTTATACAGCACTTAATCAGACTATAATTACAATAAAGAAGTACCTAGTTTTGGAGACAAACAAAATTAACTGTTCATAGCCATGCAGCTCAACTGGTAGGAACAGAAATACATGGGCATACCAGAGAGAAGGGTTTTAGTTGCCAGCACCAGTTAATATGCTTTACAGAAGAGATGGAGAGCTGGTTAAAGTGGAGACCAATAAATAGATTAACTTTTCTTCAATTGGTATGTGTGAGAAACGCATCAGTGATTATAAATCATAAAATAAGGAGAAGCATAATTTCAAACAGAGGGTATAAAAAAGTAAAAATGAAGAAACAAAAAAAGACAAAAAATATATCAAGTTGAGGACTTAGCTCAAGCTTGCTTCAGCCATTGAAGGCTAACCATGCATGATTGTATTTGTTGTTGTTATTGTTGTTTGTTATTTCCCCAACACCCTTAGGTGCTATACAAGGGAAAGGCAACACATCACACAATTGCTATTCAAATAAATTATTCATAAAAATAACAATTTAGTAAAACAGAAGCCCAAGATTTAATGAAATTATGTTATTCACAAGGCCAAAAACTTGTGCTAAATTTTTTGTTAAACCATTCTCTCCCATATCCCCTATAGTTTTGATATGGAGGAGAATGCAAAACCCCTCACCCAAGATATATTATTTTTAAAGTTTTGAAAATTTTTCAACAGTGAAAGTCCTATAACAGGTAAAACTGTCAGGTGCAGTAAAATATGGTTTAACTTTTTATAATGAACTCTTGGAATCAAGATACCTTTAATCGTTAAAGATTTCTCACATGTCACCAAATTCATCAAAAGAGAATTTGGTGTTTACCCTGGCAAATGACAATTGAATTTTCTCTAGATTTCTAAAGTTCTCATATCCCTTATTTCCTAAAGAAAAAGAAGAAGAAAAAAAATGGCATTGATAACCCAACTCTTGGGAGCTAAGTAAAATAAATGGCTTATTGTCTTAACAAATGGAATAATATTTCTTGATGTCTGTACTAGTAGTAGTAGAGAAAGCAATATACTATTACTATCTACACCAAGTGACAGGATTGTTGAGAAGTATAAGATGGCCATGACCCTGTGGGCACTGACGGTCCAATGAGAGAAAATAAAAAGGAAACACTCATGAAAAGTGAATAACATCAAGTAATATGAGATAAATACTAAATATGTAGTCTAGAAAATGTGGTGTCAAAAATTTCTCATCTCTAGGTCCCAACTCATTGAAATTGTAAACTATAATTATGCCTGTAAAACATCAATCCACATTCTGTTAATGATTTGACAACTTAATCAATTTCTCAGTGATTGTAAGTTTTTTTTTTTTAGTGTTTTGCACTTTACCTATGTGACTGCTGAAATCTTTTATGCCACCTCTGTGTTAGGCATAGATCAGTTTATGAAAATAGCTGTGTAAAAACATATGTACGCTTCATCTTGCCTGGTAGTTATACAATTTATGGCCCTTGTAAATAAGCAGCCACATGGTATCTTGATATCCTTTGTAATAATAAACCAAACACGGTTACAATTGACATTTTTCCTGGATTAATTTACCCAATCCATGATCTATATCTCACTCTTCTCTGTTCCATGTCAGAACCCT
Organism: Tamandua tetradactyla; assembly: GCF_023851605.1. Lineage (NCBI taxonomy): Eukaryota > Metazoa > Chordata > Mammalia > Pilosa > Myrmecophagidae > Tamandua > Tamandua tetradactyla. The sequence continues at coordinate 108,927,233 of NC_135331.1, forward strand.
TTGTTCTATAAGATTTTTCTTCTTGCAGTATTGATCCCTATTGATCTTAACCTAGTACAATAGTGAATAATTAAATATTTTCAGAAAGAAACAAGTATTTCCCTCTTTTCAATATGACCTTCACCTGATGTTCAAATAGTTTCAGCATTAGTGTAGAATCTTTTTGGTGCAAACTTGACCTCTGTTGTCCTACTTTGAAAATGCACTTGATATCTAACAAGAGCTTTTAGAAATGTAACAGCACTGATTTGTTAGATAATGAAATCCAAATTGTTCTAGAAAAAGGTGCAATTATACAGCATGTAATACACAAATAAATTGACTTAATGTTACATTATAATGAAAACTGTGCAAAATCCTCTACACAAGCACAATAAAATAATAAAAAGTAATAGAACAGGTAATAGATGTAAAATAAATGCTAAAAAAGTAGTTCAAATCATTTTCATACCAGTCAAAAGATACTGAGGAGGGCGCATCCAATCACAATAAAACACCAGAATGAAACACTTCTAAATAGTAATATAAATTTTTGTGGACACTTCATGTCCCATGATGTGGAATTGACATATAGTTTGATTTTCTTTTTCCTAATGTAAGCCACAGTTTTACAGTCCTAGTGAAAACATTTTATTGCTGGGGATGTATTAGACATGGTTCATTTCCCTTCTCAGTATGGCTTTAATTTTCCACATCCATGGCTTGACACAGACCCAAACACCAGAAGATGGTTGTCTGCTATAAACTGTTTGGTTTTCTTTGATTGCTTTACAATTTAATCTATAGTTCATTCCATTAACCCTTTCCATTTTAATGCTGCCAAGTCTCCCAGCTCCTTAATATAAAGATAAACTTCCCCAAACATTTATGTTTATTCTGGTTTCTCATGCCCAGAGAATTACATGCTGAGGGGAAGAAGAAGGAAATGTTTCTTTCCTAGTTAACTTTTTCGAGGCCCTGGGTAATTGCAAAATAATTGACATTTTACAATGAGGGGTTTTTCCCTTTTGCTTCATAATACATTCATCATTATTCATTCATTGGGTTCGGTTATATTGATACTAATCTGCCGAGCCAAGAAAGTGTCACTGTCATTTTAGCTTTCTCCTCAAATCCCTGATCTTTCGGAGGGTGTGGGATGGGCAGCAGCGAGGGGGGAAATCCTTTCCCCGGCTGCGGTGTTGTCACATCCGATATCCTGTTCCTTCCGGCAGAGAAAGTGTATCTGGGAGGGTCACCAGATCAGCCTGTGCCTCGGGGCGTCTCGCCTCAAGTACAAAAGACTCCACTCAACTCACGTTAGTCTTCTAGGTGGCCTATCGGCGGTGACTGACTGCCAGCTCGGGCTGTGGACGAGCAGTGATGACTGCCTTGAAATGCTAAGTGCTTAATTAAGGACCTTTCATATCAGTTATTGAGGCCTCCATCTCCCATAGCCCTGGGCATTGTACTTTACCAAGGGCTCCCTGGAGCCAGAGCCAACTTTATTGCAGTGACAAGTAGAGAAAGAGAGAGCGAGAAACAAGTGGTTTCAATCCTCTCACAACCTTCCCCAAACCTAAATATAATCCGACAGCTGACTAGTCATTGTTGGCCAATTCCTAAAAATATACTTTTTCATGTTCATGGAACTAGAACAGGCTTGTGTCTTGCTGGCAGTGTGGACCGTGGAACCCTCCTCTGAAGGAAATGATCTCATCGCCGGCAGCCCCCTGGCGTCATCTGGCATCACCTGGCAAAAGTCACAGCCTCTCCCCTTGCTCACCAGACAGCTGCACCAAATAGAGGTCATAATTTTAAAAGTCAAGAAGATGTTTTTGTCCAGTGTCCTTTCCCCCTGTTTTCAATAGTACTGATATTATTTGTAAAGTCTACTGTAAGTAGTATATGATGGTGAACAAGTCTGACTAATATTTACAATTATTTCATTCTGTTAGAGTAGAACTTCTAAGTTAACTACCTGAAAGGGCTTCTCTACTTCTCTATTACCAAATATATTTAAAGTTACCAAGTGACATGAGGTAAGTAAAAAACTGCAGCAGCTGGTGATGTCTGTTATGTTGGTTAATAGTAAAATGATGGACCACTGACAAGTGAAATGCACTTACTTTTAAAGCAAAGTATAAGAGGAATATAGATTGCCCACAGCTACCTAAGGAGGTAGGAACACAACGTCCTTATTCATCAAGAAAAACCCAATAGACTACTGTTGGCCAGCCAGCAGATATAACAGAACAAATACTTATCTTGTTAAATTAAGTAGCAGAAACATCACACAAATGAATTTGACTGTGACTTCATCATGTCCTGGCAAACAGTACATCCATAAAACACTGTGTTTGACATTAAACAATTTGTTACTGCATCATAGCTAAAATACTTGAACCAAAAGATGTTCAAAATGTTTAGAGACAACTTCCTCTACTATCTGTGAAAAGGCACGTAAAAAGACATTCTTGGTTGTCAGAATATCTCCAATTCAAATACAAAAAACCACAGTTATCTCTTCTCAATACACTCAAAGTTCATCTACTAATTTAATTTCTTATCCTTTCATTGAGTGGCTTCAATATAATTACATATATGCATATTATTATTACATGCATACATATGTAAATGGATGCATTTTAGTATCTTGAAGCGAATCACACATTTGTGCTGTATTTTTTGGGGCAAAAGCAAAGTAGGCCTGTGAATAACAGCTCATGAAATTCAGCCTCTAGAGACAGTTGGAATTTTAATGTTGACATATTCTATCGGTTCTTAATGAACAGGTTAATAGAAGGATTGGGATAGAAGTTCATAACTGTATCTTTTGTGCATTTCCAGGGTAAGTAGGGGAGAGACACTTTGGTGATTTACCATCTATGAATCTATAACACTTAGGATTTCAGCCTTCGGCCCTATGTACACCCATCAAATTTCAATAATTTTACCTCAGGATACTGAAAATACCATCTACTCCAAAGCTACTTTTGTCTCAACATACGCATCAGCTCTCAAACCTCAACCTCTATTGCTCTATAAATCTTGATGGTGAGGGGATTTATCACAACATTTAATTGCAGAAATGACCTGCTCAAGTCAGAATGTTCACCCTACCCACATCTTTCTACACTAGAAGAGTTCTGGAGAATTAAATCCCTGGCGTAGTTGTCTTAAATCTTAGCCCATAGAAAAATCTACAGCTTAATGTATACAGAAAAGGACAGCAGGAAATTCATTCCAGGGAAGACACACATAAAATATTAAAATACACTTGTTTGTACCATCTAAATTTACCTATATAATAAAATTCTATGATACAGGGTCTGTTCTCTCAATAGTTCTGCCTACAGATGCAGATAACTATAGGAAGTTCTAAATCTACAGCTGAGTACTTGACCCTATCTACCTAATTTAATACTGCCAAGAAGCATACATTACACTGAAGTGCTGTTCAGAGCATAAAGGAAATTAAACATGGAAAATCCCTACTATACAAACAGCGAACTCATAAATTTTAATTTCCCTTCCTCCTGTACAAGTGGAGCAAAAAATATGATATGACAAAGTCCTCCTAAATTAATTCTAAATTTGATAAGTAGAGCTATCGTGATACATTCAAGCAATATAGGTGGTATACCTCAGTTATATGGACCTTAAAGTCGATATTTTACAATCAGAAAAATCTAAAATTATTATCTATACTACTGTCTGAATTCAGCAGATAATAGTTCAACTTTTGGTGCCTCTTTGGTTAGGTTTAAGAACATGGGTAGGGTGGTGTGACAGTGGCTCAGCAGGCAGAATTCTCGCCTGACATGCCAGAGACCCGGGTTGGATTCCTGATGCCTGCCCATGCAAAAAAAAAAAAAAGACATGGATATATGGGGCTGAATAATAAATAGTAGCTGATCTAACCAGCTTTATAGCAAAGGACAGGAATATTGGTCCTGGAATCCCAATAAAATGGCAGTCTGGTTTAATTTGATCATGCAGATATTACCTTATCCACTCATTTGAAATATTTTTATCAAATACCTTCCTAAGTGCAAGACAGACAAGATTTGATTAGAGATATTAAGTAGTCGGGCGGGGGCTTGAGGAGTGAGGATACAGTTGAACTTCCCAAGCAAAGAGTAGATTTTATTATTTTGTATTGGTTTCAGGAATTCAGCTCTCTTTTTTAAGGATTGACACTGGACATCTACAAGCTTGTATTAGTCTTAGAAACATTCAACATTTCCATTTACCTATCTATAAAATAAAGCTCACACCCACAATGTGACATTGGAATTTAGTAAGAACTAATGATAAATGTAGCAAATGTTTTAAGAGGAATTTAATTCTCAGCCAAATGGATACAAATAAGTCATAAATATTCATATGATTTTCAACTGCTGAATTATTAAATTGAGACTAAACACCAAATTGATAAAATAAAATCATTTCACAAAATCCAAGTCATACTGAATTTTTCCATTTTTAAATCACTTGGACCTCAATTTAGAGAATGACATATGAAAATACACAAATACTAAATACAGCTATATATTCATTTTGTATGCATATATGTTATATACAAATGTTTTCCCTTAAATTAAATTATTTACATATAATTTTACTTGACCCCCCTGAAATAATGTGTGCCTTTCTATTTGAAAGAAAAGATACAATACTTTTGAATCATTATTCATTCATCTTTAAATGTTTTTGTAATTAGAGAAATCCAAATATGGTAAATACTTTTAATTCTACTGTTAAAGCTTAATTTGGCAGATAATTTTCTGAGATGTTGAAATGTACCGAAAAAGTAGAGTCATTTTTAGTTTCTGTTTGTAAAGAAGTGTCAAACTCATTAAATGAAAGTAGAACACAGGGTGGGGTGGCGGGGAGGAGTAGTGCTTTTGGGGGGGGGGGGGGGTGCATGGTCCAGAAATCGAACCCACGTCTCCCGCCTGAAAGGCGAGCACTCTGCCACTGAAACCACCCGTGCACCCTGACTAGTGCCTTTGAAACAGCTCAAGTTATTGTGGATAAACAATATTCTGGGGTACGATTTAATTCCAGAGGAAAGGGAGCAAGAAAGAACGATCCCTAAAAAGATTATTGATAATTCAAAGACCTAGCGTCTGTACTCAGCAGTGTGATACCGACAATTATTAACTACAAAACTGATCGCAGCGTAAGGGTAAATAAGCTATCACCGTGGCGCCGAGTGGTGGGAGGGAGTTCCACCGGAATGTATTTTCCTGCAGCAGGCACTACCTGATGACAGCTACAATCAAGAGTGGCTGCAGGCAGCTGCTTTGCTCCAGGCCACATTCAATTATGTCGGACTGCATTAGTCCCTGGCGAAGCTGTCACCTTCTAGCCTGTGAAGTGATAGCGTGAAGAGGCTCCTGAAGTCTCTCCAGTCCCCTGCTTCGGGTTTCAGGGGAGAGAAAGGGAAACAATGTGTGTGTGGCGGGGGCGGGGGAGGGACGACCATTAGTTCTCTGACTGCTTTGCAGCATTCATTTTGCTCTCAGAGTGGAGGGAAAAAAAGCTTAGGTGAGCTGGATTCAAGAAGTTGTCTGGTGTTGGATAATTACAGGGTTTTCTTCCCTCTTCCAACAAGTAGCCCTTTTTTTCAGGAGGTAGTGCCAGGAGAGTGTCCTATTTTCAAGACTTGAGAGGCACTGTAGTTCACCCTTCTCAGGAAATGGCATTGCATTGGAATATATTTTCTAATATATGATATCCCCAAGGATTCTCTAGCAGTCAAGATATTTTACAGTCTGATCTCAGAGATGGACTATTTTGACTTCTTTCCTCTGCTTCCCAGAACTTTTAGGTTAGATGAATTTTGAGATTGCTTTCCTCAGGGACCACTTGACTTCTGGAACCAAATAGAAATAAGCTCAGGTTATTCTGGGAAGTTATTTGGGGATATAATATTTTTTGATGATCATTCCTGCTCAAAACAGTTTGTAATCTTTACCATACTACAATTAGTGTCTGAAGGATGATTGAAATAGGAGATTTTCAAAGTTTTAACAACATTTTCACTTCTGCATGGAGCATATATATTCTTAAATGGAGCTGAGTGCAGAATAAATAGGATTATAACTCATTATCTCTTATTAAAATGTCTAATCAAATAATGCAGCCTAGTGAAATTAGCAAGGAGATAGAAGTCATTTACTGAAGGTACTAATTAAATTCCAGGCACCATGGTTTTAAAATATGATGCCTATTCCCAAGACAACATCTAGTTAGAGGGGGAAAATAACATTGAATGTTAATTCTAGAATAGATAGGAAGCAGCCCAGTGACGCATTGTATTACACTAGACAAGTCACTCCAAGTTTTACATTGGAAAAATAGGCACAAGGATGTCTCCAGAGAGAGACTGATTATGAGACAATGGAAATGACATGCTTTACAGTACTTCTGAATAAATTTAACCCAAAGTACAGAAATTCTGAATTTTCCAGAATATTTTCTTATTTTAAAATTCTGCTTCATTCATCTGAAAAAAAAATTTTTTAATCTTCATTACATATTGGTAACTTTGGGCATTTCATGGTATCACCATTATAACAAATAATTATTTAATGATCATTTACCAAATGCCCAGCATTGCCATAGGCATACAAACCTCTCAATGTTGTTATTCTTTAAGTGAGGGATCAATTGTGTTACTCAGATTGAGCCGGGCAGAGAAACTGCCTTAGTTTTGTGAGGACGTAGAATTCTGGCTCCTTAGTGATGCAAAAGAAATACATAACTGGAAATACCAAAAGATCTTGAGCTTAGATGCCACTATCCCTCCATCATGCTGTGAGGCCTTGTACAGACTGCTTACCTCTCCAGCGATTGGATGCCTGGTTTGATCAGTCTTCCTCCTGCTGCACATATGAAAAGACTCAATAATACATCATCCTTCTGGTCCCATTTCTTTTCAAAGTTTACATAAAACTTCATTTAATACCTGCAAATTATTCAGTGACTTTCAAAACTGAACCTTCAACTCTACAATAAGAGAAAGAAGCCTTTTCTAGGTAGTGATATCTAAGTCTTTCTTGGCTGGGTGGCCCTGGAATTTTGTTGGTAGGGTAGTTGCATGCAGTGATTCACTGACTATTCCAATTTAAAAGAAAACATACAGCCCAGCCCATCTGTGAAAAGAAAACCAGCTGATACCTGAGGCATTAGGAGCACACACACTGCTGCTGCCCCATCTTGCACAGAATCCCAGTGGACTGCCCACACTTCTAGGTGCAGTTATGTCTCACAGTAGTTAGGCATTCCTCTGCCTTGTTTCCTAAGTGGGCTGTTATAACCTATCCTGTGTCTGATATTCAGGCCTAGAGCGCTGCTTCACTGTTTATCGTTCTAAGGATGTTAATACCGAAAGGTTTAGCATAGAACAGATTGCACAGTTGCACATAGGGGTAAATGCTCCGTGGACTCAAAACCATTATCACTCCTCCTATAATCACAGTCAGATTGGAAATCCTGGAGGGAATCTCATACTGGAAACAGAATGCTTTTATTTTTTAATTTTTTTTTTATATCATGGCATAATTTCCCAGCTGCTGGAAAAAGACTTAGTGTGAACCTTTGTCTCAGAAAAATAAAACTGATGCCATTGTTAATAAAATGAGACTTCTACTGTGTCTCGAAAGTAACAAATACCCAACAATGTGCTTTCTCCTAAAGGAAAAATATCCCATAGTTTAGATAAAAATGCACAGTGATACTCTGAGAGCTTTTTTCCTTACAGAGACAAATAGTAAAAATAAATAACTGGCAAAAGATAGCTTCACCTTTCAAGACAATATTCTGTTATTTAAATATAAATAAGTTCTTTATTATTCTTTTATCCTATTGTAATAATAAATGATGTAGCCTCAGACAAAGAAGACCCTTCACCCCCCTCCCTCAACCCTACCTTAAGAAGCATTTATCCATAGCAGCTGAGGTGTCCTTAGCTGAGGTTAAAGGAAGGGCTGCGTATGGATTAGAAGAGGCAGGCAGTGGATCTGGACGTATAAAGTGGTACAGTAAGGCAAAGAGGGAAAAACAGAGCTGGGAGAGAGGAGCAGGAGGACTAGCCTATCTTGGTTGGAAAAGTTATAATCAGAAGAGTTAAAACTGGAGATATTATCAGAGGTATTGGGGAGAGGGCAGGCAAGATGAGATTAACAGGTGGTAACAGAAACCACTGAATCCCTTATGACATTCTTTGAAAGCACCCTGAGCTGACTTGCTTTGTCCATTTTTTCTTTTATATATCTAAGAAAGCAGTCTATCCTTGACCAGAAATATGTCAAAAGGAATTTTGTAAATCAGAAAAGAGTAAAGAAGAATATAATTTACCAAAATTGCCACACTATAACAATTTCTTAAGGATATATACATATATGGGTATATTCACATATATGTATATCTATGTACATTTCACACAAAAAAACATTTTTCAAGTTAATAAAAGAACATTGGATGAAGTAAAGATTTTTGTTAAAATTTTGCTTTTGAGAGTTTTCAAAACCATTGTAACATTTCAAAGTTACTAAATACATATTTTCAAAATATATAAAAATACGAGACAATGTCTTAAACATAATGTACAGAACTGTCATGTTTAGCAGTAATGTTTTTAATTTAAAATACTGCTGTGAAAAATGGGCATTTCTCATATGCAATGGAATCCCAAGTGCATGGATATGTGGTATTCACTCAATGGTCAAAAGTTAAGGACAGTGATTTTTAACATCATGAAAATCTTGTTGCATGGGTTTCTTCAGCGTATATGAAGGGAGGTATAGATTTAGTATTGATATGTATCTGTAGTGAAGTATTAAGCTCAGCAGAGCACACAAAGATCAAACCCCCCTTGTTTGCCCAGATGAACAGCAGTCAAATGTTTTCATCATTGGATTTTGTGAAGAGAGGCCCTTGATTAATCATGCGAAAGTTCCTATAGCCTTAGCAAGTGGCTGAAGAAATAAGCCAGGATGAGAGTAATGTGCACATCCCAGGGAATTTCAAAAGACAGCCTTCATAAAAGCTCCTTGAATTAAAAAGAAAATTGATTCAATGACAGGTGTTACCTTTGGACAAAAGTAAATATATATGTATTAGAATTTTTAAAATAAACCAGGAATCAAAGTTTCTTCTGATGTTTGCTTTGTCTTTTCTTTTCTTTCAAGATAATTCGCTAGGATATTTACTGAAGGTGATCCCTCTAATTTTCAACTTGGCTAAAACAATGTTGCTTAGACACCGCAGTGTGCTGTCACATCGATATGGTTTACTTGGTGTATACATATGCTGTGGGAAAAGAGATTCTTTTTTATTTTTCTCAGTGACCAACTCACAGTTTATTCTTCTGCTTGTGATTTATTCTGCTTAGTTCCTGGATAAGAAATGTGATCCACTTTAGAAATACAATCCACATACTGGTTCACAATTCATTATCTCAAATCACTGGGCCAGATATATTTTGGAATTCCAAATATTTTGGAATTCAAAGGTTAGATTGTATACATACTGTATGCTGCATAGAACCCTCAGTGGGGCCTGGGGCAGGATCATCACCAAACACATTAACATTTCTTCAGTGAAATATATGAATATTCATACTAACAAGAATACATAAAGACTATAAATAGCCTCCTGCAGTTCAGGTCAAATCTTATGCCAAACTAATTTTTTTAAACTTCAGGTTCATAGAAGTTCCTGGATCTCAGTAGTACAGATGAGATCTTACGACCTTTCTTTAAGATTTATTTCTTATAAAAATAAGCATAAGAATTTTTAAACTCTTAAAACAATTTCCAGTAAAATCTCATTTTATGCTTTTAAAAATATTATTTTAGGGATTTATTTCTTTGAGGACTCACTGCACCATATCTCTAATTATGAATTAGATTCCAAATAAACATTGTCTATATTTCTGTAAAATTTTTTAGGATTCTACATACTATAGGTTATTTGATTGAATGAAATTTGGAGCCCAAAATAGCTATGCATGAACACTAAAGATGAGTATTAGATGTTAAGTTTGAAAAACTAGATTTTTAAATTAACTTAATAGATTTCATTCAAAGTTTTTTTTTCTGAAGATAGCAATGTTCTACTCTTAATCTAAAACTTCACAAAAGTCCAGACCTTGCATTTTAGGCCAGCTTTAGATTTTAGAAGGTTTGCTTCTGTTAGGATTATATTTTACTTTGAAAAGAAGTAGCACAGTGAGGTCTTATTTTTTTTTTTTTTTAGCTAGATTTAAGTTATATTTTTTAGGATCCCCATCCAGGATACCATATATATTCCGATAATGATACAAATCGCAAATATTCCCTATAAGAATGTTTTAACATAGCTATATGAATTGAAGAGAGCGAGGAAAAAGAAAAAAAATTAGAAAAGAGAAGAAAATGCAGGTAGAGAGGGAAAAATGAGGGAAGGAAAAAAGGATACTCCAATGTTCCTCTGAGACAAGACGGACTGCAATATCTCAACCATAGCTCTCCGAGGCTCTACAAGAAGCACAGGGACCTCCCATGGGCTTACTGATTTATGAAACCCAGGAAAATAACTCAGAAAAGAGCTCCAAAGACCCAGGTTTGGAAACAATTCCCAGGTAAGAGAATTGGGACTTGGGACAGACATTTAGAAAACAAAAACCTGCACTGATGAAAGCAGGCTCAGTGCCAAAAACACAAAGCCAGGTGCACCACAAGGGGGAAGGTAGACTGAGAAAACAGGCAGGGTCAAATGAGGGGTCCATAAACTCAGCTTGAGAAGCTAAAGCTGGGGCAGCAAATAGCATCAGCAGTCAAAACGAAGTGCCAACAAAATCCACACAAGCTGAACACTAGCATAGAAATAAGATCCTCAGACATCGTCTTTTCTCAAGGAAAGAGAAATCTTGTCGCCCCGGTTCACAGTGAGGCCCTGCCTGGTCAGCAGGTTGCTTTACCCTTGTCCTGTCCAAAAGCCACACGAAGAGCCAGAGGGCCAGCAAGAACTCACTATTAATTGCTCAGTCACATATGTACATAAGGCTTGCAGGGGCTTACAGCACACAAACAGCACATCAGGATAACTATAAGTAAATGAGGCTGCACACATTAAAAGAACATAACAGTGGTGCTCATATGCACGTTAATATGCACTCAGCATATATACAAAGCCAGATACATAGGCTTCATAAAAATGCCACTAGTGGATCTCTAGCCCACCAACCTTAACCTTCAGATCCCTGACTTTAGCCCCAAAATGACTGTAAGGAGGAAAAGAGAATGAAGGAAGGGAAAAAGAGAGACACCTCAGAGATATCATTTATACACACAACCTCTGTAATAAAAGTTGTCCATACAAGCCCAGTCAATTGTCATGTTGGCTCTGATTTCTACATTCCCAATGTCTTAAAAAAGTAAAAAACAATACAGTAATAATAATAACAATAGTGCCGTTTATTCTCGGTCACAGTTAATCAGTTCCTGTGATGAGTGAGTGTGACAGGCTGTGGACTGAGGACATTTTTCATCACATGTTTTCATTTGTTGCCTTTGGCAAAAATTCTACCAGTACTAATAAATAATTCCATACCCCTAAGTGGATATTATTATTATTTTCAAGTGTAAGCCACAGCTGGCTCCTAGCCTGTCAGCTCTCCTGGAGTCACAGATGCTGTGTGCATACCTGTTGACAATTCTGTAGGTGGAAAATGCTCACTATTCCCATTTCCACACTTAGACTCTTTCATCCTAATCGTGTCCCCTGAGAACGCAATCAGGGAAGGGAAGAGGGACAGACAGAGGCAAAGGTCCAAACAAACAGTATGGATTTTGCCTGCAGGGTTAGAATATACACCTACTTCTCAGATGCTGTATTTTGCAGCTGACCTGCTTGTTATATTAGAAGATTGAATGAGAATACAAACACACCACTATTTTAAGGGACTACAAGAGTGTTTGCACATAGTAGGCATAATAATTGCAGAACAAATTAAGAAGTGAATGTTTTGTTTTACATCTATGGGCCTCCTCTTCTCTTTTTTACGCACATTTCTTCCATCCCCTGGTCCCGACCAACTTCCTAATGCCTCCTGGCTGGCTCCAATGCACTAGACCTTTTGTCCTTCGTTATTATTTTCAAACTCCTACCTCTGTCTCGCTATCAAAATGTAGTTTTCATCCCAATCACGGAAGGTCCTTTGACAGTGAGTGCTAATTGCTTAATTGGATAATCAAACATTTTCAAGGTGTTACCTAGCTATTGGATTATCCCTCGTCCATACCCACATCCTGAACAATTGTGAAACAATGGAAATACCCAGCATAAACTGACTAGAGACCAATTGGACAGGACAGTTCTTTTGGGAGTGCCACTAAAATTGTGTCATGTACTGGCTACTTTCCCTGCTTTCATAGGGCTAGCCATCTTGGTTAACCTCAAAACACCAAAATTACACATTATTTTGAAGATTAAATCTCTAGCAATTGACAAAAAGTAAAACAATCAAGATTAAAAGTGAAGGAAAGAAGAAGTAAAACATACCTAATATTTTATTAGGGCATCAGGGTGAATTTAATTATGGAAAAAACACCTAGATAAGTCATAACCCCACACAAATAGGAGTCCTTTACCATACCGTGTTAGCATTAATGAGACGTTTCACCTGAACATTAAAGAAGATTCCTCAAAATGCAATTTTCAGCGTATTTCAAAAACTAAACAAATCGAGTCAAATACTCAGAAGTGGTTTAATATTGACAAAAACATGGCCAAGAATTTTATGGGAAGCTAGACGGCTAAGAGAAAACACTGAACTTAAAAAAACAACTAAAAAAAACATCACTCTACCACTAACTAAAAGTATTACAATACTTTCCCCTCAGTAGATCTTTAAAAAATATTGTATCCTGCATAACTAGATAAGTGAGTGAATGGTGCTGGGCTAGTCTGTTAAATTGCTGTGAGTCTATAAAATGGAAGAGTCAAGCATGAAGTCTCTACAATCTACTGCTAAAATTCTATAATTCACCAAACTCACTCAAGGGAGTGAGTATGTTTTGAATAGAAATATAGAGAAATGGTTGGAATTAGAGAGCAAAGTAGTATATTTGTCCCTCTTCTTTCCCTTTCTTCTTTGGGCTGGAAGAAAGGAACAAAGGGGTAAGGATATCATTACAGCTCTCAGGTTGGTGGCACTGTCCCAGGTAACGAGGGCCATCACCACCACTCTTGGCATCCATTACAAACCTGAGGTCACAGAAGCAGCAATGGAGAGGAGAAAACACCAAATCTGCAATTCAGCACCAGTAAGCTGTGTACCCTTTCCAAATAACCATTTCCAAAGCAGTTATGGGGCCCCTCCAAATGCTGATTGCATAAGAGGGGCATCAGCCATTATTTTACCATGATTAGAACTAATGAACACAGAATGAAAGAGGAGCTAAGAGATACCAGACCGTTTTCTTGCAGTATAAATAAACACAAAAAGTTCCTTCACATACTAATGGGTCACCATTAAAGGCAACAGTGTTTGGAAATTAATTTCATACACTATAAAGTGCTATGCAAATATTGGTAGGTCTGGGGCATTTCACCACATCCTATCTACTCACAAAATCCTTCTTTATTTTAATTTTCCAAATTAAAAAGAAAACGGACAATTCCATAATTCAAGTTTTAAAATACTTCTGAGGAGCAGAGGACAGAGACATAAGCTTCAATTATGGCTTAGCTCACAACTAGCAGTGTGACCTTGGGCAGTCATTTAACTCTTCTAGGCTTCAAGTTCCATTTCTTTGAGACATTTCAGTTGAATAATTTCTAAGCACATATTCCAGATCGAAATGTTCTAATGACTCTGATATATAGCACATGATGGTTCTTCTCCTCAGAGCTATTTTTAAGTGACAACGAAATTTAGATGGCTAGGAAACTTAGACATTAATTTTATAAAACATTCTTCTGACATTTGCAAGAAATACTGGCAGTCTATGAAAAGCAAAGCAGAAGAAATACCAGTCCATAACACTTCAGGGTGTCAGGGCAAAAATCAGATCTTCAAGCAAGTTTCCTTCAGAAAATCTGTGTTAAGTCAGAAAAAAGACTGGATGTAAATGCTAAGGATGGCAGCATATCATGAAGATCTAGCCAAACTATTTATTTCTAGGGATATGGAATAAATATTTTGAATGAATAATAATACCAAAAAATTATTACCATTGTTAACCACACATTTTCTGCCAGGCATCATGAATGGATTTAGCGATGGATTATTTTAGCTAATCCAATACAACATGGCATTTCATAAACTTTTTGAGAATCAAACTGAAAGAGTGTTTTGTTTTGTTTGTATTACGTATTTACTGCAGGAAGTGTATCAAAGTTTAGGAAGAGAGACTGATTTGAGCTGTTTGTGTCCAGGCCTATTCTTGCAGATGCCAGAGCTCACACAGACCAAGAGACAGAGACGTCCCCATCATTCTCAAGCTATGACACCTTCTCATATTGAATAGGACTTCTGTCATGTTATCATTGTTAGCTGTGAGGGAAGTTTTGTAAATTAATATGACTTCAAATAAATAATAGTAATAAAATGTAGTAGCAAATCAGTTATCATATTAAAGTTTATAATGCTCAGCAAATTTTGGTACTTATTAAAGATTAATTTCAAACAGAGGACAAATGTTTCTATTATCTTTAAAGAAAAAGTCACACAAGTGAAACATCTAAACACTAATCACTAAAGAAAAGTCAGATAAGTGAAACATCTCATCTTTAAGACTTCAGCTATCAGCAGTCATAATACAAACCTATATGAAATCTTATCTATATTTAACCAAGAATTTGCATTTTTGCTCTCTTCTGGCTGAAATTTAACTGCAGGAGATTTAACATTAAAACAAAATCTAAACTTAATGGAAGTACTTTAACGACCTAAAGATCCATTCCCTGTGGCAACTTCACTACTTCCCTGTAATGTCTTCAAAATATTTCTATCCAGGTCTGAGAGGAAAAGAGCCATTCTCATCTCGAAGAGAAAAGAATGAAAGTTAAAACTCTTATTGGACTCCTGCTTCTTGTTTTACTAGTGCTCCCTCTAGTGGAATTTTCTCAGTAACGATGACCAAGAAAAAGTGGTGGAGGGATTTATGATGAGCACATATTTTGTTTGCTTTTTTCCATTTCCTTTTTAGAAACATTCTAAACAAAATGATGTGAAATAAACAAACATAATAGTGCATAATAGACATACAATAGTTTCACCAGCAATTGTAATTAAACAAGGGAGTGATAAAAATCTGTGCTATATTCAGAACAGAATACATTTTCAGGAGCAGTGTGGCAGACAAACATGAAAACATCTTTTGCCAAAATTCACTGTCATTCGTTTTGTGTCTTGACTTTTTTTCCCTACATCAGCCTATTTGGACATTAGCCTAAACTTTGCTGCCAATCACTTTCTTCTCATTTACTTCAAAACTTAATCTTTTCCTCCTCTTTTGTTTGCCACCATTCTTTCACGGGCATCGTTAGGTGGATAACACAATTCCTCTCCAACTTTTGCAATTCTCTTTCTGTCAATTAACTTATGCTGATGCCTTAGAACCACGACATATAAGCTAATCTTATTTAAAATTACTGAGCTGTCTTTTCTGTAATCTTTTTTTTTCCGCATTATTTTTTCTCCCATCCTAATGGTATGTTTGTGACAGTAGGAAAAAGGGGAGAACAACTACCCACTCCCCAAATGACCACTCTCAGCACTGCCTCATAGGATTCTTCCTGGAGAAGTCTTGAGCTTGGTTGATGCATCTTGTTCTACAGGGATCTCTGTCAACTTCTCTTTTTATGCATTTAATGTGCTTCCCTGGTGATAGCCTAAGGGTGCTTTCACTAAACAATTAATGTAAGGCATCTCCTGGGAACCTAATGGGTATTTAGCAATAAGTTCACTTCCAGTGAATTGAATAATGTGATATTTTGACAGTGGATATAAAGAAGTCGCAGAAAGGTGAACTTTCCTCCAAAAAGGTAAAAAGACTGCCTTTCCAAACTTTCACCCTTTTGTTATTGTTTAGGAACAAAGAAGAAGTGAGCTGTTATTTAGGGGATTATTGTATGTACCTGACTACTCTGCCATTTTGGCATAGTACTGCACTACTGTTCACTTTTACTAATGTAATGTACAAGTCTCAATCTATTAGTGAAAGTAAAATTTGTTATGACATTTTGATTCCAAAGCCGCAAGCAATGAAAGGTGTAGCACTGCAGAGGATATTTGTATTATGTTAATAAAAAATGATACTACCATATGATACTAATACCAAGCAGAGAGAACTGATTCGTACTTTTCTGACCAAAGTTACAGTCCAACTTTAAAGTGGCGAAATAATATTTTAGATTTAGTCAACACATAATCTTGACAGATACTTTTTTACAATGTTACTTGAATTATCTTTTGTTAGCCAGAAAAATTAAAACAACAATATGAGTATCAGAAGGTTATATTAGAACAGTGCATTTTCTTATTTCAAAAAAATGTTCTTTACCTAGAGTAAAATTATAACAAATAAATAAACTAAAATAGTTTATTTCTAACTAAATGGTTGGTTTTAATTCAGTAAGCAGTAAAGTGAGAATTTACACAGTATTTTAACTTTGAAATGGATTTTAAAAGGCATTTCCTTGTAATTTTCCATCCTGTTTGCCATAAAGTACAAATATAATGTACATAATTATGATCATATATATTTATGTAAATATCGGTACACACACCCACATCCATAAAGATGGTTCAAATGTTTATCATCTTTAATAAATCTGGGTTTGCAATGTTAATAGAAAGCCATCACCATTTCCAAACTCCCATAATTTAAACCCGCATAATAGATAATTCATTTTCAATTTTGCTTGCTCTTCCAATAAAGCTTACATTCACACTTTTACTTCATACCAGTATCTTCTTTTTGTTGTCAGAAAAATATTCTGTGGAGAACCTGTGGTATAGTATAAAATGCACAAATAACAAATACAGCCCTGAAGAAAGGAGAAATTATTGCTGTATTATCATTGCTGTTACTGCATCTGCATTTACACATCCTTAGTGATCTATGAATATTTTTCTGGCATCTTTGAGAAAATGAATTCCAACTCTGCAACATCTTCTCCAAATCAGAATTCAAATGATTTCAGTGACTATCCTCAAGAATTGTTATCCTCCAATGAGATAAAAAATATGCAGCATCAATTACAAATCAATTACTATAAAATCATTTTATAATATCTGCCCTCCTTTTTCATATCTTTGGAGCTATCAGTTGAAATTCTCCTATGTAGAGCTGGCTCTGTGTTCCTGCCTCTTAAGCTTATTAAGCGGGTGTGCCTGTCTGAATTATTATTGAACTTATGAAGCAAACTCATATGTTGTGAAAAGAATTGCATAAACAGCTGCATCAATCTATTAAGCATAGCAATTGCATTATGAGGTCAATAAAAGATTGTAGGCAAGATATCTGGAAAGTAATTACTTCTCTTTAATGAATGTATAGCCTTGTAATTTCTTAGTGCTGTAGGCATGAATGCTATATGTTTTATAGTTTATAAATAAATAGTTATTACCTCACACAAAGAGGAAAAATACATCCTCTGAAAAAAAGTTAATTTGTTGTAAAGAGGCACATTTTGCTTAAACTACTTACATGTAATGGATTATCAAGTAATTCCAATATGCTGTAATTGAGAATTACCTCTCTTAACGTGGAATATTCAATTGCATTTGTACATCTGGGAGAAAACTGTATTTTCACCTCAGCTATTCTCCTCTACATTAAAAGCATGATTTATAACATATATTTTACGTAAGGAATAATGGCAATACAAAGTCAACCTTATGCTATGAATAATTTAGAATTATTTCTTTAGTTTAAATATATTTGCATGCAAATTGCAAGATATAATTATTCTCACATAGCAGTCTGTTTGAGTTATTTTTTTTCTAGAAGCCCATTTCTCAAGCTGCAGCTTCCACATTTATTGTGAACTGCCAATTTAAATATATATATTTGCAAACACGGTCTCTCACCTAAGCAGTATCAGAGTTAGTATATTATGGCATATCATCATCATGAGAGATAGTTTCATCAAATGATTAATTTCCTATTTTATTAAATAAAACCATAATAAAGCACTAAATTTTCAAAGTCTGAAGGGGATTTTACAAGGATACAGAGAAGTCCACAACCTTCATAATCCTTGCAGTGCTGGGGAGGAATTACAGAGGACGATAATGTTTTTCCAGAAGCAGAAACAGTGGCAATGTAGGAGCTAGTTTTATGTTTCATCATTAGTACCACCTGTTCATTTCTAATAAGCTTTCGTCTCTTTAAAGACTCCACCAATTAAGAAATCATTAATATTTTGCAGTTAGAATTAAGTTCTTCAGAGAATTTTGAAGCCAGAAAAGACTAATCTAATTCTCCAAGCCTAAAATTTTGGTTTATCTCTTTTTTTCCTCCGTTTTCTACATGAAACTGAAAAAATAAATGCCCCGCCCCTGTTTGAAAGTGACACCAAGGAAAACTCATAAATTTCATCCTCTATCCCATATTGTTGACACCCCTTTTCTACATAGAAAAACGTTAGAATGAGCATAACTCAAAAATCCATAAAGATTGGGAGAAGGATCAAAGGAGAAGGAGGAATTATAACAGGAAAGTTAGGATTTAACAAATGAGTGTGAATACTGAATCATCATATTGATACTTCTTTTTAGTCTCCAGTGTCTTGGGACAGCTACAAAGAAAAACTTGAAACCCTTACCAAACTCTGAAATCCGTTCTATAATTACTTATTAAAATTATGTTGAAATTGCTTTTTTTATACATATATTATACTTCCTAATAAAAAATGTTAACAAAAAAAGCAGTGCACACAGCACATAGAATAATGGGCATAATCTACTGTCTGTTCCTGAGGGGAAAATCGTATGATGGTGCCAGCCTATTGGGCTCCATTGGGGTATTCCCCAAGAACTCATGATCTCATATGAGAAAATGTATATTCTAGAGCAACCTATGGTGTCTGGTATCTCCTATATCTACATCCTTATCCCCTTTTTGATAAGTTCCTCAAACACAATTGACAAAATACTCCAACCCTAGCCACATCTAATTAGATCATGGACTAAGATAGGCTTATATTGGCATAACACTTGGTTTAATGAATGGCAACTGGTAGACCCTGTCAGATCCTCACCTTGAGAGACAGAGGGAGAGAGAGAAAACAAAATGGCTGAACTCCAGAGTAGAACCCTTATGATATACCATGAATGCAAGTTAGCTGGGCATGTCTATTCCTAGGCTTAATGGAAGTAAAGATACACACAACCCCCTGCCTGAAAGACAAGAGAATTTCAAGTCTTTCTTTCCTCTTTATCACTCATAACCTGAAGGTAGCAATTGCTTTTAGTGGTTGGAATTTTGATTTCTGAATGAAGTGAACATTTTCTATATTATAAACTCATAGAATCAAGATTATTTAGATCTGGAAAGAATGAAAGACAAAATAAAGTTTTATTCAAACTCTTCAATTTATAGATAAGAAAATTGAGACCAGGAACACAGTATGTCAAGCTATTTACTGTTTAGTCCCTATGTCTGTTTTTAAATTGATTTATGTGGAAATCTTTGAATACCTAATTCAAAGGCAAAATTTCATATTTTCAACCACACATTTGTATATTGCAAACCACACATGATGTAGTATTTAAGATTCAACTTGGTTAGGACATTTTTTCTTATTGCATGCTTTTGTTTAGTATTAATCCAGCCCTTAGTAAGTAACTCTTCTAACATTGTACACACAGCTAAGCACATAATAAACAAGAGTAAGGTGCTTCGGCTTTGTGGGCAGACGGTTTGGTTCCAAATCCTGGTTCTACTACTTACTGACTTTGTGACCTTTGGGATATTAATAGCAAAAATTTCCTGGATTCTCTAATAACTAATGTTCTAAGATTAGATAATACTACAATGTTGCAACACCTTAAATGTATACATCACATTTTTCCAACTCATCTATGACATTTTACATCCCAGACATTTTAAGGATGGTCTAATTTGTCATACAACCCTTTAGTGAGAAAAAGCAGTGTAATTTTAACCTAATCCTTTTATAATAGAGTTAGTTTTTAATCCATATATATCAAAATATATCAGCTATATTGATCCCAGATATGATGTATAGGAAAATCCCTTTTAGCATGATTAAATTCCCAAACAAATGTCTGTCATTTTCCCCAATCCTAGCACAAGTGAAGTTTCTTTGAATTGTTTCCCACATATAGTATATTAAGTTTCAAGAAATAAAAGGATTTTCTAAATTTTTTCACAAAGATTATGACAGAATCAAGACTAGGAGCCAGATTACTTCTCTTTATCTTCTGCAAAATTTCTGCAAGATTATACTATACCTTTATAAGTTATTACCTTTAAGTTACATGCCCCTGATGGTGGGCCTTTGGAAGGACAGAACAAAGCAATTCCAATTATCGGGTCACATTTAAATATCATATAAAATCCAAGTGTCCCAACCCACAGGGGCCTTTCCAGCCAAGAGACCAAAGGAAGCACTAGGCACAGACTGAGATATGAACTTTATTATAAGAAATTACTTACAGGAGTGAAAGAAGGAAGCCAATTAGGGAATCAAGGTGCTCTGATGCGGCCAATACAGAGCTCAGTGTAAAACTACTCCATAATTAAGTAGGAATCAACAGGGCCAGTTATAGGGGCCCAAAACAAAAACAGCAGAAGGGTCACATGAAAAGATTTTCTAATTCTTGGGGCACAGGAAAAGCTAGGTGCCATCTTTACCTCTCTGTGGCTGCAATGCCACTGGCCCTTTCACCCGCATCCTCAGGGCCTGCATGGATCCAGACATCACCATCTCGGTGGGTGCAGGGGCAGCTGCCCTGGATCTAGAGTTGATGTTGATCAAGGCAGGGTACAATCATCGAGTTTACTGTTGCAGGGACCTTCTGTCATCCTTTATTTCTTCTTTTAAGAGACCATTCATTCTCTTGACCAATCTACCATAGTTGGATTATAGGGTAAATGAAAAGTCCACCAAACATCATGCTCTTTTGCCCAGACTTGAGTCAAATGCCCAGTGAATGGGATCTTCCTATCACTGTCCACATAAGTGGGGACCCAGACTTATTTTTTACAGGCTTTGTATTGTAACCTTCTGGTTAGCCATTCTTACTGGGAAGGCCTGCAACTGTCCTGTAACCATTTCTACAGCCTTGAAGGTGTACTTTGCACGTTCAGATAGTTGAGGAGGTCCTATATGTCTACCTGCCAGCAGTTGACCGGAAACTGCCCGTGCCTGATTGGCCAAGTTGATGTGGAAGCAATCTGGGCTGTTGTAGTGAGCACAGAGGGCAGGCAGCTCCCACTCCCTTTAGCTGCTGTCCTGTTATAGGCAGCTGAAATTGCTGTGCCAGTCGCCACAAGATTTGATGTCCTCGATGACATGTTTTCTGGTGCAGCCACTTGGCAACTTCATGTGTTGCAGGTGCTAGGCTGCAGACCTTTGCCAAAGCATCTCCCTTGATGTTGCTTAGAAATGAATCAGTATTATGGGTGGAAACATAGAAAACAGTCACCTTGCATTCATTGCAAGCAGTCCAGATGTTTTCCCACATCTCTTTCCCCCATAAGGGGTGACTATCCACTGTCCACAATCAGGCCTTGGAATATGATCCAGTTGTCAGTACAAATATGGTCAATGCATCCAGTGGAAACAATGACCATCCACACCTCTCTTAGTTAAGCCCAAGAGCTGCTCCACATAGTCCTAGTTTCCCGCCAGATGGTACCAGTGGCAGGCTACCTGTGTGCCAGTGTATCTGTGTACCAAGTGGAGTCAGGTATGCTCCCACTTTAATCAACCGTGAGCATGGGAACAGTCACTTCGGGAAGGTTGGCTGGAAGAGGGCAACACTATTCTTCAACATAAAAGACGGGTCCCAAGATGTTGTGCAGCTCTGCACTTAATGAGCTGTTGCTGAAAACACTATGCTGCAAGAGATAGGCTTTCCACTTCATCAGTATGCTAAGCTGAGCACTCCAGGAATGAGGGTTATTGGTGGTGTCATACACCCACCTCTGTATGGGGATGGTGGTTTGCAGAGTCACTGGACACTTTTGAATTAATCCTTCTACTTGCAGCAAGGCATTATATACAGCACACAACTGGTTTTCCAAACAACTCTATCTTAACTCTGCTCCTTTCCACAATTGGGACTAGAATCTTGTTGCATTGCCACAAGCCCGACCCAAAGCCAATTTAAAAGGCATGTCTGTATCTATCCCCCTTAGAGCTTGTGTCTATGCTCTAGCCTATCTGGACTTTTCAAAGGCAGCCTTCTGGGGGACAACCCATCCCCAAGTCTTCCCCTTCCAAACTAATGTGTACAACAGCTTTAGGATTTGGGCTAAGTGCCGTATGAATGGTCTCCAATATCCTAACAAATCCAGGAATGCCATTAATTGAGGGTAGAGTGGGTGGGATAGTTTTGTACTTTTTCAACAACAGAGGGACTAATTTTAGTCTTACCTCACCAAACAACACCTAAGAATTTGAGAGAGCATCGAGTCCCCTGTAATTTATTTCAATTTACTGCCCAACCCCAGCTTTCAAGGTGGATCACCACTGTGCTAGTGGCAGTTTCTAGTTTTGGAAGAGAATTACTGGTCAGCATGACATCCTCAGTGTAATGAAACAGTCACATTTTCAGAGAGTTTCCATGCTTTTAGGTTTTGTGCCATCTGTCCATGGCAAATAGTGGGACTGTGAAGGTACCCCTGCGGTAGTCTGGTAAATGTCTGTTGTTGTCTTCCCCACATGAATGCGAATGCAGGCTGACTGGAAGTATCTAAAGAAATACTGATAAAGGCATTAGCAAAGTCTAACACAAAATGAAATTAGTCTAAGTGAGTATTTATGACTTGTAATAAAGTAGCAATGTTTGGCACAGCTGCATACAAGGGAGGAGTTTCTCTGTTCAGCTCTCTACAGTCAATTGTCATCTGCCACATTCCATCAAGTTTCTTTACTAGCCAAACTGGAGTATTGAAAGGATTCTATATGGGTTTGACAATTTGTACTTTTGCTAAATCTTTAATTGTATCAGTTATTTCTTTTTTTTTTTTTTTTTTTTTTTTTTTTTTTTTTTTTTTTAAAGGAAAGACAGAGAGAAGGAAGGAAGGATAGAAGGAAGGAAGGAAGGAAGAAAGGGAAACATTTTTAAACACTTTCTTGTTTTATTGTATTCTGTTTCTCCGTTTTTGTTACATGGGCTGGGGCCGGGAATCGAACCGAGGTCCTCCGGCATAGCAGGCAAGCACTTTGCCCGCTGAGCCACCGCGGCCCACCCTCAGTTATTTCTTGATATCTTCCCAGGGATTCCAGATTTTCTGCTTCCAGTCTTTTTTAGTTAACATAGTTTTAACCTTTGGCCAGGTTCTTTTCTTGACTTTCAAATTTAAAACTGGACAGGCTAGTACAACTTACATATCATCATTTCTTTTATCTAATTGCTATGAAAATTCCATTACTAAAAAAGGTGGAAGTCTGTATATCTCTTTCTAATTGTAACTCTTCTTTAACCTGTGTATTTCTCTGACTTTCTGGGACAGTCTGCTAAAGCTGGCCATGTTGCACACAACAATAGCTGCAACATAGTTAAACAAATGGGCAGCCCCAAGTCGCCCCAAGATTATCCCCATTGAGTCTCCTTTCCCTGTATTAAGGAGCTTACATACAGGAGTAATCATTGCAATCCATCCTGAGTTTACCCCTGAAGATCTTAACAGTCCTGTGGTTTGTTGCAGGAGGGCTATTAGTCCAGCTGGGGAGTTATAGGCATCCTTATAGTCTCTCATGAGACCCCATTCATCTAGGAGGGTAACCACCCTTTCCCACACAGACAGAGAAAGCCACTCCTGTCTCACACCAGGGGAATATCCCTTTCCCAAGTTCATGCCATCAGAAGTGGGGGCTTCTCTAGCCTCCTGGCTGGCTTGCCAAATTGTCCCAGCCCACAAGGGCCTTTCCAGCCAGCAGATCAAAGAAAGCACTAGGCATGGACTGAGACATGAATGTTATTTTAGGAACTTACTTATAGGAGTAAAAGAAGGAAGTCAATTAGAGAATCAAACTTCTCTGATGTGGCCAATACAGAGCTCAGTGTGAAACTCTTCCACAGTTAGGCAGGAATCAACAGTGTCAGTTATAGTGTCCCAAGACAAAGACAGCAGAGGGGTCTCATGAAAATATTATACGTTAATAGTAAACATGATTCTGGAAAGAGAGAATAGGATATAGATTAACATATTATGCAGAGAGGAGTCTGGTTTCTTGTGTATATTGATCATCTCATCTTCACATTCTTTCTTTGAAAAGAGGTTGGCTTAAACATTAGCTAACCCAGGTCATGCAAGCAGATGCATGCTTCAGAGTTTCACAAAGACTCAGAGAACGGCTTCACCCCGGGACTCCCACACCAAGCATAATGAAGAAAGATTTCCCAGCCTTTAAAATAATTGATATATGAGAGTCACTTGAAGCGCAAAACAGTTACTTCTTACTGCTGGCTTTTGAGATCATAAGTTTATGAAAACTTGCCTTTGTGCAAGAGGAAGCCCTTCCATGCATCATTTACTTCTTAAGCAAGTCCAAGAAAGGGAGAAGATCTAAGCACCTTTTGACACCACTCAAGTGCTCTATTTTAAAATGATGCAATTCCCTTTATCATCTAAAAGACAAATGTTGCCTCTGAGATGTGTATGATGTTTGTTTTTCAAGGCTGCAAAATCCATTGAATAGTAAATTCAATAAGTGGTAAATATACATATTCTTGTTCTTTGCTACTTTGTTTTGTATAAAGAAGTAGCTTTGCACAACTTTAAAATACATGGCCATTGCTTACTAAATTTATCCTCTCATTTAAAAGAAAGTTGACTTTCAGAGAAGGGATCCTGACTAGGGACTATAAAATCAAATGATATGTCTTCAGTACTCTCCTGCCAGTTGCTCCCACATTCCTTTAGCATGCAGTGGTGATAGTTATAGAAGTCACCCTTTGGATGTCTCACCCTGTAAGACAGACAAAATTATTGAGGCGTAAATTTAAAGTTACACCTCAATAATGGGATTAGTTATCTAGGAATCAGACCTACTGCAATATCTGATAGGCAAAATCATGTCAGGTAACAGAATCAGTGATAGGACACCACTCAAGAAAATGCTGAGACAAATTTGGATGTGCCAATGAGAAAACACGACTCCAAAGAATAGAGCCTTATCAAAAATGACAAAGGATGTGGACAGCATCAATGAGATGGCTCTGAAAAAATCCTCCTACAGATTCGTATTTTTGTAGCTAAATTTTATTGGTCCAGCCATGATATATAGTAAGTTTTTCCTCAAGTACATTGTAAAGGCAGCTTTCAGCTTCAGACAGATGGGTGGAGGAAGAACAATGGATAATAATTGTTGAACATGAAATGTTTGAAGTTTAATGCCATGACACCAGGATTTCGAGAACATAAAGCATTTTATTGTGAGGCCACCAAGTAAGAAGATAGGATGTAAAACTCAAATCTTTCTCCCAAGTTGAAGGAGAGTAACAGTAACTTTTCAAATATATTCTTAAAACCATAAGTAAGCTGGAAATTATAATAGTCATCTTAAAATGTAAAGAGTTTTAAAGTAACTTTAAACCTGGAAGCAAGCTGCGAATGAGAACTCTTAGTCTCACAAAGAAGCAATACATAAATGTAAAGTCTGCATCCGAATTTGAATAAGCTTTCATCTATTGCTCCAGACCTCCCAAGCTTTTCACCTATCTCCCGAGTCTCAGAGACACCTTTCCCAGATGTCACAGAGGATGTAAATCTTGAAGGAAGTAGGAAATAACTGAGATAAACATCTGAAGTTCTCAGGATCTCTGTTAATTGTTAACTAAAATGAATATCTCTCTTTGCCTCTGACAGGTATAAAAGCCAATTGAAAAATCACTATGGAGAAGCTGATTTGGGAAAACTCCTCTGTTCTCCTGCCTATGTAAATAAATCTCTTTTTCCTTCTCAGCCATTCAGTGTGTCTGTACATTTGGCCTCACTGAGTTACAGCAGCAGATTTGGGAGTGACACATCTACAGGAGTTTAGGATTTTCATGGGGTTTGTGCATAGGATTGGGGTTAAAGAATTGGGTAAAGTAGGCAGGAAAGTGGGAGCATGTGCAGATCTGTGTCGTGATAAATCCTACATCACATGATATAAAAATGGTATCCTTAGTTTGCTCCACAAGGAAGGTTTGGGGGGTAAAGTTTACTTTAGGTTATACTTGACCACAAGTGCATATGCATTTGACTAGGAATTTCTGTAGAGCAGTTGGGGCCAGTTCCTGTCCATGTCAGAGAGTTTGTGGTGATTTATTACTGAGGAGAAGTTAAAGCTGCTCATGATAAGGACAGAGTATAGAGGGAGTATCCAAGGTTTCACTTTCACTACTAGTTATCACCTGTAGGACAATTGCAAAAACATATTTAAAAAGATACATTTTAAGGGCAGATGGAGTAGTTGTACTTTTCCCAATAAAGTACAACTTTCCAAATAAAAATCTCAGACACTATTAATAAAAAAAAACATAAGAAGACTCTGGAATGTGTAGAAGAAGGATGACTAGGGACTCCAGGACCCAAGAAACAACATCATGGTGAATTCCTGGGTGTTTTTTTTAACCTCATCCACCTAAGAGTTGGAGCTGAAAAGCCAGCAACCCAGAAATGCCAACAACCACAGACAAAATACTCCCTAATAAAACACTTCTCTTTTCATTCAAAGGACGAGGAAAGGGGCAAGTTAGTAAGACAGAAACTTTTAGAAAGTAATTATTTTAGATATGATACTAAAGGCATGATTCACAAAAGGATGAATTGATTAATGAATTTCATGTAAATTAAATATTTCTGCTTCTCAAACGACACTGTTAGGAGAGAATGAAAAGACAAGCTCCAAACTAGGATAAAATCTTTCATTTTATATTTCTGACAAAGGACTTGTGTTAAGAATAAAGAATCTTAAAATCAAATATTAAGATAAAGACAACCCAGCAAAAATGGGAAAATTTAAACAGACATATCGGAGGTCAATAAACAAAAGCTATGCAACATAGTCATTAAAAAAAGGCAAATCAAAATCACTATAATCTTATTAGAAAAACAGAATTAAAAAGACTTACCATGCTGGTTCAATGCTGGTGTGAATGCAAAATGGTACCATCAATTTAGAAAAGAGTTCAGTGATTAAAGTCTCAGAACACACTTACCAAATGACGCAGCAATTCCACTCCATTTATTTACCTGAGAAATGAAATCATATATACATACAAAGACTTGTATACAAACACTCATCACAGCTTCATTTGCAATAGCCAAATACTATCCAAATGTCCATCAATAGCTGAATGAATAAACAAACTGGTATTCCCATACAATGTAATACTACTCAATAATAAAAAACAATGAATATTGATATATACAAAAACATAGACGAGTAATATAATTATGCTGCGGAAAAGAAACTAGAAAATAAAATAGCATATACCATGTGTTTCCATTTATATTAAATTCTTGAAAATGTAAACTAATCTACAGTGACAGAAAATAGATTGTTGGGTATGAGAAGGGTTTGAGAGGGATACAACGCAGAGATTACAAAACAGCATCAAGAAATTTGGGGAGTGATGGATAGATTCATAATCTTGGTTATGATGGATTCATAGGTGTATACATGTGTCAAAATTGATCAGTTTGCACACTTTATGTGCAATTAAGACATGTCAAATATTCATTCATAAAACTATTTAAGGTTGGTGCAATAGTGGCTCAGTGGCAAAATTCTCACCTGCCATGCTGGAGACCCAGATTTGATTCCCAGTGACTGCCCATGTGAAAAAAAAAAAAACTGTTTAAAAATCCATCTTTCTGACTTTCACTGAGGTTGTAGAAAAATGGAAAGGATGTCATTCCCACTTTGTATGAAAAATAACAGATAATCTATAACTTCACAACTTTTCTTGATCCCATCAGAGGTATTGGACAACCAAATAACCAGAAGTGTAAGGAAAGACAGGAACCTCAAGGAGAGACAGAATTCAAGTACTTTTTTAACTGGGGCAGAAGCATGACCTATAAAAGACAGTAGTAAAAATTCAGCCAATATTTTTAACAAATTGTTATAAGCTAATTGTGGGGTAGTATATGAGTAAAAATAAACCCTCTAGGAACTGTAGATCTAAAGGAATCGCAAACACTGAGAAAGATCAAAGACAAAGCAAAAGAGCTGTAGAATCTCCCATGAGGATACTAACCTAGAGAAAGAAAACAACAGCCACTGATAGAAAGAAATCTTGCCCATATCTTTTTCCAACTCCTCTAAGAACAGAGCCTTAAATACTAGAGAAAAAGGAAAAATCTCTGTTGCTTTCAGGCCCCAGGTACAAATCCACTGGAGATTTGGGAAGACAATAGAAAAAATTTCCTCTACCTGCAGTGTAGAATAGGATAATGTTCTGCATCCAGTCACTTAAAGAAATCCTACCAGTGGAGGAGGAGAAGGAAAATTGAAAATACCCTGCCCTGAAGACAGGGTTATATCCCATACCTTAGATGAAGGTAAACTATAACAGAGTGCTCCTTTAGCCACCCTTACAAGGCTAGTCCAACGTCAGCTGAAAATAAGAGACAATGACTGCTTTGAGGACATGAGTGTGGAGAGAGATTCATTTTTAGGCATAGGCAAAAAGGGAAAAGAAGACTGTAAATTGAAGTTCACACAGAAACCTAAAAAAACCCTTTAGGCAAACCATCCCCTACACAAATTAATTCTGGGTAAATTTGAAGCCTGTGGTGCTCACAGTGCAACATAACAATAAAGCACAGATTCAGCTGAATTCTTAACTAGATTGACTCAATATTCTTCATGTTATAGGCCTAGCAAAAGAAAAGGTATGCCCATTTTCAGGCATAGAATCTACTTACATGAGTCTCTATTATCCTATATAAGATGTTCAGATTTCAACCAAACATTGCAAGACATAAAAAGAAACAAGAATGAAAATATACTGCCAGTGGACAAAGCAATCAGCAGAATATTATATAAGGCAGATACAGGAACCATCAAACAAGGAATTTAAAATAACTGTGATTAATGTTAATGGTGCCTGTGGAAAAAGACATTGAGCAGAAACATAAGGGAATTTCAGCAGAGAGATGGTAACCTTAAGAAAGAACAAAATGGGAATAATTGAAATGAGAAACATGGACAGGGAGATGAAAAATGCTTTTGACACTTAGTAGTAGTCTCAACATAGCCAATAAAAGAATGAGTGAACTTGAAGATAGGTCAATAAATGTCACTCAAACTAACACCCAAAAAGAAAAACAAGTGTTGAAAAAACAGAATGAGCATCCAAGGGTTGTGGGGAAATATCAAATATTCTACCATACATGTTATATAATAACAGGAATTTCAAAAGGAAGATGTAAAAGGAATGATGTTGCACAAATATTTGAAGAAATAATGGCTGAGCATTTTCAAAACGCATGAAAGACACCAAACCACAAATTCAAAAAGCTCAGAGGACACCAAGAAAAATAAATACACACATCATCTAGATATATCATATTAAATCTGTTTAAAACAGAAGAAAAATAATTTTGTAAGTATTAAAGGGGGATAGGCATACATTTCACACAGAGGCACAAAGATAAAAATTACAGCAGACTTGTCATCAGAAACTTTACAAGCCAGAAGACAATGAATAACAAATTTAAAGTGCTGAAAGAAAAAAGTCAACTCCAAATTCTCTACACATAAAGCAGTATGAAATTATGTGATGATGAATTGCAACTGAATGAAGATTTGTTTTGAAAACTCTGAAAAACCCCACAAAACTTTCAAAATAAATGAGATATAAACAATAAGCCAAGAATGGAGATAAAATGCAATCGTAAAGATACTCAATCCAAAACAAAGTAAAAAAAAAGAAAGGAGGAATAAAGTAAGAAAAACAGATGAAATAGAGTGAAATGGGTTATCAATATTGAAGAATCCAATCATATCAATAATTATGCAAATTTTAAACAGTCTGTATTAGTAGGGCTCTCTAAGGAAGCAGACCAACAGGAGATATCCATAAATGTTATGACATTTTATAAAATTGTCTCACACAACTGTGGAGGTGCATGAATCCAAATTCCATAGGGCAGGCTGTAAGCTGAGAACTCCAATGAAGGTTTTTGATGAATATGAAATAATCGGGTAATTGGAGAAGTTGGCTGGCTAAAGTAGAGAAGGAAATTCTCTTTTCTAACTGCTGAAATCATCACTTCTTTTTAAGCCTTCAAGTGATTAGATGAAACATCTGTCATTGCTGAAGGTGAGCTCCTCAGTTGATTGCAGATGTAATCACCCATAGATGCAATCAACTTAATGATGATTTAAGTCCATGAAATGTCCTCACAGTAACAATTAGACTAGTGCTTGTTTGACCAAACAAATGGGCACCATTACCTGGCCAAGTTGGCACATGGACCTAACCATCACACTGTCTAAACACCAATCAAAATAAACGGTCTCTTTGGATGAAATAGAAAGTCCCAGTTATGCGCTTCTTTCAAAAATCTCACTTTAAACATAAAGTAGATAGGTTAAAAGTAATAGCATAGCCCCGTGACCGGCCGCGGTGGCTCAGCAGGCAGAGTTTATGCCGGCCAGGCCGGAGATCCGCGTTGAATTCCTGCCTCCTGCCCATGCAAAAAAATAAATAAATAAAATAAAAATTAAAACCTGGTGACCCTGCAGGGTTCCCAGCTTATTTTTTTAAAAAAGTAATAGTATAGAAAAATATATGCCATGGAAACACAAAATTAAGCCGAAGTGTGTATATTTATATCAGAAAATAGACTTCAGAGCAAAGAATATTACTTGAGATAAAGAGGAACACTTCATAAAAGGAATAGCTTCACCAAAAAAGAGATGAAATTCTTAAAGGCTGATGTAACTAACAATGAAGTTTCAAAATTTATGAAATGAAAACTGATAGAAGGGCAGTGCAATGGTGGCTCAGGGGAAGAATTCTCACCTGCCATGCCAGAGACCCGGGTTCGATTCCTGGGGCCTGCCCATGTCAAAAAAAGAAAGAAAAGAAAAAGAAAAACTGATAGAAAAGAAAAAAATAGGCAAATCTATAATTATATTCGGATACTTCAACATTCCTCTTTCACCAATCAAGCAAATATACAGAAAATTAAAACAAATATAGACAACCTTATTATTGTTATTAACCAACTTGGCTTAATTGACTTTCATGGAATACCATACCCAACAACAGCAGAATAAACATTATTTTCAGGACCACATGGAACATTCACCAAGATCGAGAATATTCTGACCAGTAAAACAAACCTCAACAAATTTTAAACTATTAAAATCATACAAAGAATGTTCTCTAACCAGACAACTAAACTAACAATCAAAGACAAAAGATAACTAGAATATATTCATATGTTTGCAAATTAAACAACATATTTCTAAATATCTCATAGGTCAAATAGGAAGACATAGGAAAGTTAAAACATATTTTGAATTGAATAAAAAGGAAAACACAACATATCAAAATGTGTGGGGTGCCATAGATCAGAACTTAGAGGAAAAATTATAGCATTAAATGCTTGTATTAGAAAACAAGAGGCTTCAAATCAGCAATGTAGCTTATACTTTAATAAATTAGAAAATATGGAAGAGCAAAATTAAATTCAAAGCAAGCACAAGAGAAGGAAATGAAAAGATAAGAGCAGAAAATAAATAAATAAAATTGAGAATACAGAAACAATTAGAAAATCAGTGAAATCCAAACCTAGGTCTTTGAAAAGATCCAAAAAATTACAAACCTCTAGACTGATTTGTAAAGAACAAAAGAGAGAAGACACAAATTATCAAAATAAAAAACTAAAAGACGCCTTTATAATGTTTTATTTTTCATTTTCTCGCATAACAAATTACCGCATATTCAGCGATTTAAAATAACACCTGCTTATTATCTTATTCTTCTTTAGATCAGGAGTCAAGGTAGGCTCAAGTGGGTCTTCTCCTTAGGAATCTAAAGGGTTGAAATCAGGGTATTAGATGATCAGACTGGGCTTTTCTCTGGAGGTTCCAGGGAAGAATCAGCTTCCTGCTCATTTGTGTTGTTGGCAGAATTCAGTTACTTGGATTGAAGCACTGAAGTGCCCTTTTCCTGCCTGGCTGACACTGGTGTGGGATGGAGCTGCTGCGTGCTCCTAGAGACCATCCATATTCTTCTCACATGACCCCCTCTATCCTCAAATCAGCCACGGTTCATAAAGTCCTTCTCATGCTTTGAATCTCTCCAACTTTCTCTTCTGCTATCAGTAAGAGATTAACTTTCTGCTTTTAAAAGGCTTACTTAATTAGGACTGTCCCACCAAGATAATCTCCCTATTTTAATTCAACTAGTCAGTTTAATTACATCGGCAAAATCCCTCTTCCCATGTAGCATAACATAATCTTCGGATTATATCAAGTACCCAGGGGAGGAAATTATACAAGGGCAAGTGTCACTGAGGGCCATTCTTAGAATTATGCCTAGTACAAAGGGAATATGAATAATTACATGATTGTAAATTCCACAATTTAGGTGAAATGGAAAAATTCCTTAAAAGACAGGGAGCGCCAAAGATCACTGAAGATTAAACAGATAACTTGAACTGTTCTATACCTATTTTTAAAACAGAATCCATAGTTTAGTTTAAAAACTACCAAAAAAGAAAACTCTGGGCCCAGATGGCTTTATTGGCATATTCTACCAATTTGAGACAGAAAAAATACCAATTCCACACAAGCTCTGTTACAGAATGCAAATGAGGGGAACACTTTGGAACTCATTTGATGGCAACAGAATTGTTCTTATTAACAAACCAGATCAAACATTACAAGAAAGAAAACTACAGACCAATTTCAAAACCACAGACAAAAACCCTCAACAAAATACCAGCAAATTGAATCCCACAATATAATAAAATCCTAATGCATACCAGTCAAGCAAGGGTTATACTAAGAATGAAGGCTGATTCAATATTTTTCAAAATCAAGATATTTAATTCACCTGAAACCAGACTAATGATGAAAAACTTCATGATCATCCCAATATATGCAGAAAAAAAATTGCCAAAATCCAACATCCATTCCTGACAAAAACTCTCAACAAAACTAGGAAGAGAAAGGTATTTCCTCAACTTGATAAAGGTCATCTATAAAACACTTACAGCTAAAGTCATACTTATTGGTGAAAGACTGAATTCTTTCACCCTAAGATCAGGAACAAGGGAAAGACATTGGCTCCTAGTACCTTATTCAATGTGGTACTGGATAGCCTACCTAAGGATATCCTTATACCTAAGGAATAGTAATCTTACTATTTCAACTAAACCAAGCTGAGCTAAGGCATGCAGATAAGAAAGGGAGAAATAAAATTGTCTTTATTCTCACACAGCATGTTCATCTACACATAAAATCCTATGGAATCCACAAATCTATCTGAACTAATAAATGAGTTTTTAACAAAGTCAGAGGATATATTAATATACAAAAAATCAATCATGTTTCTATCCACTAGCAATGAAAACTTGAAGGCTGGAATTTTTTAAAGTTTCAATTCATTATAATACCTCCAAATATATGAAACATTTATGCATAAATCTGGAATTATGTGCAGTTTTTGTTATGCTAAAAATAAACACACTCATAAATCTAAGAAAACTGAAATAACGAATAGCTATAGCATGACCATGGGATGAACAACTCAATATTTTAAGGATGTCAACTCTCTTCAAACTGATCTATTGGGGCAATAAAATTTCAATCTAAAATCTCACTGGAGTTTTTAGTCAAAATCAATCAGATGCTTCTAAACTTTATGTGGAAAGTCAAAGGAACTAGAAGAGTCAAAAAAAGAAAAAGTAAAGTAAGTACCAAGTTAGGAGGCTCACACTGCCCTATTTATGTTCTGTAAATCTACCTGAATCAAGACAATGTGGTGTTGAAGAAAGAACAAACATTTAGACCAATGTAACAAGTAGAGCTCAGAAATGCAGATTTTTTTTATGAAGATGCAAAGGCAACTCAATGGACAATCAGTCTTTTCAATCAATGGTGCTATAAAAATTGGTTACCCCTCAGCCAAAGATAAAAACCTCAGGGAGTTCCTCACATGTTAAACAAATAATTTAACTCAAAATAACTTACAGACCTAATTTTAAAATGTAACACTATAGAACTTTTAGAAGAAAGTCTCGTATCCTTGATATATAAAGAACTCAAAATTCAATAAGAAAACCAACATATCAATTAAAAATATATTAAAAATTTCTTCTCTAAACAAAATATATGGAATGTAATTAAGCAGATGAAAAGAGGCTCAACATAATTAGCAGAGAGTAAAGCGAATGCAAAAGAATGAGATATCACTAAACACCTATTAAAATGACAAAAATACAATACCATGTGTCAAAGAGAATACAGAGGAAATGGACATCTCATGCATTTCTTCTGGGAATGCAAAATGGTACAGATACTTTGGAAAATAATTTTGCATTTTCTAATAAAATTACCATTCCAGCCCAGCAATCCCCATTCATTGATATTTGCCCAAGTGAAATAAAAACTTAAGTTCACAGAAAAGCCTGACTATGAATGATTATACTGGCTTTATTCATAATCTCCAAAAACTGGGCAAAAACAAACATCTCTAGAGTGGGGACTGAATAAATAAACTATACCATATTAACTCAATGGGACAGCACTCAGTATTTCAAAGGAACAAACTACTGATACTCTGATCCATGTAACAACATGGATGAGTCTCAAATGTATTATGCTATGCAAAAGAAGCCAGGTTCAAAAGGCTACATACTGTAGTATTTCACCTATATGACATTCTTGAAATGGTGTTCATTTTTATGACATTTACTGATGGAGAACACATCAGTGGTTGTCAGGGTCTGGGGATGGGTAGAGGGGATTGACTACAAAGGGGCGTGCAGGAATTTGGGGGATGATGGGACTATTCTGTGTCTTGACTGTGATGGTGTTTACATGACACTATGCTTTTGTCAGAACTGTACACTAAAAAGAAGGTGAATTTCAGTGTATGTCAATTAAACCTTAATAAGAATGAAAAACAAATCCATCCTTCCTCTGTAGATATCAACTCAGGCCAATTCCTTTGCAAAATTATGTAGTGAATAATTTATCTTCAACATTATTTCATGCTTACCTCTTGAATTCCTCTTCCCCATTTATTAATAATCCTTGATATTTCTCCCACACATATTTAGTTAACATTCTTCCCAGCCTTCCATCTTCAGGTACACCATGACAGAAATTTTCCTTTCTTTTGCCCATCACCAGGAAAATGTTCTTTCTAGATTACTAAGAGACCAGATAATCTCTGGAATGATAATGTCATCATTCATATAAACGGCTCTCAAATGACATGCAGGATCAGAAAGGGGATTTTTCAGACATGTGGGGTCTTTTCATGAACTCCTCAAATCACATCATGTAAAGAGTCAGCTCCTCATAGCAATGGTCCCATATCAACTTCAAGAACTGGCACTGCAAAGTGGAGATTCTGCAACAAATCGTCTTACAAGGGGCCCCTTTAATCCATTCCAGATGTTCCTTTGTGATAATTATTTTCTCCAAAAGCAATTTGCTTAAATCCTCAGGACTCAAACAAATCTGGATTAAAATCCCAGCTTTGCTCTTCTTTGCAGTTTTTGAGCAAACTACCTTTCATCTTCTTATCTTGATTTCCTCATAATTAATAGGAGTAAATGAATCACGTACACATCACATAGACTTTATGAAGATTAAATGAGATAATGCAAATGAAGTACAAAGCACAGGATCTAACACACAGTAAGCAACTGGTAAATAGTAACAACTCCTACTATTACCATTGGCAACAAGCATTCTGATTAAGTACCAAACTAGTAACTACACATATTTACAC
The DNA here is from genome assembly GCF_023851605.1 of Tamandua tetradactyla. NCBI lineage: Eukaryota > Metazoa > Chordata > Mammalia > Pilosa > Myrmecophagidae > Tamandua > Tamandua tetradactyla. Next base: position 108,963,396 of record NC_135331.1, read on the forward strand.
TCCTTACTAAATAAAGATGAAGCTACCCACCATGTATAAACAATTTCAAGAGACAAAACTCTAGTTCCTAAAAACGTTGCTTTCTATTATATATATAAAAGAGCAATAATGATTGCCTAATGTGATTTACTTTGAGTCATATTTCATTGGTAACAAAACCTAAGTGTCACACTTGCAAATGTTTTATCACAGACAGAATGCCATTTCGCCAAACTGAAATATTTAAGTTAGTATTACCCTATTATCTCAAAGACTTTAATTACATAAATCCCTTCATGCTCAGCAGAACACTGTTTAATTAAAAAGTGAGAATTACAAAAATGGCCCATTTTAAAGGTGACCTTGGGAACTCAAAACTCTGCTATCATTGGCCATTGCTAAGAGTGACTATGGCAAACATGTTGGAGACCTGACTTGACAACTAAATAGGAGACACTGTGGCATAAGGTATCAGGAGGTACTGTTGCCACAAACATTCTTAGAGACAATTAGTGGTTTCCTGGTAACCTGCTCTGCAGTATGGGGCCAACAGATAAAGTGAGGGTTGACATACGCTCATACTTACTTGACAGAGGGAAAGAGGTATAATGCAGCCAGACATTTCCAAACCCATTCTATCCTCAAAGATTACCTTATGATTTCTGCCAGTATCACTTGCAAAATGTTCAACTGATATTTTGTTAGGGAAAGGAGAAATTTACAAAATTAATTTGAGAAATTTTATATTGGTTATTCTTCTAGCAACATCCATATAGTTGTAATTACTGACAAACTCTCTGAGGATTATAACCTATTAAGTTTTATTTGTGAAGATATGTGAAGACATGAGGTGGCACCAACAAGCAATGTTGAGCAGTCCTAGAGTATAATAATTATGACTGAAATCAGAGCAAATTTCCCCTACTTAAATTTGTCCCAGTTGTGCTATATTACCATTTTAGATAGAGCTGCTATAAGTCAGCCCAATGAAAACTATTTATTAATAAAGAGAAATCAAAAATTATTTCGGGAGTATTAGCTGTTGTCAGTAATCCAAAACATACTAAAATTACAATTTCTTATAATTCTTTATAGCTTACTATTTTTAAACAAATCTATGGAAGTGAAAAAAAAAGTTTCTTTTTTTTTCTTGGAAACAGGTCTTTGTCTTATTGATATTTTTTGCATTACTAATTTTATCATGAATCTACAAAAATTATACTATGCAATATATTTATCATCTTTTACATTATTAGAGGGCTTAGTGACTCCCTATTTTGTCTTTGAAAGTCTTGGACTTTGTTGAGAAAGACCAAGATGGGTACTTGGAAAAGAGAAAGAAAAGATACATAGTCTGTTCTATGCATTACAGTGTGGAGATAGACTACTTGAAAAAGATGATACTGGTAGCAAAGTAAATAGTATTTTCCAAGATTCAACTAGAAGATATGCTCAATAAATATAGGCAACAAACCAAGAAACAAGAAGATATGGGATCCAGAAGCCAGGCCTAGATAGTAATCAAAGCATGCTGGAGCAGTTCAGAAGACTACAACAGTGATTTCTTGAAGAAGAAATTGAAATAATATCTACTATGCTTAAACCTATTGAGAAATTGACATTTACATTCCTGTAAATGGTGGAGAGTTTGAGGATGACTCATGAGGAGGTACGTAAAAAACTAATCAAATGGCAAACAAGGCAATTATTAATACCAAGAGAAACAAGAGGTTGTGTAAGAAAGAGAAGTAATCAAAGCACATCAAATGGCTCAGATTTTTTTAAAGTTTGCATACTCAAAACAATGTAAATAGAAAGAAATGATAAAATTGCAAGTTATATTGTTGAAGAAATGGGAAGTTGGTGCATGGGTTGGGAAAAAGGCAAAGTGTTGGTCCTCAACTTATTATCCAATTTTAAAGTCTATACAAAGAAATTTAATTCTAGTAGGCAGATTATTATTGAAAAAAATATTGCCCCTCACACACATACAAACACATACACTCACACTACTTTAATTAGCAATTTGGAATGACTATTCAGACCAGAAAATTAGTGAGGAGGAAGTTCTCAATTGGAAATGAACAGCACATTTAAGAAAATGCTATGCCTACAATGTCAAAACAAGCTTTCAGCATTTTATATAATCATAAATATCATGAATGTTTGTAAACTGTTATTTTTAGTCTTTTTCTCTTAAAATGTTTAGGTCATTATCTCAGTTTTGCAAGCAGCTATGACAAATACTATACAGTAGGTTGGCTGAAACAGGGGGAGTTTATTGGCTCATGATTTTGAGTTCAAAATAAAGATATCAGCAAGGCTTACTTTCTTTCCAAGGAATAGCACGCCAAGACTGGCTGCTGGCAATCCTTGGAGTTCCTTGGCTTTCCTGTTATACAGTAATGTCTTCTCTTTTTTCTTCTGGGTTCCATTGACTTCTGGTTTCTGACTCCTTCCCATGGCTTTCTATTCATAAGCCCTTCAGTAATAGGATTAAGAACCAGTTTGATTTAGTTGGCCACACCTTAGCTAAAAATAACGTCTTCAGAGGGTCTTATTTATAATGGTTTAAGATTAAGAATATCTTTATTGTTTATGTTTATTATAGTCATTGACTAGCTCTTTTATTTGTGTATCATTTAGGAATTACTTACTTTTATTTATAAACATAAACTTCTTTCATGAAACATGTAAATTCCAAAAAGAAAAAAAAAATGTACAGAGATGAGAATTGTATCTTAGTTGTGGGGACTCCTTATAAAATAAAAATATCCAAAATCTATACTATCCCATTCCTCAACAACAACAAAATAAAATAGTTCAGCTGTCAACAAATGTATAGTTACAAGGCTAAAGTTTTAACTTTTCAATTTGGCATATGTAAGCATTGGTCTTTAACTAGCTTTGAAGTCATCAAGGAAACTACTCTCCAAACCTAGGGCTTGTTGTTTCTGCTCATCCAGAATACAAAGGAAGATGTGGCAATAGGCATGACACCAGCTGACTGCAGACACTAAGTGAGGCACTCATATCCCTGACTAGAAGACCAGATCTAGTCAAGTAAGGAAGAACTGAGTACATGCTTGTTTGCATTTTCTTGCTTTTAGGATCTCTTAAACACTCTTCTTTTATATTTTAGTACAGAATTTATTCATTTCAAAGGCACCACAGCCTCTGCTGTCTTGGATAAGGCCAAAGATATTATAAAGGGAAAAAATCCTCAAAACTGAGGAGCAAGAATGCATAACAATATATAATTTGAGAATGAGTGCAGTTTATGAACTAATAAAGACAATAATGCCATGCTGCATATATATTAAAGTTGATTTTTTAATTCTTACACTTACCCTATGGGCTTACAAGTCTTAAGAATTAGTCAGAATGCATCACATTTGGCAGAATGTCTATGGAAGGAAAGAAAGATTTCACAAGTGTACTTATGAAACCCAGGTAATAATTCAACCTGGATTATTCATTGAAGGAGAAATAAAATATGAGATCCAGTATTCTACTTTTTTTTAATGTCTAGTTCTAATATTACTTCCTTGATTTCATCTTTTAGAAGCCCTTTCCCTTCTGGTACCTTAATGTCTTGCTTCTAATATATCTCTTAAAATGTTTCCCTGACTAATGAAAAGAAAACTATTCATTACTATTATTACTGTTGTTTTTATTGTTAATTCTTTTTTTTTTGCAGGTGCCAGGAATCAAACCCAGGTCTCTCACATGGCAGGTGAAAACTCTGCCTACTGAGCCACATGGCCTGCCCGAGGAATAGCATTCATTTTAATGTCAATTTTTAAGAATATTTTATTTCTTTGAATAAGCATAGATCTTATTCTGAAAACACAAACTTTAATTTATGATATTCATCCAGAGCTAGGTATATAGTAGTAATAACATTATGAAATTGATAATTATACAGCATACCTCTTTACTTGATAAGACAGAACATCAGATGAACATGAAAAAAATGCAAGTTGAGAGAGCAATTTATTCAGTGGTCAAAAAGCAGGGATTTGTATAATCTAGCCTAGAGAAAACAGAGGTAGAGATGAGCTTATGGAGTCTGATCTAATGGCAGATGACCTAAGTTGAACCTTATCAGAAATAAATTATTTCATTCTTTTCCCCAGTCAAACCCCAAGCCTATGTGTTTCATGGCCGTGAACTTACAAGCAGGCTCAAAACATAAAAAAAAGAATTCGGTAAAACATCAAAGAACAATGCAGATCCTTACAATACCTTAGTGACTGATCGAGCTAGAGTAGGAATGCTTTATGAAATGGTACCCACTAACAGCCAACCCATGCAATATTTGAAACTCCAAGTCAGAAAACTGATAAAGTTGAACAAATTGACAAATAAGACTGAAATATGAATGAGTATAAATAAATTTCCATTTCCTTAGATTTATCATTTCAAATTCTATGTGCTTTCTATGATCATCCTACAGCAGAGATGACTAGTAGCTCACCAAAAACATCTGCACTCCTTTTCATACTATAGAGTTGTATGAGAATTGTTTGCCTGGTCAGAGAGAAGACAGCATGACCAAAAGATGGTAGGAGAGTTTGTTGCGTGTGCAGGAAATTAAGCTTTTATTGGGAAAATTTCTGAAATCTTGTTTATTAAAGAGATTCTCTAACAAATATACATTGATGTGTGAACCATTTAGTGAGGGTCTGTTAAAAGCAATTGTGAGCTAATGAAGGTCAGGAAGGCAGCATAGGAAGGTGTGGGATTTAGTTATTCTCTGGGGCAGCTAGTAAAAAAGCCAGGAAGTACCTGGGACAACTGTTCAGAGGATTTGAGACCAGAGCACATCGTACACCATCAAGCAATGATTTGAAAGGCCAAGACTGATAAATCACAGAACTGTAGGTAAATTCTTCCACACTGTGGAGGCTGGTGCCCCTCCCCCATTAGCACAGTAGGCTGACTTGGAGTCTCCCCTGGTGGGAAACAGAAGTCCACTCTACTAGGAGCAAGGGAAAGGGAGCTCAAACATGCCCCAACTGCAGATTTGATTAACAAATTTGGACTGCTGAATACCAGCTCTGAGCATAGTTCATTCTACAAATCATACAAGAAATAAACAAGAAGATCTGTATCAGCCCTCCTCCCAGTAGGGACTAAGCAGGGCTGACAAAAATAATAAAAATAAACAAAGGCTTCTGGAGGGGGCTGAGCTCAGAATACTGAAAAAGGACTGTGCTCCAAGAAAAGGGCACATAGAGCCAGGTACCAACTGTAGCTCTTGACTGGTGAACCCAGGGTGCTGGGGACCAGCTCTAAGAAGACATTTTTTCCTTAACTTATTTTCTTGTGGGGGGGGTGGGGGGGGGCAGGGGACACAGGGGTGCATGGTCCGGGAATCAAACCTGGGTCTTCCGCATGGAAGACAAGCATTCTACCACTGAACCACCCATGCACACTTCCCTTATGTATTTAAGCAGTCCGTTAAAGAAAGCATCAGGCATATCTATTTTCAGCCCTGCCCCAGGCAAAGGTGGAATTTGGGTTGATTGAAAAAGAAAATAACTAATCAGGCAGAGGAGATAGTTCCCTAAAGCATACACCTTCCCCGTGGAGGGGTGGCCAGGGCACAGAATAAGTGATGGCTCTCATTAAAATAATTTAGAGCCCAGGGGCTGGGATATCAGCAGCAGATTCAACCTACAAAAAGTAGAGCTCAGCCTGTCTCAAACATGCTCCAGGCATGGGGGAAAGGGGGCTGAAGAATGGCTCCTCTTTCTACACCCCTCCCCCCACCAAAAAGAAAGAAAGGGACAAGGCTCAGGAAAAAAAAAAATAGTGACTGTTATTTAGAGAATTCAGACCCCAGGAGCTGGAAAACAGAAATACTCTAAGCTCACTTTCAGCCTCAACATCTGTCTCAATCACATATCTGGCAAGAACAAGGTCTGTGGAGAATTTAAGGCACAATACTACTTTCGGGCTCTGGGGAACAGTGAGTGGGCATGCACCATCTGCTGGTCAGAACAGGAAAAGCACAGAATTAAGAGGCTTTAGCAGAAAGGCTGGCACTGTGCTGCAGCTCATCTCCAGGGAAACTTGACACTGATTACACCCACACTTTGTGAGTCCTGGGCCTGTCTTATTTGGGAAAACCTGACTGGGGCTGATCCTATCTGGGGGACTCTCCAGCCAGAGCCAGACCTCCAGGTCAAAGTTGCTAGAGGCAATGAAAGGAGTGTTAATATATAGGGGCAAAACATAACAAACAGCAGATCAACATTCCCTGAGGAGGGAAAAGGAAGAAAAAGCTTTTTCTGGGGGTGAAACAGCTGTATAAAAATAAGGATAATTTCAAAAACTTCCTTATACACAGGGCAAGAATCAGAGAAATAAAAGCTGAAAAATTCTGATCAATTAAACAGAAGCTAGGCTAGAGGTCTAGAATAAGTTGAGCCAAATGCTAAAGAACAGTTAGAGAACAAAGCCAGCCAACAAGAAGAATCTTAGGCAAAAGAGAGAAAATGAGCTCCAGAACAAACTAATTAAGAAAATCAGATGCCTAGATGCCAGCAGAAAATCATAAGTCATACTAGGAAGTATAAAGATGTGGCCCAATCAAAGGAGCAAACAAAAACTTCAGAAGAGCTACAAGAGATTAAACAACCAATTTAAAATGTTCAAGTAAATCTTTTAAATCAAATCAACAAGTTGAAGTAAAATGTGGGAAAAGAGATGAATGATATAAACAAGACACTGAGTAACCCATAAAGAAGAACTTGGAAGCTTGCAAAAACAAGTGGTATGGAGGAACCAAGATGGCAGCTTAGTGAGGTGTGGGATTTAAAAAATTTGTCCTCCAGAGCAGCTAGTAAATAGCCAGGAATAGTACAGAACAACTGCTGGGGCCAGATCAGTGACTGGACACACAGCGTACACTGGTCTGGACAAGCTGGACCAGCCGCAATCCTACCCAGAACCATGAGTCCCCCAAGCCATTATGGCTGGCACCCCTCCCCCACAAGCTGCTTCCCAGAGGGGAAAGGAAAGAGACTTTACTAGTAGCAAGGGGCTGAGTTCTACCAAGCTCCAATTTGTGGAATTAATTAACAGATTCTGACTACTAAAAATAGGCCTCCAGTTCAGCTGAATCTCAAATAAAAGCTGAAGTTGCTGTTTTTTGCCCTGGTGCAGAGGGGCAGGGCTGATGGAAAAAGGAAAAAAAAAACAGTTGTTTTTTTTTTTTTGGGTTATACAGCACAAAATACTTGAAAGGGTCTGAGCCCTGAAGGAAAGGAGGGGACACATAGGACCTGGAGATACACAGACCAACGTACCAACTTAAGCTCTTGATTGGCAAACTTGAGGAACAGCAGTCCATCTCTGAAAAGGATTTTTATTTTTTTCTTTTCTTTTTTGTGACTGTGTTTCTATGGCTTTACTGTTCTTTGGATACACTTGCAAGGCTTCTCAGGCTCCAACTGCCCCAGGTAAGGGTGAAATTAAACTTGTCTGAGAGCTTTTCTGGAGGCTGTGCTTTCCCCAGGAGAGGGGTAGGGCCCAGCTCAGATGGACTCCTTCCCTCAAGGAATTCAGACCCCAGGGTCTGGAAAACTGAAGCAATTAAAGCCAGCCTACAATCTCTCCTCTGTCTTGACCACACCTCCAACAGGGTGAGTCTACTGAAGTAAAAGGTACCACATCATCTTATGCTGGGGGAACCTGCAAGCAGACAAGCACCACATACTGGCCAGGATAGGAAAAACACAGAGTCTAGAGGCTTCCTAGGAAACCTGCTGGGTCCCGCCCTCAGGGAAAACTGATGCAGGTGACTTTTTCCTCTTAATAAGAGGCCAGTTTGGTCTGAGAAAATCTGACTTGGGTCTATTATACCTAATTAGACCCTCCTAAGGGGGAAAAAAGGCACCATACAGGCAGGGCAAGAAACAAGAAAATAAGAACTGAAAAATTCTTAGGTTAAACAAAACCTAAGCTAGAGGTTTAGAATAAGCTGAACTGAACGTCAAAAAACAGATAGACAGCAAAGTCATCCAGCAAGAAAATCCTAGGTAAAAAAAGTGAAAACAATCTCAAGAATAAACTAATTAAGGAAACTAAATGCCTAGATGCCACAAAAAATAATTAATCATACTAGGAAAATTGAAGATATGGCCCAGTCAAAGGAACAAACCAACAATTCAAATGATATACAGGAGTTGAAAATATTAATTCAGAATGTTCAAGCAGATGTGGAAAAACCTCATCATAAAACAAATCAATGAATTGAGGGAGGATATAAAGAAGGCAAGGAATGAACCAAAATAAGAAATTGAAAGTCTAAAAAACAAATCACAGAATTAAGGGAATGAAAGACAAGTAAAAAGATGGAAAAGAGCAAACAATGGAAACAACAATGTTAGATTTCAAAAGGCAGAAGATAGGATTAGTGAACTGGAGGTTGGAACATCTGAAATCTGGCAAGCAAAAGAAAAATTAGGGGAAAAAGTGGAAAAATATGAGCAGGGACCTAGGGAATTGAATGAGAACATGAAGTGCACATATATGCGTGTTGTGGGTATCCCAGAAAGAGAAGAGAAGAGAAAAGGAGGAGAAGAACTAACGGAGAAAATTATCACTGAAAATTTCCCAACTCTTATGAAAGACTTAAAATTACATATCCAAGAAGTGCAGTGTACCCCAAACAGAATAGATCCAAAAGATGTACTCCAAGGCACTTACTAATCAGAATGTCAGATGTCAAAGAGAAAGAGAGAATTTTGAAAGCAGAAAGAGAAAAGCAATCCATCACATGCAAGGGGAGCCCAATAAGACTATGCATAGATTTTTCAGCAGAAACCAGGGAGGCAATAAGACAGTGGCATAGTACATTTAATATACTGAAAGAGAAAAACTGCCAACCAAGAATTCTATATCTGGCAAAACTGTCCTTCAAAAATAAGGGGGAAATTACAACATTTTCAGGCAAAAAAAATCACTGAGTTCATTTTTCACCAAGAGACTGGCTCTGAAGAAATACTAAAGGGAGCACTAGAGACAGATAGGAAAAGACAGGAGAAAGAGGTGTGAAGAAGAGTGTAGGAATGAAGACTATCAGTAAAGGTAAAAAGAAGAAAAACTAGCTATGACATATAAAATCCAAAAGATAAAACGTTAGAAGAAAGTACTGCCCTTATAGTAATAACACTAAATGTTAATTGATTAAACTCCCCAATCAAAAGACACAGACTGGCAGAATGGATTAAAAAACAGAACCCATCTATATGCTGTCTACAGGAGACACATTTTAGACCCAAGGATAAACATAGGTTGAAAGTGAAAGGTTGGGAAAAGATATATCATGCAAACAACAATCAGAAAAGAGCAGGAGTAGCTATACTAATATCCAACAAATTAGATTTCAACTGTAAAGCAGTTAAAAGAGACAAAGAAGGACATTGTGCATTAATAAAAGGATCAACTCAATGAGAAGACATAACAATCATAAATATTTATGCACTGAACCAGAGTGCTCCAAAATATGTGAGGCAAACACTGAAAAGAGAAATAGACACATCTATCATAATAGTTGGAGACTTCAATTACCTGCTCTCATCAATGGACAGAACATCTAGACAGAGGATCAATAAAGAAACAGAGAATTTGAATAATACAATAAATGAACTAGACTTAACAGACTTGTATAGAACATGACACCCACAACAACAGTATACACCTTTTTCTCAAATGCTCATGGATCATACTGAAGGATGGACCATATGCTAGGTCACAACACAAGTCTCAATAAATTTAAAAAGATTGAAATAATACAAAAGACTTTCTCAGATCATAAAGGAATGAAGTTGGAAATCAATAATAGGCAGAGTGCCAGAAAATTCACAAATATATGGAGGCTCAACAACACATTCTCAAACAACCAGTGGGTCAAGGAATAAGTTACAAGAGAAATCAGTAAATATCTCAAGGCAAATGAAAATGAAAGCATGACATATCAAAACTTATGGGATGCACCAAAGGCAGAGCTAAGAGGGAAATTTATTGCCCTAAATGCAATCCAAAAAGAAGAAAGAGCAAATATCAAGGAATCAACTGTTCACATGGAAGAACTAGAGAAAGAACAGCAAACTAACCCACCCCAAAGCAACAAAAGGAAAGAAATAATGAAGATTAGAACAGAAATAAATGAAATTGAGAACATGAAAACAACTGAGAAAAACAACAAAAATCGGAAGTTGGTTCTATGAGAAAATCAATAAGATTGATGGACACTTAGCGAGGTTGGCAAAAAGAAGAGAGAGGATGCAAATAAATAAAATCAGAAGTGGAAGAGGAGACATAACCACTAACCCCACAGAAATAAAGGATGTAATGAGAGGATACTATAAACAACTTTATGAATAAACCAGACAATGTAGATGAAATGGACAACTTCCTGGATAGGCATGAACAACCAACATTGACTGGAAAAGAAATAGATGACCTCAACAAACCAACCACAGACAAGTAAAGAAATTTAATTAGTCATTAAGAAGCTCACAAAAAAGAAAAATCCAGGACCAAATGGCTTCATATATGGATTCTACTGAACATTCAAGAAAGAATTAGTACGAATCCTGCTCAAACTCTTCAAAAAACTTGAAGAGGAGGGAAGGCTACCTAACTCATTCTATGAAGCCAACATTACCTTCATACCAAAGCCAGACAGAGATACTACAAGAAAAGAAAATTACAGACCAATCTTTCTAATGAATACAGATGCAAAAATCCTCAACAAAATTCTCGCAGATTGAATCCAGCAGCACATTAAAAGAATTATACACCATCACCAAGTAGGATGCACCATCCCAGGTATGCAAGGATGGTTCAACATAAGAAAATCAATTAATGTAATACACCATATCAGAAAATCAAAGTAGAAAAACTACATGATCATCTCAATTGATGCAGAAAAGTCATTTGACAAAATCCAACATCCTCTCTTGTTGAAAACATTTCAAAGGATAGTAATAGAAGGGGCTTCCTCAACATGATAAAGGAAATATATGAAAAACCCACAGCTAACATCATTCTCAATGGGGAAAAACTGAAAATTTTCCCCCTAAGATCAGGAACAAGAAAAGGATATCTACTATCACCATTATTATTCAACATTGTGTTGGAAATTCCAGGCAGAGCAATTAGACAAGAAAAAGAAATACAAGACATCACAATTGGAAAAGAAGAAGTAAAACAGTTTGTAGATGATATGATACTATATGTCAAAAACCCTGAAAAATCCGCAGCAAAACTACTAGAGTTAATAATTGAGTACAGTAAAGTGGCAGGTTAAAAGATCAACACTCAAAAATCTATAGTGTTTATATACAGAAGTAATGAACAATCTGAGGGGGAAATAAAAAAATTATTTACAATTGCAACTAAAGGAATAAAATATTTAGAAATAAATTTAAGGATACAAAAGACCTATACAAACAAAAATTACAAGAAATTGCTAAAATAAATCACAGAAGATGTAAATAAATGGTAGGGCATACCGTGTTTATGGATTAGAAGACTAAACATAGTAAAGATGTCAATTCTACTTAAATTGATTTACAGATTCAATGCAATACCATATAAAATCCCAAAAACTCACTTTTCAGAAATAGAAAAGCAAATAAGCAAATTTATCTGGAAAGGCAGGGTGCCCTGAATAGTTAAAAATATCCTGAGAAAGAAAAATGAAGTCGGATGTCTCCCACTACTTGACTTTAAGGCATATTACAAAGCTACAGTGGTCAAAACAGCATAGTACTGGCATAAAGATAGATATACTGACCAACGGAATTGAATATAGTGCTTAGATATAGACCCTTTTATCTATGGACATTTGATCTTTGATAAGGCAGTCAAGCCAACTCACCCGGGACAGAACCGTCTCTTCAATAAATGGTGCCTAGAGAACTGGATATCCCTATGCAAAAGAATGAAAGAGGAGCCATATCTCACACCTTATACAAAAATTAACTCAAAATGATCTAAGACCTAAACACTAGATTTGAGACCATAAAACTGTTAGAAGAAAATGTAGGGAAATAACTTATAAATCCTATAATAAGAGGTGGTTTCCTAGATCTTACACCCAAAGGATGAGCACTGAAGAAAGAAACAGATAAATGGGAACTCCTCAAAATCAAACACTTTTATGCAACAAAGAACTTTGTTAAGAAAGTAAAAAGACAGCCTACACAATGGGAGACAATATTTGGAAACAATATATTAGATAAGGGTGTGGTATCCAGAATACATAAAGAGATCGTTCAACTTAACAACAAAAAGACAAACAACCCCATTACAAAATGGGCAAAAGACATGAACAGACACTTCTCAGAAGAGGAAATACAAATGGCCAAAAGATAAATGAAAAGATGCTCAACTTCCCTGGCTATTAGTTAAATGCAAACCAAAACCACAATGAGCTATCATCTCACACTCACCAGAATGGCCATTATCAACAAAACAGAAAACAACAAGTGCTGGAGAAGATGTGGAGAAAGAGGCACACTTATTCATTGTTGATGGGAATGTAAAATTGTACAATTGCTCTGGAAGGCAATTTGGTGGCTCCTCAGGAAGCTAAGTATAGAATTGCCATATGATCCAGCAATACCATTGTTAGGTATCTACTAAGAGGACATGAGGGCAAGGAAACTGTTCTAGTTTGCTAGCTGCCAGAATGCAATGCACCAGAGATGGATTGGCTTTTAATTAAAGGGGATTTATTTGGCTAAAAAATGTATAGTTCTTCAGAGGAAAGGCAGCTAACTTTCAAATGAGGTTCTTTCTTACACAGGAAGGCACAGGACAATCTCTACTGACCTTCTTTCCAGGCCTCTGGGTCTCAACAACTTAACCTGGGGTGATTCTTTTCTGCATCTCCAAAGGTCTGGGGTGAGCTACAAATGCTGAGATGAGGTATGCTGAGCTGCTTGGGCTGTGCTACATTGAGCTCTCTCATCCAAGCACCAGCCAATTAAAGCAAACATCAGTTATTGCAGCAGGCATGCCTCCTGTAGATGTAATCAGCAACAGATGAGGTTCACATGTCATTGGCTTATGTCCACAGCAATAGAACTAGGCACCTTCACCTGGCCAAGCTGACACCTGAACCTAACCACCACAGACAAAAATGGACATTTGCACACCAATATTTATATCAGCATTATTTACAATTGCCAAGAGATGGAAACATCCCAAATGCCCATCAATACATGAGTGACTAAATAAGCTGTTGTGTATACATACAATGGAATATTATGCAGTTGTAGGACAGAATAAAGTTATGAAGTATGTAACAATAAGGATGGACCTTGAGGACATTATGCTAAGTGAGATTAGCCAGAAACAAAAGGACAAATACTGTATGGTCTCACTGATATGAACTAACATTAATGAATAAACTTGGAAAATTTCATTTAAGAACAGAGACCATCAGCAGTTAGAAATAGGGTAGATATTGGGCAACTGGAGCTAAAGGGATACAGATTATACACTAAGACTGATTGTAAAAATTCAGAAATGGATAGTACAATACTACCTAACTGTAATACAATAATGTTAGTACACTGAATGAAGCTGAATGTGAGAATGATAGAGGGAGGAGGGCTGGGGGCACAAATGAAATCAGAAGGAGAGATAGACAGTAAAGACTGAGATGGTATAATCTAAGAATGTCTAGAGTATATAAGGATAGTGATTAAATGTACAAATTAAAAATGTTTTTGTATGAGGAAGAACAAAGTAATGTTAATATTTCAGGGTGTTGAAAAAGATGGTAATTCACATTTTAAAACTTTAACTTATGTGTGAGACTAAAGAAAAAAACGTGTATTTGGTACAAAATTTATATTTTGACTAGTGCATCTATGCATATAACTTATATGGGTGGTTTAATTGAACATCATAAGTATATTGAACTTTGAGTAGGGCATGAGATTTTTTAGGTTTGTCCAGAGTTGATGCCCTGATAAATCCTAGAGTGATTTGAACAGTAAATAAAAGTATTTGCAAAGTCCCCTTGGAGAAATGGTGAGAAAGAGGGAAAATTCAACTTCCCCATATGAAAAAGTGTGGATATTCTCACAAGCAGTGAGAACAACAAAATCAATAGGCTGAACCCTCAGTCTTGGGATTTGTTCATATGAAACATGTCCCCACAAAGGATAGGCTAAGCCTACATAAAATTAGGCCTGAGAGTCACTCCCTGAGAATCTCTTTTGTTGCTCAGATGTGGCCTCTCTCTCCAGCAACACAACAAGCAAACTCACCGCCCTCTCCCTCTCTACATGGGACATGACTCCCAGGGGTGTGGATCTCCCTGGCAACATGGGACAGAAATCATAGAAAGAGCAGGGACTCAGCACCAAGGGATTGTAAAAACTTTCTCAACCAAGAAGGGGTAGAGAGACATGAGACAAAACAAAGGGTCAATGGCTGAGAGATTCCAAACAGAGTTGAGAGGTTATTCTGAAGGCTATTCTTATGCATTAAATAGATATCACCTTTTTATTTAAGGCATAACAGAGAGGCTGGAGGGAACTGCCTGAAAATGTAGAGTTGTGTTCCACTACCTATGTTTCTTGAAGATGATTGTACAATGATACAGCTTTTTCAATGAGACTGTGTGATTGTGAAAACCTTGTGTTTGATGCTTCTTTTATCTACCTTATGGACAGAAGAGTAAAACATATAGATTAAAAATAAATAAATAATAGAGGGAACAAATGTTAAAATAAATTAGTAGATTGAAATGCTAGTGATCAATGAAAGGGAGGGGTAAAGGGTATCGTATGTATGATTTTTTTCTCTTTTCTTTTTATTTCTTTTTCTGAATTGATGCAAATATTCTAAGAAATGATCATGATGATGAATATACAGCTATGTGATGAAAAAAATAAAAAATGAAGTCAGCGGCTGAGAAATTTCAAATAGAGTCAAGAGGTTATCCTGGAGGCTATTCTTACACATTATATACATAACTCCTTTTTAGTTTCAGGTGTATTAGAGAAACTAGAGGAAAGTGCCTGAAACTGTAAAGCTGTGTTCCAGTAGCCATATTTCTTTAAGATGATTGTATAATGATACAGCTTTTGCTACTGACTGGGTGATTGTGAAAACCCTGTTCTGATGCTCCTTTTATTTATGGTATGGACAGGTGAGTTAAAAATATGGATTAAAAATAAATAAATAACAGGGGGAACAAATGTTAAAATAATTTGGGTACAGGGAAATACTAGTAGTAAATGAGAGGGAGGGGTATGGGGTATGGTATGTATGAGTTTGTTCTTTTTTTGTTTTATTTCTTTTTTTGGAGTGATGTAAATATTCTGAGAAATGATCATGGTGATGAATATAAAACTATGTGATGACACTGTGAGCCATTGATTGCACACCAATATGGAATGCTTCATATGTTAAGAATGTTCATGTTGTATGTTGATTGATCTTATTAATAAAAATTAAAAAAATAAAACAAGTGGCAGGTCGTGGGAAATTTCTGATACTCTCCCTAACATTAGGGACTCCCAAGTTAATGGGCCAAGCCCTTGATGTTGAGGCTTTCTCTTTTGAGACTCAGTTCAGTAAAGGGGAGCTAAACCTACTTTTAATAATGCCTAAGAATTACTCCCAGAGAACCTCTTTTGTTGCTCAGATGGGGCCTCTCTCTACAAGTTCAACTCTGTAAGTAAACTTTCCCCCAAATATGAAACATGACTTCCAAGGCTATAAATCTCCCTGGCAACATGTGATATGGCTCTCAGAGATTAGCCTGACCCTGGAATCATGGGATCAACAATACCTACCTTATAGAAGGGGGGAAAAGAATGTAACAAAATAAAGTATCAGTGGCTAAAGGATCTCAAACAGAGTCAAGAAGCTGTTCTGGAGGTTACTCTTATAAAAGCTTCAGCTAGATATTGCTAATTGCCATGGTATGCCAAGCCCCAACCAACAGTATTCCTGAACATCCTTAACAAAACCCTGGATTCTACCTGAGGCTCTATAAAAGTTTCAATCACAAAGTTATTTTTCAGAAAATCAAAACTTCCAGATTGTTTCTATGCCAAGTAACCCCAGAAACCCAGTGGCACCAGTCTCTCCCAGATCATCAACTGGCTGCATCCTCCTACCCCATAATGTTAATGCATCTTTACAACATGAAGAAGTTAGAATGGCCATTGCCCAAATCTCTCTTAAGATTGGGAGACCGATCAAATGAGAGGGAGGAGTTGTAATAGTGAAGACATGGTTTAACAAATGAGTGTGACTCTTAAATCATTACATTGATATTTCTTTGTAATCCCCAGAGTTTTCGAGCAGCTAGAAGGAAATACCTGAAATAGTGGAAGCTTAACCAAAGCCATAATTTGAAATTTGGCCTTTAACTACTTCTTAAAATGTACTTTGAAATTTATCACTGTTCTCTCTATATATATATATATTTCCAATTAGCAATGTTCTTAAAATGGCAGGACTGGTTCTGGGAAGATGGCAAAATAGGATAAGTTGAGTTTACTCCTGTTTCAAAGAATAGCTAGAGAAGTGACAGAAAAATGACTGGGAGAGTGATTCCACAGTATAAGTACACTGGGAGGGTCCTTTACACCATAAGGAAGGCCCTGATTGAAAAAAGTGGAAAAATTGAGACACCGAGAACTAGAGAACTTCCAGCTATTGCAAATAGCCTAACCTGCCCCTTTCCAAATGGAGGCCCAGAGCCCTCAGGAGTTCATAGAGAGAGAAATGGGGACAAGGAAGTAAGCCAAGACATGTTCCTTGAAAACACTACCCTCATGCATGCCTCCCTGACCTGTGGTCCACGACTCACCCTACATCCCAGGTGCCTAAACCCCATCACCCCCCCCCCACTGCGCTCCAAGCATCCCCACCCTGAACCCCCTCCCCACGCATACTCGCCCCACACTCCCACCCTGCACCTGCATACAAGTCTGCCGAAGCCCATCCCACCTCTCCCACGGAAGCCCATAGTCTTGCTCCACCCCTCCAGAGACCTGCACACCAGCATCCAGCCCCATGACTCCCACCACTTCCTCCTCACCCCCTGCTAATGGTCACCTGAACCTCTGGGCTGTGGGCACTCACCTTCGTACCTGGGCCATACCTACACCTAGCCCCTAGAGTCGCACAACCCCACACCACCCCAACTCTGTGCACACTCACGTCAGCATCTGGTGCCCAGACACACGAATGTGCAGGCACCCACTCCCACCATGCCCCTTCAACTCTGGACAAGTGCTGACCTGCACATCCAGGCCACACACACACACCCAACCCACACAGGCACAATCCTTCCTCACTGCCCCTGAGCTCTGTGCATATGCACACCAGGGCCATGCCCCTCAGACCCATGCACAGGCACAGCCACATCCTCTCTGCCAGGCCCCATGTATCCATGTGCTGACCTCTTGACCCCTGCATCTGAATCCCCTGTCCCCACACATGCACAGCTTTGCACCACCTCCTAGCACAGGTGCCCTTCTACAGCTGGCAGGAGCTCTCGTGTGCATCTGTGTCATATAGCCCCCACCCTGCACATGTGGGCACCCCTACACTACCCCGCACCCCACCCACAGCAGGGCCTTGCCCAACCAACATCACCCACCCTGACACAGTCTCATAATCTCTACAATCTGTGCCCCACCCTTACACATTCAATGCATCCACATCCTGGCCCTCTGCAACCTCTCCCCCTGCACAAGGACTCACCCACACCCTGTCTTCCCTGTGCCCTGACTTCTGTGCCCTGTACCTTACACCCTGATCCACACATTCCATGCACCCATCTATGTACCAGGCCAAGTGCATCCACTCAGACCCCTCATCTGCCTCCCACCACACCCTACCTCTGTGTCCCCCATGCCGCACCCTGCTCCTGCATTCCAAGGCCTGCTTAAGCCACACCTCACCCCATGGCCCATGCACTGCACCTCCACAACCCTTCAACCAGCACCCCATGCTCACAGGTACCAGCATAGTGTCCCGGACCCATCCATATTCCTGTGCCAGAACCTGTCACTGCACTGTTATGCTCCTCCCCATGCCCTACAACCTGCTCCACATGCATCCCACAAATACAAAGTCTTAGACCACTGAAGGAAATCAACTTCCAAAGTAATCCTATCAAGATACGTATGTGCCACAAAGAGAACAGAAGATCACTAACCATATGCAGAGAGATATAGCCCAGTCAAATGACCAAATTGGAACATCAGAGGAGACACAGACTCTGGAACAACTAATCAAAGGTGTTCATATACCTGTACAAATAAAATTAGTGGGATGGCTAATAACATAAAGGAGATCAAGAAGACACTAGAAGAGCATAAAGAGGAAGTCAAAAGAATAAATGGAAAAATAGTAGATATTGCAGAGATGAAAGATGCTGTAGACCAAATAAAAAATATACTTGAGATACACAACACCAGATTTGAAGAGGCAGAAGAAAGAATAAGCTAACTAGAGGACAAGGCAACTGATTTTGAATACACAAAAGAGCAAATGACAAAAAAGATGGAAAATTTTGAACTGGCTCTCAGGGAAATGATGGACAAAACAGAGCACACAAATATAAGGATCACCAGTGTCTCAGAAGGTGAAGAGAAGAATAAATGGCTTGGAAATTAGTGAAGGATGTGATGGGGGAAACTTCTCAACCTTTATAAAAAACATAAAGATGCAAATCAAAAAGCCCAACAAACTCCAAACAGAATAAATCCAAATAGGCCTACCTGAGGACACATACTAACCAATCCGTCAAATGTTGAAGTGGAGCAGAAAATCCTGAAAGTGACAAGAGAAAAACAATCTACTACATACAAGGGAAACTGCATAAGACAGTTTGGACTATTCAACTGGCACCATGGAGGCAAGAAGGCAGTGGTATGATATATTTAAGATCCTGAAAGAGAAAGACTCCTAGCCAAGAATTCTGTACCCAACCAAATTGTCCTTCAAAACTTAGTGAGAGATTAAAATTTTCACAGACAAACAGAGGCTGAGAGAATGTGTCAACAAGAGATTGGACCTATGAAAAATACTATAGGGAGATCTGCCAGTTGAAAAACAAAAAGACAGAAGAGGGAGGTCTGGAGGAGGGCACAGAATTGAAGAGTAGCAGTAGGGGTAACTTAAAGGATAAAAAGAGAAAGAGGGAAAAGAATATAGAGATCTGACAAATAAAATCCAAAGTATAAGATGGTGAATTAAAAAAATGCCTCCACAATAACAACTTAATGTTAATGGACTAAAGTTACCAATTAAAAGATACAGATTGGCAGGATGGATTAAGAAATATAATCTAGCTATATGCTGCTTGCAAGAGACTCATCTTACTTTGTATGTAACATGGTCTTTTCCAGAAAATTTGGGTACTCATGTGACACTTGAGACTCAGAGCTAGAGCTCTGAAGCTATGAAAGTCAGCAGTACCCATACAAGAACTGTCTAAAAGTTGAAAAAGGGATCAGACTTCAACTAGAGAAATGAATAAAGCTGATCAGTTAAGACTAAGGTATACTAGAAGACTGGGTAAAGTATGATATCATCATATTTTAAAACCTCAATTTCTGGGTGAGAATAAAAGGAGAGATGTTTATTTCGTGCGAAATTTATATTTTGGGTAGTGCGTTTCTTAATTTAACTTTTATGGTCAATTTAATTGAACACTATAAGTACATGGAATCTTGAATAGGGAGTGACATTTTGTTCATTTATCCAGGTTAGTGTGATGCCCTGATAAATCCCAGAGTGATTTGGGCAGTGGATAAAGAAGTATTTGCAAAGTTCCCTTCAGGGAATGGGGAGAAAGAAGGAAATAGTCAACTTCCCCATTTGGAGAATTTCTAATATTCTTGCAAACAGTGGGTACAACCAAATCAATAGGTCAAGCCCTTGATCTTGGGGTTCAGCCCTATGAAACTTCTATAAAAGGTAGGCTAAGCCTACTTAAAATTAGACCTAAGGTTCATGCCTAGAGCACCTTTTTTGTTGCTCAGATGTGGCCTCTCTCTTTAAGCCAACTTAGCATATGAAATCACAGCCTTCCCACCTACATGGAACATGACTCCCAAGGAGGTAAATCCCCCTGGAAATGTGGGACAGAAAGCCTGGGATAAGCCAGGACCTGGCATCAAGAGATTGAGAAAGCCATCTTGATGAAACAGGGAAGAAAGAAATGAGACAAAATAAGGTTTCAGTAGCTGAGAGATTTCAAACAGAGTCAAGATGTTATCTTGGGGGTTATCCTTATGCATTGTACAGAAATCCCTTTTTAGTGTATGGTGTATTAAGGTGGCTAGAGGGAAGTAACTGAAACTGCTAAGCTGTGTTCCAGTGGCCTAGATTCTTGAGGACAATTTTTTAAAGATATAACATTTACAAAGTGACTGTGTGATTGTGAAAGCCTCATGCCTGATGCTCCTTATATCCAGGGTATGGACAGATGAGTAAAAAATGTGGATAAAAATAAAGAAAATGGATGATAGAGGGACAAATGATAAAATAAGCTGGGTGGATGGAAATGCTAGTGGTTCATGACAGAAATAGGTAAGCTGTATGGTGTGTATGAATTTCATCCTTTTATTTTCTTTCTGGAGTGATGCAAATGCTCTAAAAAATTATCATAGTAATGAAAACACAACTATGTGATGAAAAAAAAAGAGAGACTCATCTTAGACATAAGGATACAACTAGATTGAAAGTGAAAGGTTGGAAAAAGTTGTTCCATGCAAGCTGTAACCAAAAGAAATCAAGAGTAGCTATACAAATATCAAACAAAGTAGACTTTAAATGTAAAGACATAATAGAACACAAAGAAGGACACTGTGTATTAATAAAAGAAACAAATCATCAAGAAGAAATAACAATTATAAATGCCTGTGCTCCCAATCAAGGAGCACCAAAGTACATGAGACAGACATTGGCAAAATTAAAGGGAACAATAGATGTTTCAACAATAATAGTAGGAAACTTCAATACACCACTCTTCTCTATAGACGAGAACAACCAGACAGAGGATTAACAAGGTAATAAAGAATTTAAAAAAATGATAAATGAATGAGACCTAACAGTAATATATATTTCATTATACCCCAAAACATCATGATATACATTCTTCTTTAGTGCTCATGGAACATTCTCCAGGAAAGATCATATAAACAGGTCTTTATACATTTGAAAACACTGAAATTATTCAAAGCACTTTCTCTGATCACAATGGAATGAAGCTGGAAATCAATAACTACGAAGGAACGAGAATGTTCACAAATACATGGATATTAAATAACACACTCTTAAACAATAAGTGGGTAAAAAAAGAAATTGCTAGAGAAATCAGTAGCTATCTGGAGATGGATGAAAATGAGAATAGAACATATGGAATGTGGCAAAGGCTGTGCTGAGAGGGAAATTCACTGCCCTAAATACCTATATTTAAAAAGAAGAAAAAATAATAAAAAATAAAAGAGCAAAAGTTGAGGATTTAACTACTCACCCAGAGGAACTTGAGAAAGAACAGCAAACTAACCCCAAGGCAAAAAGAAGAGAAATAAGAAAGATTAAAGCAAAGTTAAATGATTGGGGGAACAAAAGAACAGTAGAAAGAATGAATAAAACCAAAAGTTGGTTCTTTGAGAAAATCAATAAAATTGATGAGCCACTAATTAGGCTGACAAAGAGAAAAAAAGAGAGAAGATGCAAATAAACAAAATCAGAAATGAGAAAGAGGGTCATTGTCCAGATGCTGAAGAAATTTTTTTTTTTTAAAATCATCAGAGAACACTATAAACAACTATACACCAAAAAACTAGACAACTTAGATGAAATGGACAAATTTCTGGAAACACATAAACAAGCTACACTGATTCAAGAAGAAATAGAAGATTTCAAGAAATTAATCACAAGTAAAGAGGCTCAATTAGTCATCAAAAATCTTCCTACGAAGAAAAGCCCAGGACCAAAAGGCTTCACAGGGGAATTTTGACAAACATTCCAAAAAGAACTAACACCAATACTGTTCAAGCTTTTCCAAATAAATGAGGGAAAAAGAACACTACCTAACTCATTTTATGAAGCTAGCATGACTTTAAAACAAAAACTGGGTAAAGATGCTACAAGAAAGGAAAACTACAGATCAGTCCCCCTAATGAACATGGATGCAAAAATTCTCAACAAAATTTTGGCAAATCGAATCCAACAGCACACTAAAAGAATTATACACCACGACCTAGTGGACATTATACTAGGAATGCAAGGATGCTTCCACACAAGAAAATCAACTAATGTAATACAACACATTAAAGAAACTGAAAGGGAAAAATCGTATGATCATCTCAATTAATGCTGAAAAAGAATTCAACAAAATTCAACAGCCTTTTCCGATAAAAACACTTCAAGAGGTAGGAATCAAAGGTAACTTCCTCAATATGATAAAGGGCATATATGAAAAATCCATAGCCAGCATTGTACTCAAAGGTGAGAGACTGAAAGTTTTCCTCATAAAATCGAGGATGAGACAAGCATGCCTTGTGTCACCACTATTATTCAACATTGTACTAGAAGTTCTAGCTAGAGCCATCAGGCAGGTATAAGAAATGAAATGCATCCAAATTGGAAAGGAAGAAGTAAAACTTTCATTATTTGTAGATGACATGATACTAGGGAAATCCTGAGAAATGTACAACAAAGTTACTTGAGCTAATGAACAAATTCAGCAAGGTGGCAGGATATAAAATTAATGTGCAAAAATCAGGAGCATTTCCATACACAGCAATGACCTACCTGGGAAGTCAATTAAGGAAAAATTCCATTCAAAATAGCAACTAAGAGAATCAAGTATCTAGGAATGACCTTAACTAGGGATGTGAAGGAGTTGTACAGAGAGAACTACATAACATCACTAAAAGAAATCAAAAAAGATTTAAATAGGTGGAAAGACATTCTCTGCTCATAGATATGAATGTTAACCATAGTTAAGATGTCAATTCTACCTAAACTGATCTACAGATTCAATGCAGTATCAATCAAAATTCCAAGAACTTACTTTGAAGACTTGGAAAAGTTGGCAACCAAATTCATCTGGAAGGGAAAGAGACCGTGAATAAATAAAAGTATCTTAAAAAAGAAGAGCAAAGTGGAAGGATTAACACTCCCCAATTTTAAAACTTATTATAAAGCCACAGTGGTAAAAACAGCATGGTATGGTGGTGCAACAGTGGCTCAGTGGCAGAATTCTTGGTTGCCATGCCAGAGACCGGGTTTGATTCCTGGAGCCTGCCTATACAGAAAAAAAAAAACAAACAAAAAAAAAACATGGTACTTGCACCAAGATAGAAGTATTGACTAATGGATTCAAATCAAAAGCATGGAAATAGACTACAAAATACATGGTGAATTACAAGCCCCCAAATCCACTGAACTGGGACAAAACAGAGTTTTCAATAAATGGGTATGGGAAAACTGGATATCAGTAGCCAAAAGAATAAAAGAAGATCCTTACCTTACACCCTATATAAAAATTAACTCAAATTGTGTTAAACACCTAAATATAAGGAGCAGTACTATAAAGCTCCTAGGGGAAAATGTAGGGAAACATCTTTCAAGAATTAGTAATAAGAGATAGCTTCCTAAACTTTATACCCAAGCACAAGCAAAAAAGAAAAAAATAAATAAATGGGAACTCCTCAAAATCAAATACTTTTGTGCCTCAAAAGCCTTTGCCAAAAAAATGAAGAGGCATCCGACTCAATGGGAGAAAATATTTGGAAATCACACACAGATAAAAGTTTGATATCCTGAATACATAAAGAAATTATACAACTCAACATCAAAAGAACAACCAACCCAACTATAAAATGAGCTAAAGATATGAATAGATATTTTACTGAAGAGCAAGTACAGATTACTGAAGAGCATATGTTCTAGTTTGCTAGCTTCAGGAATGCAATATGCCAGAAACAGAATGGCTTTTAAAAAGGGGAATTTAATAAGTTGCTAGTTTACAGTTTTAAGGCTGAGAAAATGTCCCAATTGAAACAAGTCTATAGAAATGTCCAATCTAAGGCATCCAGGGATAGATACCTTGGTATCTATGGAGAAATTGGGACACCTATGCACTGCTGGTGGGAATACATAATGGTACAGCCACTAAGGAAGACAATCTTGCAGTTCCTCAGAAAACTAAATATCAAGTTGCCCTAAGACCCAGCAATACCACTACCTCATATATACCAGAATAGCTGAAAGCAGTGACAGAAACAGAGAGATTTACAAATCAATGTTCATAGCAGCATTATTCACAATCACCAAAAGATAGAAATAATCCAAATGTCCATAAATAATCCAGATGGGTGGATTAATAAAATGAGGTATATACATATGATGGAATATTATACAACAGCAAGATGAAATGATGTCCTGAACCACATGACAAGATGAATGAGTCTTGAGGACATAACGCTAAATGAAATAAGCCAGACACAAAAGGATAGCTACTGTATGATTACACTTTTATATCCATGGTAAAGGTAAAATCAGAGGCCTATAGTACAGAATATAGGAGGTCTAGACATACACCGAGGCTTGAGATGGGTGAACAGTTAACTAATAAGGTTGATCTTAATTGTTGGATCAATTGTTGGTGGAAGTTAAGGCAGTTCACTAGAGGGTCTATAAGTAATATTACCATATTAAGGGTGAACATGATTGAAATGAGTTGTATAGACTGATGTGTCCCACCAATTAACACTACAAATATAAATAAGTTCTTGCATGAACTACTGCAAATGTATGACTCTTGTACAATTTCAGTGTGTAGGGGACAAATTACTATTGCATGCTATGGGCTATATTTAACAGGAAAACATCAACAGTACCCCAGCAATACCATGGGTACATAATGGGGGTAGTGACAAGAATTAGGGGGAGCTTGGATTTGCTATTTAGTCAGGGTGTGTTTACTGGTTATCTTTCCCTTGGGGACAATGAAATTATCTAAAATTAAGAGTGTTGTTGGACTGTTGACTTTGGACGTTATGCATGAGGCCCTGCAGGTGGAGGTTGCTGAAAGACGCACTGACTGAAAAGTAGATTAGCAAATGACGGTATATGCATATGATTGGACATTGTGCTGCTACAAAAAGGAACAAAGTTGTGAGACATGCAACAACGTGAATGAATGTGTGGAACATTTGGTGAGATAAAATGAACAAAAAAAAAGAGTAAATATTGTATGATCTCATTTAGAAAATACTTATGAGAGAACTGGAGTCTAGATTGTAAGCTCTTATAGCAGTCACATTTAGTCTGGAGTGGTTACTTCTGGATTTTGAGAAGCTGTTTTATATATGTATAAACTTTATTTAGAGAGAAGAATGAAGCTGATCAGGTCAGGATTTAGGTCATTCAGAATGCAGGGGTAAGGAAGACATTGTCTATATTTTAGACCTCATCTACTCTTTGAGACCAAAGGAAGAAAGGCTTATTTTGTCCAGAACTCAAATTTTCTGTAGCACATAATTGAACTTAACCTGTCTGGATAGATCATTTAAACAATCCAAATGCAGGGATCCCAGAGTAAAAATGAGAGCCTTTAATTCTGTACAATTTATTGTAATGTCTGGATACATCCCAGAGTATAATAAGCAATAATCAAAAAGTATTGGCAAAGTCCCTTGAGGGATGAGAGAAAAAGATATGGAATTATTAAACTTTACCACTGGGGGAAACCACTGATACTGTGTCAAACATTAGGGACACCCAAAATCTAGGCCAAGCCCTTCATCTTGAGGCTTGCTTTTATGAGGCTTATGCATGTAGTGGAGAAGCTTAGCCTACCTATAGATATGTCTAAGAGTCACCTCCAGAAAACCTCTTTTGTTGCTCAGGTGTGGCCTCTCTCTCTCTCTCTAAGCCCAACTCTGCAACTGAAACCATTGCTCTTCCCACTATGTGGGACATGACATTCATGGGTGAAAGACTCCCTGGCTATTGGGCATGGATGAGACAGAGGTCACATGCTTGCTGCAGAGATATAGCAAAGCTGTCTTTGTGGGAATAGGCACCTGATGTCCTGGAAAGACTGAAGTGTTGCAAAGCTGCTTGAGTCTGGGGTGGAAGGAGGCCTTGGGAAACATGTGCAACTTTTGACTCATCTGGGCACAGGGAAGTAGATGGCTCAGCCTTCCTGTCTCCTTGTTCTTTAGCTATGCTTTTGTTACTTTCTTTAGCTCACAGCCCTTTAAAATAAACAGTGCTGAAGCTCTTGGGGTCTTTGGGTCTCCATCAGAGACCAGAGTCCCACCTGGTCTCAGCTTTAACTACATCTTTGTCTCTTGTCTTTCTTTCTTAATTCTCCATCACCTCCCTTCAGTACTGACACTGAGCCATGCTGGTCGTGGCACCTGGCAGCATCGGAGATGACACCCAGGGATGAGCCTAGCCTTGGCACCAATGGATTAACAATGCCATCCTGACCAAAAGGAGGGAAAGAGATGTAACAAATAAGTTATCAGTGGCTGAGAGAGTTCAAATAGAGTCGAAAAGCTACTCTGGAGGTCATTCTTAGGCAAGTTTCAGTTAAACATTGCTACAATCATAAGTTGCCAAACCAAAATTATTCCTTCCATCCTAAAGAACACCTAGAGCATTATATAAGATTCTACAAAGTCTCCACGTACTACAGTAACTTTCCAGAAACTTAAAACCTCCAGATGGGTCCCTGGGCCAGAGAAGTCCTGAAATGCAGAGAGGCCAGCTTTTCCAGAACATCAACTAGTTCCATCCCCCTTTACCATATTATTGACAGCCCTTTCAACATGAAAAAGTTAGAATGGCCATAGCCCAAAGAGTCCTAAAGAGTGGGAGAAAGATGAAAGGTGATGGTGGAATTTTACAGAGAAGGTAGTATTTAACAAGTGAGTATGAGTGCTGAATCAGTATTATATTGCTATTTCTTTTAGTCTCCAGTACCATAGAGCAGCTAGAAATAAAAATCTAAAATTTTGGAATTGTAAACCATACCAAACTCTGAAATTTCTTCTACAACTAATTGTTATGATGTACATTGAAATTTATTGCTTTTTTTGTACATGTGTTATTTTTCACAAGAAAAAAGAGAAGGAAGAGTATAATAGAGAAGATAGGATTTAACAAATGAATATGACTGTTGAATCAATATATTGATATTTCTTTTGGTCTCCAGTATCTTGGAGCAGCTAAAAGAAAAAATGAAAATTCATGGAACTGTAACCCATAACAAACATTAAAATCTGTCGTATAACTATTTGTTAAAATGTACTTGGAAATTTATTGCTTTTTATTGTATATATGTTATTTTTCCCAATAAAAAAAGTTTAAAACACAATGGAAGGTGGACCACAGTGACTCAGCAGGCAGAGTTCTCACCTGCCATGCCAGAGACCCAGGTTTTATTCTTGGTGCCTGCCCATGCAAAAAATAATAATAATAATAAAAAGCACACACACACACACAATGGAGGCATACAACATCAGATTTTAAGAAGCAGAAGAAAGGATTGGTGAATTAAAGGACAAGACACCTGAAATCCTACACACAAAAGATCAGATAGGGAAAAGAATGGAAATATATGATCAGGGTCTCAGGGAGATGAAGCACATGAACATATATGATAGGGGGGTCCCATAAGAAGAAGAAGCATAAAGAATAATGGAAGAAATAATCACTGAAAATTTCCCAACTCTTATGAAAGACATAAAATTACATGTCCAAGAAGTGCAGCATACCCAGATCCAAATAAACCTTCTTCAAGACACTTACTAATCAGATAGTCAAATGTCAAACACAAAGATAAAACTTTTAAAGCAACAAGAGAAAAGCAATCCATCACATACAAGGGAAGCTCAATAAGAATGTTTATATTTCTCAGCAGAAGCCATGGAGGTGAGAAGGCAGTGGAATTATATAATTAAGACACTGAAAGAGAAAACTGCCAACCAAGAATTCTGTATCTGGAAAAATACTCCTTCAAAAATGAGGAAGAGGGCAGTGTAACAGTGGCTTAATGGCAGAATTCTCACCTGATGAGATTCAATTCCCGGTGCCTGCCCATACAAAAAAAAAAAAAGAGGGAGAGTTTAAAATATTTACAGATAAATAGACACTTAGAGATTTTGTGAACAAGAGACGTGTTCTGCAAGAAATACTAAAATGAGTATTGCAGGCAGGTAGGAAAAGTAAGAGAGAGAGGTTTGGAGAAGAGTACAGATGTGAAGATTATCAGTAAGTATAAATTAAAGAATGAAAAGAGAGGAAAATAAGATATGACATATAAAATCCAAAGGACAAAATGGTGGAAAATACAGTGTTTACATTAATAACATTAAATGTTAATGGGTTAAACTCCCCAATCAAAAAACATAGACTGGAAGAAAGGGGGGGAAAAAAACAGGATCCATCTATATGATATCTTCAAGAGACTCACTTTAAACCTAAAGATAGAAATTGTTTAAAAGTGAATTGTTAGAAAAACGTATTTCACAAAAACAACAACCAGAGAAGAGCAGAGGTCGTTATACTAATATCAGACAAACTAAACTTCAAATGTTAAGCAGTTAAAAGAGACAAAGATGAACACTGCATATTAACAAAATAGATAATTCATCAAGAAGACATAGCAATAATAACTCTTTACATACTGAGCCAGAGTACCCCAAAATATATGAGGCTAAAACTGACAACACTGAAGGGAGAAGTAAACACCCCTACAATAATATTTGTAGACAACTCTCAACAATGAATAGAACATGTAGATCAAGGATATTAAAAGAAACAGAGAACTTGAATAATATAATAAATGAACTAAACTATAAATATATAGAACATTGCACCCCATAAAAACAGGATATAGATTTCTCTCAAGTACTCATGAGTCATTCTCCAGGAAAGACTACATGGTGGGTTAAAAAGCAAGTCTCAATAAATTTAACAATATTGAAATTATACAAAACACATTCTCAGATCATAATGAAATAAAGTTGGAAAATGAAAATAGGCAGAAGGCTGGGAAATTCAAAAATATATGGAGGCTAAAGAACACACTATTAAACAAACAGTAGGTATTTCTAGCTTGCTAGCTGGCAGGATGCAATATACCAGAAATGGAATATCTTTTAAAGGGGGAATTTAATAAGTTGCTAGTTTACAGTTCTAAGACCAAGAAAATGTCCCAATTAAAACAAGTCTACAGAAATGTCCAATCTAAGGCATTCAAGGAAAGATACCTTGGTTCAAAAAGGCCAATGAAGTTCAGGGTTTATCTATCAAGTGAGAAGGCTTATGGCAAGCATGGTCAGCATTTCTCACTCATCTGAAAAGACATGTGGTAAATATGGAATCATCTGCTAGCTTTCTCTCCAGGCTTCCTGTTTCATGAAGCTCCCAGGGATGTGTTTTCTTTCTTCATCTCCAAAGGTCACTGGCTGGTAGATTCTCAGCTTCTCATGGCTATGTCATTCTCTGCTGTCTGAGAAATCTCTCACATTCTCCAAAACGTTTCCTCTTTTATAGGATTCCAGTAAACTAATCAAGACCCACCCAAATGGGTGGAGACACATCTCCACCTAATCCATCTTAATAACCACTCTTGATTGAGTTACATCTCCACGGAGATGATCTAATTACAGATTCAAACATACAGTATTGAATAAGGATTATTCTGCCTCTATGAAATGGGACTTTGATTAAAACACAGCTTTTCTAGGGTACATATATCTTTTCAAACCAGCACAGTAGGTAAAAAAAGAAATTGCAAGAGAAATCAGCAACTACTTCAAGGCAAATGAAAATGAGAGTACAATATATCATACTCTAAATTCTGAGATATTGTACTGTTTGTGTAAAACCTGACAGTTCCCTGGGAGGATCTGTGTGACACCTGAGACTTAGAGTTACAGTTCTGCAGTTCCAAAAGTCAACATTACTCCATACAGCAACTATTAAAGAAGCTGAAAAAAAGAACAAACTGTGATTTGAAATATGAATAAAGCTGAGCTGGCTAGGTCTAAGGTAAATCATAATACATGGTAAAGGATGATAGTTCTGTGTAAGAGCAAAGGAAGAGATGTCTATTTGATCCATAATAAACTTACTGTGGCACACTATCTAATATAGCCTGTCTGGTCAGTGTATCTAAACAACTTAATTGCATGTAAACTAGAGTAAGAAATGAGATCTTATTACTCTGTGCAAATTAATGTAAAACCCTGATATGTTCCAGAGTACTTGGGGCAGATAATGAAAAAGTATTTTTTTCAAAGTCTGACTGGAGAAAAGTCTGAAAAGTATTTTCAGACTAGAGAAAAAAAAATGTGGAACTATTAAACTTCCCCACCTGGGGAATTCCTCATATTTTTTCCAGCATTAGGGACTCTCAATTTAATAAGAAAATCCCTTGATTTTGAGGCTTGCCCTTATGAAACTTATTTCTGCAATGGCAAAGCTTACTTATAACTATGCCTAAGAGCTACCCCCAGAAAACCTCTTCTCTTACTAGAAGTGGCCTTTATCTCTAAGCCAAGGTCTGCAAATAAACTTACTGTTCTCCCCACTACATGGGGCATAACTCTCATGGGTGTAACTACTCCTGAGAATGTGGAACATAAATCACAGGGATGAAACTGTCCTGGTATAGTGGGATTGACTATGCTTTATTGACCAAAAAGGTCAAAAAGGGGAAAACCTAAGTAACAAAATGAAGTTTTAGTGGCTAAGAGATTTCATTTGGAGTCAAGAAGTCATTCTGGAAGTATATATTGCAAATTGCCACAGTATGCCAAGCCCCAATCAACAGTATTCCTGAAAATCCTAAAGAATAACTTAGACTCTGTCTAAGACTCTATAAAAGTTTTACTTAGTAAGTTTATTTTTTCAGAAACATAAGGTCTCCAGATTGCTCTTATGCCCAATAAACCATGAAACTCAGAAGTACCAGTCTCCATGAACATCCACCAATTTCATTCCTCTATCCCATAATGTCAATGCCCCTTTTCAGTGACAAAGAAATTAGAATCATCATTGCCCAGATATCCCTGAAGATTGAGAGAATGATCAAATGAGAGAAAGAAGCTGTAACTGAAAAGTTAGGATTTAACAATTAATTATGACTACTGACTCATTATATAAATATTTTTAGTTTCTAGTGTATTAGAACAGCCAGAAAGAAATACCTGAAATTGTTGAACTGTAATTCAGTAGCTTTCACCTTTGATAATGATTACATAAATATACAGCTTTTATCTTGTGACGATGTGATTGTAAAAAATATGTGACTGACACTCCTTTTATCCAATGTATGGGTAGATAAGTAATAAATAAAGACATGCATGGAAATAATAACAATAACAATAATAATGACATTACATTGGTAATATGGGGGAAATACCCCTACATAAACTATGGACAATAGTTAATCATACTACTTTAATAACCTTTCATCAATTATAACAAGTGTAACTACTGTTAAAATATAGTAGAATTACAAAAAAGGTGTTATTAAAAATTGTATAAAATTTTTCACACCAATGCAAGTATTGGTGATGGGGAGATTTATGTGAATCCTATATTTTCTGCATGACTGTTCAGTTACATGATTGTTCAACCCACAGCATCTTGAATAAAAACAAATTTAAGCCAATGTGTCATTGTCGGCTTACTGAAATTTTGTCATCTTTCAAGTTCCAGCTTATAAGCTTCATGTTGTGAGAAACATTTTTTAAACCTAAGATTCATATAATTTCCAAGTGCTTTTGTGTTCCAAACACAGTACTAAAAGGCTAAGGTAACTTACATGAATCAAAACTTTTTAATGGACTGTTCTGGGATATTGGTCCAGCTCACAATGCATCCTCATCTAGCCACATACACCTACACATCACTGAAGTAACTTCATCACAAAGTCCCATTTACAATGGGTTCACACCTACAAGAATGGATTAAGATTAAGAGCATGTTTATCTGGGGTATATAGCTGCAAGCCACTACAACACACATGTACACATGCTCTCTGTAATGTTATAGAATTAGTCACCTAGAAGCCTCATAGAAAGCTTCTTGCCCTAGAAAAGTGAGGGAGTTATATTTCTCATACCCTATACACACTTACTTCTCAAAAGAGAGTGAGATATCACAGTATCTCTGCTGTGGTTAGGGAATTTAAGGTATCAAGAAACATAAATGAGCAAGAGTAAACTATATACACAGACATAGAATGAGCTGGTCATCGGATAAAGCCAGGGTTAACTGAAACAGTAATATAAGAAGAAAAATAGGAACATACCCAATAGGATTGAATGTCAGGTAAAAATCATTAGTGACAGCCATCATAAGTATGCCACATCATACAAAAACTTTGAAGGAGAAACTTCAATGAAGTTTACCAATATATCATTTTGGATTCTTTGTATTGTTTTGATCATCATAACTTTCATATCAGTTTTAAAGCAATATGGCACAGAGCAATGATTGAATAAATGTTTGATGAGTAACATGGATTTATTAGAAAGAAGACAATATAAGATGACACATCTGTGAGTTTTATGTGTGAAGATAAAGAAGTAGCTATGACTCTAGATGGGAGGATTTAAGGGGTCAGTGACCTATTTATTCCATGATATACCCATGTATATTATAACTTTTAAAGGCAATAAAAAGAATCCACTAGATAGAGAGAAGTTGAAATTTAAGCAAGAAAAAAAGCAAACAGAGTAGGTTCTGAGGAGGTAGGAGCAGATAGGAACAAAACCAAGTATAGAATAACTTTAAGAAGAGAGAAATGCCTCTAAAGTAAAAGAAGAGAATGGACTGATGTAAGTTGCCAGTGAGTTTAGTGCTTGATATGAGGAAGATGAGGGAATTCCTATAGGTGGTGATTATATTCACTGTAAAATTAGACACAAGTGAAGAGGGCATGGACCAAAGTCAGAAGTTTCAAAAGCCTAGAAAAGGCTTCAAATAGGCATCATGGAGAATGGTAAAATGAGTTATGCTAGTATTGTTGGTCAGTGACAAAAACCCATTTGAGATTGATATGAGTTTACATGAAACCAATTTACCCCTATTGAAGTGTTTACTTTAACAACTCTCAGCTTCTTTATTTAGCATAAAGAATTTTTCTGGAAGGACAAGGATGATATTTTGCCAGAAAAAATGGAAAAAAAGACAGATGTTCAAAAAATTATATGACAGCAGCTATAATTAATTTATATATAAATTATATATCAGAAGGTTTTTTAAATAATGTGCCATGGAATATCAGCTGAAAACAGAAGGAAGTGACAAAAGAAAGTGTCTGATGAGTAGGGAAAAAATAAAATAATAGGAAGATTATAGATCCGAATGAGGTTAAGTATGTGACCATGCAAACAATTGAACAGATGAGTGGGGAAAATATCTCAGTCTCTTCTTCATTCTTTGAAAGATAATCTAGCTGAAAAAACATCAGGGCTGGCAATCGTTTTCTTTCAGCTTTTTAAATATTTTGTACAGTTGCCTTCTTTTCTCCTTGGTTTCTGATGAGAAATCAGAACAATCTTATTTGGGCCCCCTTGTACGTAACACCACATTGCTTTCCTCATGTATCTTCCAGAATTCTCTTGTCATTGGCCTTTGACAATCTGACTGCTACATGTCTGGGCATGGTTCTCATCAAGTTTATACTGTTTGGGATACCCTGGAATTCTTGAATGTGTATATTCATATCTTTCATTCAATTTGGGTAGTTTTCTGCCATTATTTATTTGAATATTCCTTTTGCCAATTTCCCTTTTTCTTCTCCTTTGGGAACTCTCATAATGTGTCTATGGATATGCCTGATTGTGTACCACAGGCCTCTTAGGCTCTGTTCACATTTTTTGTATTTCATCTTTTGAGTTCACTGATTCTTTCTTCTGACAAATCTAAGATGCTATTGGAAACCTCTAGGGAATTTTTCATTTTGATTATTTTGACATTCAACACCATCATTTTTGTTTTGTCCCTTTTTAACATTTGTATTTCTTTATTGAGAGTCTTTATTTGTTTCATCATTTTCTGATACATTTCATTTTTTCCCCCATGTTTTTTTTATCTCTTTGAACATATTAAAGACAAATTTTTTTTAAGTCTTTGTCTTGTATGTCCAAAGTCTGGTGTTCTTCATCATTGACGGTTTCTGAATTATATCTTGTCTTTTGGATAAGCCATCATTTCCTGTTCGTTTGTCTTGTAACATTTTGTTGTTCATGGTCCATTTTAATGCATTAATTCAGAGATTTGGTCCCTCACCTGTCCCTTCAGTTTGACACAATATGTCATAGTGATGTGACAGAGATTTCCTTCAGTGCCAGGAGCTAACAAAAACAAGCAAGCTAATGCAAGAAATATCTTTTTTCAGCTTTTGTGAATTCACTTTCTGATGGCTGGTTCTTTCTTTTAGAGTTAAGTCCTCCTATCAATAAGATCAGCTGGAGGAGACTGTGGTGTCCTCAGTGCCTTTCTGAACTTGGATCTTGTCTGCCCTTGCCCTTGCTCCTGGTCTTAGGAATTCTCCCATTTACAGAAATCTACATACCCCTTCCAGTCCCTAAAAATACTCCCACCACCACCACCACTTTAGGCTACTTTATTGTATGACTTAAGCAATCTTTTGCCCCAGGCCACCTTGATTAAATTGTTTCCTACACTGCTTTATATTTCCGTAGGTTACTTCTGCCTGTAGGGCAAGTTCTTGGAGGTATGAACCAGAAAGCATTGTCTGGTTTCAGTTTTTCCAGCTGCCACACAATAAAAATATATGCACATAGGGATTACTCTGCTACCTCTGGAATAGAGTCAGGGAACCATAATGGACTGCAGGCCAGTTCCATACTCTCTTTATCATCTCTAATTTATCTTCCCTGTCTGTAAACTACCAGTTTCATCATACTCCTTGATTGAATTTGTCAAATTAATTTTACATAAATATGTTAAGTTTTCTATTTGGTGTGAGTCTAGCTCTCTCATTGACTTCATAGTCTTCAGTCATGTGAGTAGTTTTTACATATCATAGTTCATGACATTAAATAGAGAGCCTTTAATGGCAGATAGGCAATAGTGTCAATTTACATGCAGGGAATCATGCAGATGGCAAGTGATCATAACAGGGAAAGTAGCCATAGTTGCCAAAAGGGCCAGGGAAGAACATAGTTAATATTCCACTTAGATTTAGTGTGTTTATTTACTTCTAAAGTTTACTAAATGCACCTGCATAGAAAGTAATTATATCTGTGATTTTATACTTAGAATATATGATTTAATTTGTAAAAAGTAAAACAAATATGTGTGGGAACAGAGGGAAAAAGGAACAGTTTGTGTATGCTATTTAAGTTAAGTTGGTATCAAATCAAATGTGATTGTTAAGAGATTCACTGTGTAAAATTTAAGCAACATGCCAATCACAAAGAAAATGATATCTGAAAACTATATACAGAAGGAAATGAGAAGGATACAAAATGGTACACTACAAAATAATCAAATTAAAATGAATGTAGACATTAGCATAAGAATTCAGAGAAAAAAGGTATAAGAGTTTCAAAGGCCAAATAGCAAACTCACAGAACAGAGTACAGCATTATCAGTAACTATTTTAAATGTAATGTAGGAATGTCTTCATAAAGAAAGGAGAGATTTACAGAATGGATAATAAAGCATGACCCAACTGTTTGCTTTCAATACAACACTCACTGTAAATTCAAAGACACAAGTAGGTTCAAAGTGAAAATATGGGGGAAAAAATCTACCATGCAAATAATAACCAAAAGGAGCTGGGGTAGCTACACTAATAACAGATAAAAAGGACTCTAAGTCAAAAACTTTTACAAGGCACAAAGAGGTCACAACACATAGATAAAGGTATCAATTCAACAAGAACATGTAACAATTACAAACATATATGCTCATTAAGTCAGAGCACCAAACGATATGGGCAAATATTGACAAATTTGAAAAGAGAAATAGACAATTCTACATTAATAATAGGAGATCGCAATAACACACTTTCAATACAGGACAGAACATCCAGACAGAAGATCAATAAGGAAATAGAATACTTGAACAATGCTATAAATTAACTAGACCTAAAAGACATTTATAGAATACTTCACTCAATAATAGCAGAATACATTTCTAGTGCACATAAAGCATTCTTCAGAATAAACTATACATATGTTAGATTACCCAACATCTTTTTTTACTTTTAACACTTTTATTGAATAGTACAAATATATAAAAGCAAAGAAGTAAAAAAGCAATAGTTTTCAAAGCAATCTTCAATACATAGTTAGAGGACAGATCCAGGAGTTTGTCATGGCCTACCATATGATCCTCTCAGATTTTTCCTTCTAGCTGCTCCAAAATATAAGAGGCTAGAGGGTTTAAATATTTTTTATCATCACAATCAACTTTTTTTCCTTCTTTACTTGTGAAAAATAACATATATACAAAAAAGCTATAAATTTCAAAGCACAGCACCACAATTAGTTGTAGAATATATTTCAGAGTTTGACATGGGTTAAATTTCACAATTTTAGGTTTTTATTTCTAGCTGCTCTAAAATACTAGAGACTAAAAGAGATATCAATTTAATGATTCAGCATTCATATTCATTTGTTAAACCTTATCTTCTCTGTATAACTCCACCATCACCTTTGATCTTTCCATCCCTCTTTTTAGGGGTGTTTGGGCTATGGCAATACTAAATATTTCATATTTGAAGAGTCTATCACTAATATGGGGTAGGAGATGGAACTACCTGATGTTCTGGAGAAGCTGGGCTAGGTTTCAGGACTTATCTGGACCAGGCACTCATCTGGAGGGTGTAGATTTCTGGAAAGTCACTCTAGTGCATGTGGAATCTTATATAATGCCCTAGATGTTCTTAAGGATTGGCTGGAATGGTCCTGATTGGGGGTTGGCAGATTATGATAGCAGCAAGGTCTAACTGAAGCTTGTATAAGAGCAACCTCCAGATTAGCCTCCCAACTCTCTGAACTCTCTCTGCCACTGATACTTTACTGATTACACTTCTTTTCCCCCTTTTGGTCAGGATGGAATTGTTGATTCTATGGTGCCAGGTCTGGAGTCATCCCTAGGACTCATCTCTCACATCAGCACGGAGACTTTCATCCCTGGATGTCATGCCCCATGTAGTGGGGAGGGCAATGATTGCACTTGCAGGGTTGGGCTTAGAGAGATTGAGGCCACATTTGAGCAACAAAAGAGGTCCTCCATGAGTAAGTCTTAGGCATGCCTATAGGTAGTCTAAGCTTCGCCACTACATACGTAAGCTTCACAAGAGTAAGCCTCACAATTGAGGGTAGCGCTTATTGATTTGGGTGTCCCTAAAATTTGACACAGCATCAGGAGATTTCCTGATGGTAAGGTTTAATAGTTCCATATTTTTTCTCCCATCCCTCAGGGGACTTTGCTAATACTTTTTGATTATGTGCTTAATATAGTCTAGGATGTATCTGGTAATTACAATAATCTATATAGAATTGATGGACCTCTTTCTTATTCTGTGCTCCCTTTGTTTCAATTGTTCAAATGAGCTATACACATAGGTTGAATTAGATTATGCACTACAGAAAATTTCAGTTCCAGATCAAATAAACCTTTCTTCCATTGGTCTTAAAGAGTATGTATGGTTCTAAAATATAGACACTGTCATCCTTACACCTATGTTCTGAATAACTTTAACTCCAGCCTGTTTGGCTTCATTTTTTATGTCTAAATATCAGGTTATATATGTAAAACAGCCTCTTAAAATCCAGAAATAATAATCACCACTACAACTTAATGTGTCTGCTGTAAAAGCTTACAATTTAGGCCCCTGTTTTCTAATAAGCATTTTCTAAAGGTCACCATATCATTGTTGTTCTTTTGTTTTTGGTTCACCAAATGTTCCCTCGTGTTCATTCACATCATTGCATGCCTCACAGCTTTGTTCCTTTTTTGTAGCAGTGGAACCTTCATTCATTATGCCCCATCATTTGCCAATCTTCTTTTCCATCAGTGCATCCTTCAGCCACCTGTATTCATTGGGCATCATGTAGAGGGCCCAAAGTTCACAGTCCATCAACACTCCCAATTTTAGATAACTTCATTTTCCCCAGAGAGAGAAAACCAAGAAAGCCACCATCACCAAATAGGAAATCCAAACCTCCTCTTAGCTCTTGTCCCTCCCTCCATTATTTACCTCTGTTGTTACTGTGGTAGTGCCAATGGTTTCCTTTTGAATATAGCTCATAGCATGCAGCAACAGTTTTCCCCTGTACCCTGGACTTAAGCACTCTTCATACAAGAATCATATCTTTGAGGTAATTCTTGCATGAACTAATTCATATTTCTTGTGTTAATCACTGGGACACATAGGTCTATACAACCCCTTTCAATCTTGCTCATCTTCAATATGGTAATATTACTATACAGACCCACTAGAGAATCACCTTCACTCCTATCTACTCTTACATTGGAGTTCAACCTCATTAGCTAATGGTTCACCCATCTCTAGCTTCTATGTATCTCTAAGTCCCCTATATTCTGCCTTATAAGCCTCAGATTATACCTTTCTGCAGGTCATAAAAGTGGAATCATACAGTATCTATCCTTTTGTGCCTGGCTAATTTCACTCAAGGTTCATTCATCTTGCCATGTGCTTCAGGATGTCATTTTGTCTTAGTCCTGCATAATATTCCATTACATGTATATACCACATTTTGTTGATCCATTCATCTGTTGATGGGCATTTGGATTGTTTCCATCTGTATTAGTTAGGGTTTTCTAGAGAAACAGAATCAACAGGGAACACTTGCAAATATAAAATTTATAAAAGTGTCTCACATGACAACGGGAACACAGAGTCCAAAATCCCCAGGGCAGATTGTGAAGCCAATGATTCTGATGGAGGGTCTGGATGAACTCCACAGAAGAGGCTCGCCAGCTGAAGCAAGAAGAGAGCCTGTCTCTTCTG
This sequence comes from Tamandua tetradactyla, assembly GCF_023851605.1. Lineage (NCBI taxonomy): Eukaryota > Metazoa > Chordata > Mammalia > Pilosa > Myrmecophagidae > Tamandua > Tamandua tetradactyla. Next base: position 109,002,451 of record NC_135331.1, read on the forward strand.
AATCCTCCTTAAAAGGCTTCCAGTGATTAGATTAAGCATCACTCATTGCAGAAGACACTCCCCTTTGGCTGATTACAAATGGAATCAGCTGTGGATACAGCTGACATGATCATGATTTAATTCTATGAAATGTCCTCATTGCAGCAGACAGGCCAGCACTTGGCCAAGTTGACATATGAACCTGACCATTACACCATCTTTTGGTGATTGCAAATAATGCTGCTATGAACATAGGTGTGCAAACATCTGTTTGTGTTGTTGCTTTCAGCTTTTCTGGGTATATACCAAGTAGTGCTATTGCTGGGTCATAGGGCAACTTGATAGTTACTTTCCTAAGGAGCCACTAAACAGTCTTCCATAGTAGCTGCACCATTATACATTCCCACCAGCAGTGCATAAGTGTCCCAGTTTCTCCACATTTATATATATAAATGTTTATATATAAACATTTATAGTTTCTTGTTTGTTTAATAGCAGCCATTCTTATAGGTGTTAGGTAGCATCTCATTGTAGTCTTGATCTACAGTTCCCTTATAGTCAATGAAAATAACATCTTTTCATGTCCTTTTGAGCCATCTGCATGTTATCTTCAGAAAAAAATACCTATTCATATCTTTAGCCCATTTTGTAATTGGATTCCTTGTTCTTTTGCTGTTGAGTTGCATGATTTCTTTGTATATACAGGAAATCAAACCTTTGTCCGACATGTGGCTTCCAAATATTTTCTCCCATTGAGTTGGCTGCCTCTTCACCTTTTTGACAAAGTCTTTTGAGGTGCAGGGCATTTGATTCTGAGGAGTTTCCATTTATCTATTTTGTCTTTTGCTGCTTGTATTTGGGTGTACAATTAAGGAAGCTACCTCCTTCACTAAGTCTTGAAGAGGTTTCCCTAAATTTTCTTCCAGAAGCTTTATAGTACTAGTTCTTATAATTAGGTGTTTGATCCACTTTGTGTTAATTTTTGTTAGGGTGTAAATAAGGGTCCTCTTTCATTCTTTTGGCTATTGATATCCAGTTCTTCCATGTCCAGTTATTGAAAAGACCATTTTGTCCCAGTTCAGAGGATAGGGGTGCCTTGTCAAAAATCAGTTGATCATAGAACTGGTGGTCTATTCCTGCATTTTTGATCCTTTTTCATTGTTCAATGCTTCCATCTTTGTGCCAGTACCATGGTATTTTGACCCTTGGGGCTTTATAATAGGTTTTAAAATCAGGGACAATTAATCTTCCCACTTCATTCTTCTTTTTTAGAATACTATTAGCTATTTGGGGTCTCTTTCCCTTCCAGATGAACTTGGTAATTAGCTTTTTCAAAGCTTCAAAATAGATTGTTGGAATTTTGATTGGTACTGTGTTGAATCTGTAGATCAATTTGGGGAGAATTGACATCTTAACTATATTTAGCCTTCCTATCCATGAGCATGGAATGTCTTTACACCTATTTAAACATCCTTTGATTTCTTTTAGCAATGTTATGTAATTTTCTGTGTACACGTCCTTTACATCCCTAGTTAAGTTCATTTCCTAAGTACTTGATTCTTTTAGTTGCTATTTTGAATGGAATTTTTCCTTTACTGACAACTCAGCTAGGTCATTGCATGTGCATAGAAATGCTATTGATTTTGCACATTTTATATCCCACCACCTTGCTGAATTTGTTTATTAGCTCAAGTAACTTTGCTGTAGATTTCTCAGGGTCTTCCAAGTGTAGTATCATTTCATCTGCAAATAATGAGAGTTTTACTTCTTCTTTTCCAATTTGTATACCTTTTATTTCTTTGTCCTGCCTGATTGCTCTGGCTAGAAATTCTAGCACAATATTGAATAATAGTGGTGACAGTGGGCATCCTTGTCTTGTTCTTGATCTTAGGGGGAAAGTTTTCAGTCTCTCTCCATTGAGTATGATGCTGGGTATCTGTTTTTCATATGTTCCCTTTATCATATTGAGGTAGTTACCTTTGATTCCTATCTTTTGAAGTGTTTTTATCAGAAAAAGATGTTGAATTTTGTCAAATGCTTTTCAGCATCAATAAAGATGATCCTGTGATTTTTCCCTTTCGATTTCTTAATATGCTGAACCACATTAATTGATTTTCTTGCATTTAACCATCCTTGTATTCCTGGTATAAACCCCACTTGGTCATGACTTATAATTCATTTACTGTGTTGTTGGATTCAATTTGTTATTATTTTATTGAGGATTTTTGCATCCATATTCATAAGGGAGATTGACCTGTAGTTTTTCTTTCTTATAGCATCTTTAATACCCAGTTTTGGTAGTAAAATGATATTAGCTTCATAAAATGAGTTAGGTAGAGTTCCTTTTTCCTGAATATTTTAGAAAAGTTTGAGAAGGAATGGTGTTACTTCTTTTCATAATGTTTGATAAAATTCCCTGTGACACAATCTGGCCCTGGGCATTTCTTTGTAGGAAGATTTTTTATGACTGACTGAATCTCTTTACTTTGTCATTGGTTTGTTGGGATCTTCTGTTTCTTCCTGAGACAGTGTAGCTTGTTTGTGTGTCTCCAGGAACTTGTCCATTTCATCTAAGTTGTTTAGTATGTTGACATATATTTGTTCATAGTATCCTCTTATGATTTCTTTTATTCCTTCAGGGTCTGTGGGTAAGCCCCCTTGTCATTTCTGATTTTGTTCATTTGATCCTCTCTCTTTTTTCCTTTGTCAGTCTTGCTAGTGGCCCATCAATTTTATGGATTTTTCTGAAAGAACCAACTCTTGGTTTTATTGATTCTTTCTATTGTTCTTTTGTTCTCCCATTCATTTATCTCTGCTTTTATCTTTGTTATTTCTCTTCTATTTGCTATGGGGTTATTTTCCTGTTCTTTCTCACATTCCTCCAGGTGTGCTGTTAAGTCTTTGATTTTTGCTCTTTCTTGTTTTTTACTACAGGCATTTAGGGCAGTAAATTTCCATCTCAGCACAGCCTTTGCCACATTCCATAAGTTCTGATAAGTTGTATCCTCATTTTCATTCATCTCCAAATACCTGCTGATCTCTCTAGCAATTTCTTCTTTGACCCACTGGTTGTTTAGAAGTGTGCTATTTAATCCCCATATATTTGTGAATGCTCTCATTCTTTGGTGGTTATTGAAATCCAGCTTCATCTCATTGTGATCAGAAAAGTGCTTTGAATAATTTCAATGTTTTTAAATTTATAAAGACCTGTTTGTGCCCCAGCATAGGATCTATCCTGGAGAATATTCCATGAGCACTAGAGAAGAATCTATATCCTTGTGTTTTGGGGTGCAATGGCCTATATATGTCAGGTATAATTCATTTATTAAGTTATTTAACTTCTTTATTTCCTTGTTGATCTTCTGTCTGGTTGTTCTATCTATAGAGGAGAAGTAGTGTATTGAAGTCTCCTACTATTATCATTGAAACATCTATCACTCCCTTCAGTTTTGCCAATGTCTGTCTCATATACTTTGGAATTCCTTAACTGGGAGCAGACATTTATGATTGTTGTATCTTCTTGGTGAATTGACCATTTAATTAGTATATAGTGTCCTTATTTGCCTCCTATGATGTCTTTACATTTAAAATCTATTTTGTTAGATATTAATATAGCTACTCCTACTTTTTTTGTTACAACTGGCATAGAAAATCTTTTTCCATCTTTTCACTTTCAATCTACTTGTATCCTTGTGTAAGCAGCATAGAGCTGGATTTTATTTCTTAATCCATTCTGCCAATCTGTATCTTTTAATTGGTAAGTCTTGTCCACTAACATTCAAAGTTAGTATTGAGACAGCATTTCTTGAATCCACCATCTTATATTTTTATTTTATTTGTCAAATCTATATATTCTTTTCCTTCATTCTCTTTGTATTCTTTAAATTACCCTTAGTAGTACTTTTCAATTTTATGCCCTCCTCAAGACCTCCCTCTCCTTTTTTTTCAGCTGGCAGAACTCCTTTTAGTATTTTTTATAGGGCTGGTCTCTTGCTGACAAAATTTTTCAGGACTTCTTGGTCTGTGAAAACTTTAATCTTTCTCTCAGTTTTGAAGTATAATTTGGTTGGATACAGAATTCTTGGCTGGAACTCTTTCCCTTTTAAAAAGCTTCAGAGCACGTCGAGAAGTCTGAACGCAGTCTTATTTGGTTTTCCCTGTATGTAGTAGATTGTTTTTCTCTTGCTGCTTTCAGGATTTTCTGCTTCTCTTCAACAGTTGACAGACTGACTAGTATATGTCTTGGGGAAGGCCTATTTGGATTTATTCTGGTTCTAGTTCTTTGGGCTTCTTTGACTTGTAAATTTATGAAGGTTGGGAAGTTCTCCCATTTATATCCTCAACTACTCTTCCTAGCCCTTTTCTCCTCTCTTCTCCTTCTGGGACACCAATGATTCTTACATTTGTGCACTCTGTTTTGTCTATCATTTTCCTGAAATCCAATTCAATTTTTTCTACCTTTTTTTTTTTGCCATTTGCTGTTTTGAGTGTTCAAAGTCAGTTTCCTGTCCTATGTATCAGTTTTTCTTTCTTCTGCCTCTTCAAATCTGGTGCTGTGTGCTGCTAGTCTATTTTCTATTTGGTCAACAGAGTCTTTAATCTCTGTGATATCCACTATTTTTCTATTTATTCTTTCAAATTCCTCTAAATGTTCTTCTACTGTCTTCTTGATCTCCTTTATGTCATTTGCTATCCCAGTTGTTTTATTAAGTAGAGTTGTATGTACATCTTTGATTAGTTGTACCAATGTCTGTCTCCTCTCATGCTTTAATTTGGTTTTTAGACAGGGCTATATCTATCTGCATTGCAATATGCTTAGTGATGTGCTGTCTTTGTGGCATGTAAATATCTTAATTGATTTACTTTGGGAGTTGATTTCTTTCAGTAGTCTAAGGCCTTGTGTTTGTGGGATGGTTGTACAGCAGAGAGCAGGGTATGGGGTAGGGCATTTGGTGTGGTAGTTAGGTTCAGGTGTCAACTTGGCCAGGTGAAGGTGCCTAATCCTATTGCTGTAGACATGAGCCAATGGTATGTGAACCTCATCTGTTGCTGATTACATCTGCAGTTAGCTAAGAGGCATGCCTGCTGCAATGAATGATGTTTGATTTAATTGGCTGGAAGCTTAAATAAGAGAGCTCAATGTAGCACAGCTCAAGCAGTTCAGCATACCTCATCTCAGCAACTCACAGCTCACCCCCAGGCCTTTGGAGATGCAGAAAGGAATCACCCCAGGGAAAGTTGTTGGAACCCAGAAGCCTGGAGAGTAGGCCAGCAGAGATCACCTTGTGCCTTCCCATGTAAGAAAGAACCTCAGTTGAAAGGTAGCTGCCTTTCCTCTGAAGAACTACGTATTTTTAATGAAATAAATCCCCTTTTATTAAAAGCCAAGCCATCTCTGGTGTGTTGCATTCTGACAGCTAGCAAATTAGAACACTTGGTGTGTTGATGTCTTTCAGGGAAGATATAGGCACAGGTTGGGGATGCCACCCTGATGCTTTTGAACATGGGCACCCAGCAGCCAAGGAGGATGCAGCTGTGCAGGTGCACTGGTCTGGGGGGTGTAACTCTGGTGGGTGCTGGTATAAGGCACTAGGCTCTTTGTGCACATGCATAGAGCTGTGGCAGCAGGTCAGCATTATGCCCTCATGGACTGGGGGCAGATGTGACCCAGCTGTACAGGTCAGCACTCTTTCAGAGCTGGGAAGTGTGCCTGAGGGCCATGCACATGTGAGGTTCTAAGATTGCTGTAAAGTGCAGTTCCAAGGGCTGAATAATGTTATTGGGGCCTGTGCACATGTGTGCCTAGAAGTGCCATAAACTGATGTACAGAGCTCAGGGGGGTAGGGTGAGGCTATCTGACACTATGGGCAAGGGTCGAGGGTAGCCTGGGTATGGAGGTTAGTGCCCACAGCCTTTATGCCCTGGCAACTACCTGCAGGGAACCAAGATAGGGAGGTAGTGCTCAGGAGGGGTGCAGGAGAGGTGGGTTGGGCTACACTTGGGATGAGGGTGTGGGGCAGGTATATGCACTGGGGGTTGGTGGAGTGGGGGCCCCTGTAGCATGGGGAATGGGAGCAGGTGATGGAGTTTGGGTGCATGGGGTGTGGGGTGAGTTGCAGATCACTGGGCTGCACTGGTCAGGCTAGCACACCCAAGGAACATGGCCTGACTTTCTTCCTAGTCCACAAATTCCATCTGTGCACTCCCATGGGCTCCATCCTTCCCGCTATGCTCCAGCTTTCTGACTGTCATTTCCTCAGCCTCTGCAACCAGGGCTGCCCTGTGTGGTGCAGATGGCTCTTTCAGGTCAGCTGCACTCCTGAATTACCTCCTCAATCACCCTCCTGTCCCTTCTCTAACTTTTCCATGGAGGAGGGATGATCTTGAGCAACTTCATTCAGCCATCTTCCTGGAAGTCCCCAACAAGTTTTAATAAATTTAAACATGAAGGTCATACAACATATATTCTCCAACCACAATGGAATGAAGCCCTAAATCAATAATGAGGTAGAGCTAAAAAAAAATTCACAAATGTGTTGAAATTAAGTCACACACTCATGAACAACCAATCAGGTCAAAGAAGAATCACAAGGGAAATTAGGAAATATCTTTAAACAAATGAAAATGAAACACAATAAAATAAAACTTATGGGATACAGCAATGGCATAACTGAGAGGGAAATTTACAAGTCTAAATGCCCTCATTTAAAAAGCATACAGAAGGGTGCACAGATAGTTCAGTGGTTAGAATGCCTGCCTTCCATGTGGGAGACCCAGGTTCGATTCCTGGACCATGCGGCAAAATATATATATATACACACACATATATATATCAAATCAAGCCTCCCAATCAAGAGCTAAAATAAAAAAAAAAAAAAGACGTTCAAACCAAACCCAAAGCATGGAAAAGGAAGGATATAGAAATATCAGAGCAGAGATAAATGAAATAGAGAATATAAAACAATAAAGAGAATGAACAAAACCAAAAACTGGTTATTTGAAAAGAGCAATAAGATTGACACACTTTTAGCTAGACTCACAAAGAAAACAATAGAGAGGACTCAAATATCTAAAATCAGAAATGAAAGGGGGGACATTATTACTGACCCCATAAGAAAAAAAACGGGTTATAAGAGGATACTATGAAAAGTTGTATGCCAACAAATTAGATAACCTAGATGAAATATACAAATTCTTGGAAACACACCAACTACCTACATTGATTGAAGAATAATTTGAAGATCTTCACCAGCCAATAAAGGATTGAATCAGTAATCAAAAGCCTCCAAACAAAGAAAGTCCCAAGACCAGATATGGCTTCAGACTAAAATTTTGCCAAACATTCCAAGAAGAATTAACACCAATATTTCTAAAACCCTTCAATAAAATTGAAGAAGGAACAATTCCCAAATCATTCTTTAAGTCCAGCATCACCCTAGTACCAAAGCCAAATAACAATATAACAAAATAGAAAATTAAAGACCAATGCCCTTTATGAATATGAGAAAAAAAGATCCTCAACAAATTATTTGCAAACACATCAAAAGTACATTATGTGGGATCGTGTGGGATTAAACCAGGAATGTAAGGGTGATTCAACATTAGAAAATCAATTAATGTAATATACTATATAAATAGAACAAATAAGAAAAAAAAATCACCTTGACCGATGCTTAAAAAGGCATTTGGCAAAACCCAGTACCCTTTCTTCATAAAAGCATGCAAAACACAAAGAATAAAAAGAAATATCCTCCAGAACTCCCAGGATGAACTAAGACCTGGCATCATGGAATTGATAAAGCCTCCTTGACCAAAAGGCAGAAGAGAGAAATGAGACAAAATAAAGTTTCAGTGACTAAGAGATTTCAAATAGAGTCAAGAGGTTATCCTGGAGGTTATTATTATGCTATATATATATATAGCATAATATATATATATATACATGCAGCAACGGGATATATATATATATATATATATATATATATCCCTTTTCAGTTTATGGTGTTTTGGAGTGGCTAGATGAAAGTACCTGAAACTGTTGATCTGTTCCAGTAGCCTTGATTCTTGAAGAACTGATTGTATAAAGACACAACTTTTACAAGGTGACTGTGTGATTGTGAAGACTTGTGTCTGATGCTCCTTTTATGCAGGGTATGTGCATATGAGTTTAAAAATATGTATGGATAATAAATAAATAAATAAACAAACAAATAAATAAATAAATAAATAATAGAGGACATAAGGGGCAGAATATGTCCCCTCTATGGCAGCTAGTAAATAGCTAGAACAGTCTCGAACAACTGTTTGGGGGACATCTGTGACCAAACACACAGCATACTCATTCCACCCAGATCTTGGAGGGCTTTGTTTGGGGCAGGCCAAAGACAAAAGAACATGTTTTTCAGAGTTAGACATGAATTTTAATTAGGAATTATGAAAATAAGAGTATCTTCTCAGTGGCTGCCAGCCATGGAAAATGAAAAGGGAGTGAAGTGGGTGCAAGGTCTTATAAGGGTTTAGAACAAGACATGTGACAGCAGAGTCTCAGCAAGGTCTTGTGACACAGGGATTTTTTATCAATGGTGATTAAGGAAAGGGAGTTTCAATGCCTTGTTTATGATACCGTTTTTACATTCTTTTCAACCTGAGAATTTTTGATGACCTTTAATGTCTGTCCCAGTTATGTAGGTGGCTATAAAAAATAACCTGTTTTCAATATAGAGGGGAACCCCAGAACCCTGGACTCCACCCCACCCCCACATACCCAGGTCTGGAATGGGTGGAAGGGCCAAGATCACAGCATAGAACTTAAGTAAACCCCCCAAACAGTGGGAGATGGTACCCCTCCCCCACTGGCACAGCAGGCTCGGTTGGAGAAATATCCCCTATGGGAAAAAGAAGCAGTCTCTGCTAGGAGCAGAGGAAGGTAGCTCAACCAAGCTTCAATTGTGGTTTTAATGAACAAATTTGGATTATTGAATACAAGTTCCAAGCACAGTAAGCCCAGAGACAGGAAAAGAGCTCTGAGGAGGTGGGGATGATGGAGAAAAATAAATAAATAAATAAATAAATAAATAAATAAATAAATAAATAAATAAAACAAAAAAGAAGGAGGCTTATACAGACGGCCACACTCAGAATACTAGAAAAGGGCTGTGCCTCAAGAAAAGGGACACAAAGATCCAAGTATGAACTCCAGCTCTTGACTCATGATCCTTGTTTGGGACTGGCTCTGAAAAGAGATTTATTCTTTTCTTTTCTTTTCTTTTTAAAAACTACTCTAAGTAGTTCATTAGAGAAAGCCTCAGGCATTTTCAATTCCCAGCACTGACCCAGGCAAAGGCAGAGTCAAGATAGTTCTGACAGACAAAGTAACTAGTCAAGTGAAGATAATTCCCTAAAGTGCATCTCTTCCCAAAGAAAAGCGGGTGGGGCCCAGCTCAAGTGGAGGCCCTCTTTCAGAGAATTCAGACACTAGGAGCTAGAAAACAAAAACAGCTGAAGCTTAACTTCTACCTCAGCCTCTGTCTCAGCCATGCACCTGGTAGGGAAAGGGTTCACTAAGGATTAAAGACCTTGTGTACTTCATGCTTGGGGGGAGCTGCAGGCTGACTAGCTCCACCTGCTGGGCAGGATAAGAAAAGTACAGTGTCTGGAGGCCTCATAGGAAAGCCTCACAAACTGCTGGGACTCATACTCAGGGAAACTTGATACTGATTACACCATCTTCCTAAGACATGGACCTGTCTGTTCTGGCAAAATCTGATTGGGGTCAATAATATCTGGGGAGATATTAATCAAAAGAAACTTTCCATTTAGTCAGGCAAGAACCAGAAAAATGGTTTGGTTCTAAAATGGTGGCTTAGTGAAATGTAGAATTTAGTTCATCCTTCAGAGCAGCTACTAAATAACTAGGAAGTGTACAGAACAGTTGCTGGGACAACATCAGTGACCAGACACACAAAGTACAACAGTCTGGACAAGCTGTATCAGCTGTGATCTCATCCCAAACTGTAAGTCTCCCAAGCCACAGAGGCTGGAGCCCATCCCCCACAGGTTGGTTCTCAGAGGGGAAAGCAAAGAGACTTTACTAGCAGCAGGGGATGAGCTCAACCAAGCGCCAATTGCGGAATTAATTAACAAATTCTGGGTAATGAAAATAGGCCCTCAACTCAGATAAACCTCGAATAAGAGCTAAAGGTACTAGTTTTTGCCCTGGTGCAGAGGGGGAAGGGTTGATGAGGGGAAAAAAGAAGATTTTTGGATCAGACAGATGAAATATTTGAAAATGTCTGGACCCTAAAAAAAAGAGGGGATACACAAAGGGCCTGGAGATACACAGAGCCACGTACCAACTTAAGCTCTTGATTAGCAAATCCAAGGAATGGGACCCTGAAAACTTCTGATCCATTAAACAAAACCTATACTAGAGGTCCAGAATAAGATGAATTGAATGTTAAAGAACAGATGGAGAACAAACACATCCAGCAAAAAAAAAACATAGGTAAAAGAGTGAAAACAATCTTCAAAATAAACTAATTAAGAAAATTAAATGCCTAGACACCGGGGAAAAAAATTAGTCATACTAGGAAAATTGAAGATATGGCCTATTCAAAGGAATAAACCAACAATTCAAATGAGATACAGGAGTTGAAACAACTAATTCAGGATGCTCAAACAGACATGGAAAATCTCAGCAAAAATTAAATTAATGAATTAAGGGAGGATATTAAAAAGGCAATGGGTGAACACAAAGAAGAAATCAAAAGTCTGCAAAAACAAACTACAGAACTTATGGGAATAAAAGGCAAAATAGAAGAGATGAAGGAAACAATGGAAACATACAATATTAGATTTCAAGAGTCAGAAGAAAGGATTAGTGAACTAGAGGACAAGACATCTGAAATCCAACAAGCAAAAGAAAATATAGAGAAAATAATGGAAAAATATGAGCAGGGACTCAGGGAATTGAATGACAACATGAAGCACATGAATATACATGTTGTGGTGTCCCAGAAGGAGAAGAGAAGGGAAAAGGAGGAGAAAGACTAATGGAGGAAGTTATCACTGAAAATTTCCTAATTCTTGTGAAAGACATACAGTTACAGATCCAAGAAGTACAGCATACCCCAAACAGAATAGATCCAAATAGACATACTCCAAGACACTTACTAATCAGAATGTCAGAGGTCAAAGAGAAAGAATTTAAAAAGCACCAAGAGAAAAGCAATCCATCACATACAAGTGAAGCTCAATAAGACTATGTGTAGATTTCTCAGCAGAAATCATGGAGGTGAGAAGACAATGATATGATGTATTTAAGATTCTGAAAGACAAAAACTGCCAACCAAGAATTCTATATCCAGCAAAATTGTTCTTCAAAAATGAGGGGGAAATTTTAACATTTTCAGACAAAAATCACTGAGAGAATCTTTCACCAAGAGACTGGCTCTGCAAGAAATACTAAAGGGAGCACTAGAAAAAGGTAGGAAAAGATAGGAGAGAGAGATGTGGAAAAGAGTGTAGAAATGAAGACTATCAGTAAAAGTAACAAGAGTAAAAGAAATAGATATGACATATAAAATCCAAAAGGCATAATGGTAGAAGAAAGTACTGCCCTTACAGTAATAACATTAAATGTTAATGGAGCAAATTCCCCAATCAAAAGACATAGACTTGCAGAATGGATTAAAATGCACGACCTAGCTATATGTTGTCTACAGGAAACATATTTTAGACCCAAGGACAAACAAGTTGAAAGTAATAGGTGGGGAAAAGATATTTCATGCAAACAGCAATCAGAAAAGAGCAAGAGTAGCTATTCCAATATTCAGCAAATTAGACTTCAAATGTACAACAATTAAAAGAAACAAAGAAGGACACAATGTATTAATAAAAGGGAAAATTCAACAAGAAGACATAACAATCATAAATATTTATTCACCCAGCCAGAGTGCTCCAAAATACATGAGGCAAGCACTTGAAAGATAAATAGACACCTCTACTATAATAGTTGGAGACTTCAATTCCCCACTCATATTAATGGATAGAACATCTAGACAGAGGATCAATAAAGAACCAGAAAAGCAAGAGCTGAAAAATTCTGCTGTTAAACAGAAGGTATACTAGAGGTCTAGAATAATTTGAACTAAACACCAAAGAACAGATAGAGAACAGACCCAGCCAACAAAAAACTCTAGGTAATAGAGTGAAAATAACTTCCAAATAAATTAATCAAGAAAATCAGATGCCTAGAAGCCAACAAAAAATTATTAGCCATATTAGGAAAAAATGAAGATATGGCCCAGACAAAGGAACAAACTAATACTTCAAATGAGATAAAGAAGTTGAAACAACTACTTAAAATTGTTCAAACAGACACGCTAATTTAAATCCTCAAGTTTACGGGAAGATATGGTGAAAGAGATGAAGGATATACAGAAGACATTGGATGACCATAAAGAAGAATTTGAAAATTTGAAAAAATAAATGGCAGAACTTATGGGGATGAAAGACAAAATAGAAGAGATGTAAAACACAATGGAAACTTATAACAGTAGACTTGAAGAAGCAGAAGAAAAGATTAGTGAACTACAGGACAGGACATCTGAAATCTTACACACAAAATAACAGATAAGGAAAAGAATGCAGAATTAAATAACAGAGTGAAGAGCATGAATATACATATTATAGATGTCCCAGAAGGAGAAGAGAAGGGGAAAGGGGCAGAAAGAATAATGAGGAAATGGTAACTGAAATTTTCCCATCTCTTCTAAAAGACATAAAATTACAAATTCAAGAAATGCAAAGCACCCTCAGACACTTATTAATCAGATAGTCAAATTTCAGAGACAATGAGAATTCTGAAAACACAAGAGAAAAGCAATCCATCACATACAAGGGAAGCTCTATTGGCTATGTGTGGATTTTTCAGCAGAAAACATGGAGTCAAGAAGACATGGTATGATATATTAAAGACACTGAAAGAAAACAACTGCCAACCAAAAATTCTGTATCCAGCAAAACCATCCTGTAAAAATGAAGGAGGGAAGTAGGGCAAGATAATGGCATAGTGAGGTGTGGAATTTAGTCCATCCTCCAGAGCAGCTAGAAAATAGCCAGAAACTGTACAGAACAACTGCTGAGGGATATCAGTGACTGGATGCACAGTGTGCACCAGTCTGGAATGGGCGGAATGGCTGAGATCCCACACAGAACTGTAAGTTTCCAAAGCTGTGGAGGCCAGTGCCCCTCCCCCACAGGTAGAGCAGACTGGTTCCCTGAGGGGAAAGGAAACAGACTTTACTACCAATAAGGGATTATCTGAACCAAGCTCTAATTACAGAATTAATTTTAAAATTCTGACTACGAAAACAGGCCTTGAACACAGATAAACTTGGAACAAGCACTAAAGGAACCAAGACTTTTTGCCCCAGCAGAAAATGGACAGGGCTGATGGGGGAAAAAAAAGGCTTTTTAAGTTGGACCCCACAAAATGCTAGAAACAGGCCAGACCCCAAGAAAAAGGGGGTGTATTTTCTAGGGTTCTCTAAAGAAGAAGAATCAGCACAAGATAGCCATAGATATAAAATTTATTAAAGTGTCTCACATAACCATGGGAATGTAGAGTCCAAGGTCTGTAGGGCAGACCACAAGCTAGTAACTCCAATGAAGTACCTCAATGAATTCTCAGGAGAGGCTGGCTGGGCAACTGTAGGAATATAGGGGTCTGTAGGGAAGGCCACAAGCTGATAACTCAAATGAAATTACTCAATGAACTCTCAGGAGAGGCTGACTGGACAACCATGGGAATGGAAGAGTCCAAAATCTGTAAGGTATGCTGTGGAGTTAGTGACTCCAATGAAGGGTCTGGATGAACTCCAAAGGAGAGGCTCACCAGCTGAACAGTAAGAGTTTCTTCTCTTCTGAATCCTAAGAAGCCTTCCAGTGATCAGATTGTCACTCATTGCAGAAGACAATCACCTTAGCTGATTGCAAACACAATCAGCTGTGGATACAGCCAGCATAATCATGATTTAAGTCCATGAAATATCCTCATAGCAACACAGGCCAGTGCTTGCCTGATCAGACAACTGGGCACCACCACCTGGCCAAATTGACACATGAACCTGACCATGACAGTCTGCTCCTTGTCAACTTAACAGCTCTAAACATCACCTTAAACCATATTTAATCTCTAAATAGAAAACAATAGCAGACACATTTTTTTCTCACCTAACAATACTCAACTGTCCCATGTACAAGTGGAAATGCATTAAATCTCCCCAGGAAAGGGTGCAAGTCCTTCAGTAATATTCACTCTTAAACTTGATGTCTTACAATTTAAATACTATAACATGAACAGAACAGCATTACAGTCCTCATTTCTGTAACTGATCATGTGGTCGTAGTTCATATTTATCACTTCCTTCTTCCACTACCCATTCCATGTTTCCTTTACCCTCAGCAAGCACTTTAGCTAGCCATGGTTCTTTGCCTGGTGGGATGACCCAAATCTTCATTCCTGAAATTTGAGTCATTGGTAGTCCTGCCTGGTTAGGATTGTTGCAGTTTTCCATTGATTTTAATCACAGGACATGGTAGTACTAAAAGACGTCCTGTGGGCTCCTATATTCCTGGAAAACTCTTCTTTGCCTTCATAGTGTAGTTGCAGTCCTATTTCCCCCTGGTAATCAGGGTCAATCACCCCAGCCAGTAAAGTAATCCCCTTTTGGCTTGTTGATCCAGGGGCATGGGTAGCCCAAGGTAACCAGGTGGTAGTCCTAGATTCTAGTTCAATGGAATCATTGTTGTTTCTCCTGCTGGAAACATGCCCCCTTCTGGAACTAAAACCTGTAGACCAGCAGAGCTAAAGGTCACAGGGACAGAAAGCAAAAATTTTCCTAGTGTATCACTAGGGGTAATAGTGAGTGGTGCCACTCCTATTTCATTCCTTGATTCCTGGGCCTGGCTAGAAACAGAACCATGCAGTGAATGCTGTTTCAGAGCATACACAGACTCCTGGAGAACATTACTCCAGCCCTGCAAGGTATTCCCACCTAGTTGGCACCATAATTGAGTTTTCAAAAGACTATTCCGCTGTTCTATCAATCCGACTGCCTCTGGATGCTGGGAAACATGGTAAGACAGAGAATTCCATGAGCATGTGCCCATTCCCACATTTCATTTGCTGTGAAGTGGGTTCCTTGATCAGAAGCAATGCTGAGTGGATTACCATGACAATGGATAAAGCATTTCATAAGTCCATGGATGGCATTTTTGACAGGAGCATTGAATGCAGGGAAAGCAAAGCCATATCCAGAGTATTTGTCTATTCCAGTTAGAACAAATTGCTGCCCCTTCTGTTATGGGAGTGGTCTAATGTAATCAATCTGCCACCATGTAGCTGGCTGTTCACCTCAAGGAATGGTGCCATTTTGGGGGCTGAGTGTGGGTCTCTGCTGCTAGCAGATGGAGCACTCAGCAGTGGCTGTTGAGGTCAGTACCAGGTCAGCCTTGATGAGTGGAAGTCTATGTTGCTGGGCCCATGCATGACCTCCATCCCTACCACCATGACCACTTTGTTCATGAGCCCATTGGACAATGACAAGAGTTGCTGGGGAAAGAGACTGACTGATATCCACAGAGTGGGTCTTCTTATCCAGTGGATTATTAAAACTTTCCTCTGCTGAAGTCACCCTCTGGTGCACATTCACATGGGACACAAATATCTTCATGTTTTTAGCCCACTCAGAAAGGCATATTCACATAATTCTTCTCCAGGCTTCTTTGTCACCAATTTTCCAATAATACTCTTTCCAAGTCCCTGGCCATCCAGCCAAACTATTAGCAACAGCCCATGAGTCAGTATACAAGTGCACCTCTGGCCAGTTCTCTTTCCAAGCTAAATGAGCAACAAGGTACACTGCTCAAAGTTCTGCCCACTGGGAGGATCTCCCCTCACCACTGTCCTTCAGGGACATCCTGGAAAAAGGTCGTAGTGCTGCAGCTGTCCACTTTCAGATGGTACCTGCATATCAGGCAGAACCATCATAAACCAGGCCCTAGTTTTGTCTTTCTCAATCAACTCACTATAAGGAACTTCCCAAGAGGCCATAGCTCTGGTCTGGGAAGGAGAGGGTAATGTGGCAGGAGAGGAGACCATGGGCATTTGGGCCACATCTTCATGTAGCTTATTTGTGCCTTCAGGGCCTGTTCTGGCCCTATCCCATATACCATTTTCATTTTATGATGGAGTGCTGCTGTGCGCATGCCCAACTTTATGGCTTGGTGTCTCAGACAACACCAGCTGATGATGGGCACTTCAGGTCTCAAGATAACTCAGCGGCTCATGGTTAAGCATTCAGTCTCTATTAAGGCCCAGTAGCAGGCCAAAAGCTGTTTCTCAAAAGGAGAGTAGTTATCTGCAGCAGATGGTAAGGCTTTGCTCCCAAATCCTAAGGGTCTGCATTGTGATTCTCCTATAGGGGCCTGCAAAACACTCCAGACAGCATCTCTATCTGCTACTGAAACTTCCAGCACCATTGGGCCTGCTGGATCCTATGGTACAAATGGCAGAGCAGTTTGCACAGCAGCCTGAGCCTGTCACAGAGCCTCCTCTTGTTCAGGTCTCCACTCAAAATTAGCGGCTTTTCTAGTCAGACAGAACCAGAATAACACACCCAAATGAGGAATTGTTGTCACCAAAATACAAAGAGACCAACTAAACATGTCCCTCTTTTTTAGTCATAGTTTAGGGGCCAGGTGCAGCAACTTATCCTTCACCTTAGAAAGGATATCTCAACATGCCCCACACCACTGGACACCTAGAATTTCACTGATGTGGAAAGCCCCCGTATTTTTTTGGACTTATCTCCAATCCTCTGACATACAAATCCCTTACCAATAAGTCTAGCATAGTTGCTACTTATTACTCACTAGGGCTAATCAACATGATCTCATAAATATGATGGACCAGTGTTATGTCTTGTGGGAGGGAGAAATGACCAAGGTCCCTGCAGACAAGATTATGGCATAGGGCTGGAGATTGTATACCCCTGAGGTAGGACAATGAAAGTATATTGCTGACCTTGCCAGCTGAAAGTAAACTGTTTCTGGTGGTCCTTATTAACATCTATTGGTGAAAAAAAAGTGTTAGCCAGATCAATAGCTGCATACCAGGTACCAGAGAATGTATTGATTTGCTCAAGCAATGATACCACATCCAGAACAGCAGCTGCAATTGGAATTACCATCTGGCTGAGTTTATAATAATTCACTGTCATCCTTCAAGACACATCTGTTTTCTGCATGGGCCAAAAGGAGAGTTGAATGAGGATGTGGTAGGAATCACCACCTCTGCATCCATCAAGTCCTTAAGAGTGGCAGTAATCTCTGCAATCCCTCCCGGAATCTGATATTGCTTCTGATTTACTATTTTGTTAGGTAGGGGCAGTTCTAGTGGCTTCCACTTGGCCTTTCTTACCATATTAGCTCTCATTCCATGAGTTATTGTGCCAATGGAGATTCTACTAGCTAATAAGTATATCTATTCCAATTATGTATTCTAGAACTGGGGAAATAACTACAGAATGGGTCTGGGGGTCCATTAGACCCTCTGTGAGATGGACTTGAGCTAAAACTCCATAAATCACCTGACCTCTGTAAGCCCCCACTCTGGCTGGTGAACCAGAGTGACATTTTGGGTCCTCTGGGATTAATGTCACTTCTCAACGAGTGTCTAGTGATCCCTGAAATATCTTATAATTTCCTTTTCCCCAGTGTACAGTTACCCTGGTGAAAGGTTGTCAGTCTCCTTGGAGAAGGCTTGGAGGAAGATTAACAGTAGAAATTTGTGGCAGTGTGACAGGGTTCTCCCCAAAGGGACCTGGCCTCCTCCTCATTCAAGGGACTCTGGGTCTGTAAACTGTCTCAAGTCTGGAAATTGATTAATGGGCCATGACCCTCTGTTTTTGTAATTCAAGTTAAACTTCTGTTCACTTGACCTAGAACTCTTCTGCTTATACTGCTCAAAAAAAGAATTTAGTAGACAGCCCCATCTATTACACTTCTAAGTACCCCATGATCTACTAGCCAATGCCAAAAATCTCTGCAAGTCAAATTATTTTGACCATTGCTTTGAGACTGTGGTCCATTATGATAGATAGCCATGTCCACCTTGTCTTTGATGATTAAGTGCTGCCACCTGGCTTCTGCCAACTCGGGATCTGATCATCCCCATTGTGTTTAAGGATTCCAGCACAGTGACAGCAGTTCCTACAGTAATATTTGACCTACAGAGAAGGGCAACTACAGAGCTCTTCAAGGATGATGGAGCTAGTCTCACAAATTTATTTCTCACAATTCTAGTAAAAGGTGCATTCTCCAGACATTCCTGGGTTGTATGAGCAGACTTTCCATGATAAATCCATTCTAACATTCCGACCTCTCTAAGCCATTAGATACCCTCATCTCTATTATACCAGGGCAGTTCTGACATTTCAACTTCAGGTAATATTGGCCACCAGTGGATCCATGTTTCAGCCAACTATCCAAACAAATGGTTAATGCCTCTTCTAATCCCTCGAGCTATAACATTGAATGCAGAATCTCTGCTTAGTGGACACATATCAATAAATTCAGCCTGATCTAGCTTTATACATTTATGAGATGCAGCAAAGACAGTGCTAAGAGGGAAATTTATTGCCCTAAATGCCTATATCAAAAAAGAAGAAAGAGCAAAAATCGAGGAATTAACTGTCCACTTGGAAGAACTAGAGAAAAAACAGCAAACTAATCCCAAAGCAAGCAAAAGGAAAGAAATAATGAAAATTAGAGCAGAAATAAATGAAATTGAGAACATGAAAACAATCGAGAAAAACAACAAAACCAGAAGTTGGTTCTATTTGAAAATCAGTAAGATTGATGGACACTTAGTGAGGTTGACAAAAAGAAGAAGAGAGAGGATGCAAATAAATAAAATCAGAAATGGAAGAGGAAACATAACCACTGACCCCAAAGAAATAAAGGAAGTAATGAGAGAATACTATGAACAACTTTATACTACTAAACTAGACAATGTAGATGAAATGGACAACATCCTAGAAAAGCATGAACAATCAACATTGTCTCAAGAAGAAATAGACTACCTCAACAAACCAATCACAAGTAAAGAAATTGAATCAGTTATTAAGAAGCTCCCCAAAAAGAAAAGTCCAGGACCAGATGGCTTCACATGTGAATTCTACCAAACATTCAAGAAAGAATTAGTACCAATCTTGTTCAAACTCTTCAAAAAATATTTAGGAGGATGGAAAGTTACCTAAATCATTCTATGAAGCCAACATCATCCTCATACCAAAGCCAGACAAAGATGTTACAAAAAAAGAAAACTACAGACCAATCTCTCTTATGAATATAGATGCAAAAATCCTCAACAAAATTCTTGCAAATTGAATCCAGCAGCATATTAAAAGAATTATACACCATCACCAAGCAGGATTCATCCGAGGTAGGCATGGATGGTTCAACATAAGAATATCAATTAATGTAATATCATATCAACAAATCAAGGCAGAAGAACCACATGATCATCTCGATTCATGCAGAAAAGGCATTTGACAAAATTCAACATCCCTTCCTGTTGAAAACAATTCAAAGGATAAGAATAGAAGGGAACTTCCTCAACATGATAAAGGAATATATTAAAAACCCACAGGTAACATCATCCTCAATGGGGAAAAACTGAAATCTTACCCCTAAGATCAGGAACAAGACAAGGATGTTGACCATTGCCATTGTTGTTCAATATTGTGTTGGAAGTTCTAGCCACAACAATTAGACAAGAAAAAGAAATCCAAGGCATCAAAATTGGAAAGGAAGAAGTAAAACTCTCACTGTTTGCAGATATGATACTATATGTTGAAAACCCTGAAAAATCCACAGTAAAACTACTAGAGCTAATAAATGAGTACAGCAAAGTGGCAGGTTACAAGATTAACACTCAAAAATCTGCAGTGTTTCTATGCACTAGTAATGAACAATCTTAGAGGAAAATCATGAAAAAAATCCATTTACAATTGCAACCAAAAAAATAATATATTTAGGAATAAATTTAACTATAGACAAATGACATATACAGAGAAAACTATACGAAATTGTTAAAAGAAATCACAGAATACTTAAATAAATGGAAGGGCATACCGTGTTCATGTATTGGAAGACTAAATATTATTAAGATGTCAATTCTACCTAAATTGATTTACAGATTCAATGCAATACCAATTAACATCCCCAAAACTTACTTTTCAGAAATAGAAAAACCAATAACTAAATTTATCTGGAAGGGCAGGGTGCCCCGAATAGCAAAAACTATCCTGAGAAAGAAAAATGAGGTCAGAGGTTTCACACTACCTAACTTTAAGGCATATTATGAAGCTGCAGTGGTCAAAACAGCATGGTACTGGCATAAAGATAGATATACTGACCAATGGAATCGTATAGAGTTTTCAGATATAGTCCCTTTCATCTATGGACAATTGATCTTTGATAAGGCAGTCAAGCTGACTCACCTGGGACAGAACAGTCTCTTCAATAACTTGTGCCTAGAGAACTGTATATCCAAGTGCAAAAGAATGAAAAAGATTCCATATCTCACACCCTATACAAAAATTAACTCAAAATAGATCAAAGACCTAAACATTACATCTAAGACCATAAAACTGTCAGAAGAAAATATAGGGAAATATATTATAAATCTTATAATAGGAGATGGTTTCCTATATCTCACACCCAAAGAAAGAAAGAAATGGGAACTCCTTTTTCTCCACATCCTCCCCAGCACTTGCCTTTTCTGATAATGGCCATTCTAGTGGGTGTCAAATGACAGCTCATTGTTGTTTTCATTTGCATTTCCCTAACAGCCTGTGAAGTTCAGCATATTTTCATGTGTTTTTTAGTCATTTGTATTTCTTCTTCTGAGAAATGTCTGTTCCTGCCCTTTATCCATTTTTTAATTGGATTATTTGTCTTGTTGTTGAGTTGAAGACTCTATATATTCTGGATATTAAACCTTTATCTGATATGTGATTTCCAAATATTGTCTCCCATTGCATAGGCTGCCTTTTTACTTTTCTGACAAAGTTCTTTGGTACACAAAAATGGTTAATTTGGGGGAGATTCCATTTATCCATTTCCTTTTCAATGCTTGTGCTTTGGGTGCAAGGCATGGGAAATTACATACTATTATAAAATTTGTAAGATTATTTCCCTACATTTTCTCCTAAAAGTTTCATGGTCTTAGCTATGATATTTAGGTTTTTGATCCTTTTTCACTTAATATTGTAAGATATTTATCCTCTTTCATTATTTTGCATATGGATATCCAGTTTTCCAAATGCCATTTATAGAAGAGACTGCTCTGTCCTGGATGGGGAGGGTTGACTGTGTTATCAAAGAACAATTGTCCATAAATGAGAAGGGTATATTTCTGAACATTCTATTTTATTCCATTGGTCAGTATATCTATCTTCATGCCAGTACCATGCTGTTTTGACCACTGCAGCTTTGTTATATGCCTTAAAGTCAGGTAATATGAGACCTCCCACTTC
The DNA here is from genome assembly GCF_023851605.1 of Tamandua tetradactyla. Taxonomy (NCBI): domain Eukaryota; kingdom Metazoa; phylum Chordata; class Mammalia; order Pilosa; family Myrmecophagidae; genus Tamandua; species Tamandua tetradactyla. The sequence goes on from NC_135331.1 coordinate 109,024,038, forward strand.
ATTTTTCTCTCTCAAGATATATTTAGCTATTTGGGGCACCATGCCATTCTGCACAAATTTGATTATTGGTTTTTCTATTTCTACAAAGTAAATTGTAGGGATTTTAATTGGTATTGCATTGAATCTATAAGTTAGTTTGGGTGGAACTGACATCGTAACTATATTTAATCTTCCAATCCTTGAACATCGTATCTCCTTCCATGCATTTAGGTCTCCTTTGATTTTTTTTTTTTTTTGCATTATCCTATAGTTTTCTGTGTATAGGACTTTTGTATCCTCAGTTAAATTTAGTCTTAAATATGCTATTTTCTTGGTTGCTATTGCAAGTGGAATTTTTTTTCTCGATTTCCTCCTCAGATTGCTCATCATAAGTGTATGGAAACACTACTTATTTTGGGCCTTAATCTTGTACACTGCCACTTTTCTGTACTTATTTATTTGATCTAGTAGCATTACCATAGATTTGTTAGGGTTTTCACCATCTAGCATGTTATCTGCAAAAAGTGAGAATTTTGTTTCTTCTTTTACAACTTGGATTCCTTTTATTTCTTTTTCTTGTCTAATTGCTCTGGATAGAACTTCCATTATAATCTTGAATAATAATGGTGACAGTGGACATCCCTGTCTTGGTCCTGATCTTAGAAGGGAAGCTCTCAGTCTTTCCCCATTGAGGAAGATGTTAACTGTAGGTTTTTCATACATTATTTTTATCAGAGTAAGGAAGTTTCTTTCTATTCTTATCCTCTGAAGTGTTTTAATCAAGAAAGGATGTTGAATTTTGTCAAGTGCTTTTTCTGCATCAATCAAGATGATCATGTTGTTTCTTCACTTTGATTTATTGTAGTGTATTACATTAATCGATTTTGTTGTGTTGAACCAGTCTTGCATATCTGGAATAAATCCCACTTGATCACGGTGTACAAACTGACACCTCAATTTGATACAGGAACTGAAGCAACTAATTCAGGGTGTTCAAACAGACATGCAAAGTCTCATCAAAAATCAAATCAATGAGTTGAGGGAGAATATAAAGAAGACATGGAACAAACATAAAGAAGAACTCAAAAATTTGAAAAAAAACAAATTGCAAGTTTAAGGGAATGAAAGGCAAAATAGTAGTTTTTTTTTTTTAATGGAAACCTACAACAATAGATTTGAAGAGGCAGAAGAAATGTTTAGTGAATTAGAGGATGGGACATCTGAAATCTGACACACAAAAGAAAATATAGATGAAAGAATAGAAAAATATGAGCAGGGTCTCTGGGAATTGAAAGACAAGATGAAGTACATGAACATACATGTTGTAGGTGTCCCACAAAAAGAGAAAAGGGAAAAGGAGGAGAAAGATTAATGGAAGAAATAATCACTGAAAATTTCCCATCTCTTATGAAAGACATAAAATTACAGATCCAAGGAGTACAGCATATCCCAAACAGAATAGATCCAAATAGACATACTCCAAGACGTACTAATCAGATTGCCAAATGCCAAAGACAAAGAAAGAATTTTGAAAGCAACAAGAGAAAAGCAATACATCACATACATGGGAAGCTCAATAAGACTGTGTGTGGATTTCTCAGCAGAGACCATGGAAGCAAAAAGACAGTAATATGATATATTTAATATTTTGTAAGAGAAAATCTGCCCTTCAAGAATTATATACCCAACAAAACAGTCCTACAAAACTCAGGGGGAGATTAAAATATTTTCAGTCAATCAGTCACTGAGAAAATTTATAACTAAGAGCCCAGCTCTACAAGAAATACTAAAGGGAACACAGCAGGCAGATATGAAAAGGCAGAAGAGAGAGGTCTGGAGAAGAGTATAGAAATGAAGACTATCAGTAAAAGTAAAAAGAGAGAATGCACAGGTAGTTCAGTGGTTAGAATGCCCACCTTCTGGGTTCAATTCCTGGACCATGCACCACCACCCCCCCCAAAAAAAAACAGATAATAGGATATGACACATAAAATCCAAAAGACAAAATGGTAGAAGGAAGTACTGCCTTTACAGTAATAACACTAAATGTTAATGGATTAAACCCACCAATCAAAAGACATAGACTTACAGAATGGAGTAGAAAACAGGACCCATGTATATGTTGTCTATAGAAGACTCACTTTAGACAAAAGGACAAAAATAAGTTAAAAGTGAAAGGTTGGGAAAAAATATTTCATACACACAACAATCAGAAAAGAATGGGAGCAGCTATACTAACATCCAAGAAATTAGACTTCAAATGTAAAACAGTTAAAAGAGAAAAAGAAGGACACTATGTATTAATAAAAGGAACAATTCTGTAAAAAGACAAAACAATCATAAATATTTAGGCACTGAATGAGAGTGCTCCAAAATGTATGAGATAAACACCAACAACCCTGGAGAATAGACATTTCTACTATAATAGTTGGAGACTTCAATTCCTCACTCTCATCAATAGATAAAACATCTAGACAGAGGATCAATAAGAAAGTAGATATTTTGAATAATAAGATAAATGAACTTAACAGATATTTACAGACCATCACACCCCGCAACAGCAGGATACACACTTTTCTCAAGTGCTCATGTATAGAGCATATACTGAGACAGCAAGCAAGCCTCAATAAATTTTAAAAGATTAAAACCATGCAAAGCACTTTCTTAGATCACAGTAGAATGAAGTTGGAAATCAATAACAGGCAGAGGGAAAATTTTATAAATATATAGAGGCTAAACAACACACTGTTAAACAACCAGTGGGTCAAGGAAGAAATTAAAGAGAAATCAGTAAATATCTCAATGAAAATGAAAACACAACATATCAAAATTTATCGGATGTAGCAAAGGCAGTGTTCAGATGGAAATTTATTACCTTAAATGCCTATATTTAAAAAGAAGAAAGAGAAAAATTGAGGAATTAGCTGTTTACCTGGAAGAACTAGAGAAAGAACAGCAAACTAACCCCAAAGCAAAGAAATTGCAAAGATTAGAGTGGAAATTGAGTAAATATAAACAATTGAGAAAATCAGCAAAACCAGAAGTTGGTTCTTTGAGAAAATCCATAGAATTGATGGACCCTTAGCTGGACCCTATGCAAAAAAAAATAGCTGTGCTTACAAAACAAAAGAGAGAGGATGCAAATAAATAAAATCAGAAATGTAAGAGAAAACATAACCACTGGCTCTACAGAAATAAAGGAGGTAATGAGAATATACTTTGAGAAACTATATGCTAAAAAACTAGAAAATGTAGATGAAATGGACAACCTCCTAGAAAGGTAGGAGAAACCAATACTGACTCAAGAAGAAATAGACAACTTCAGCAAACCAATCACAAGAGAAGAGATTGAATCAATCATCAAGAAACTCCCAAAAAAGAAGTCCAGAACTTCACATGTGCATTCTTCCAAGCATTCAAGAAAAACCTGGTACCGATACTTCCAGAGAAGATGGCGGCTTAGTGAGACACGCAGGTCTTAGTTCCTCCTCCAGAAAAGCAACTAAAGAAACAGAAACAATACGAAACAGCTCCCGGAGCCACGACAGAGACCAAAAAGACAGCGTACCCATTCTGGAATGGCTGAACGGGCAGGGAGAATCCACTGCGGTGAGATACCCGAGGGGCGCGCGTTTTCCCGGCCGAGGAGGCTGACGACTGGGGTCCCCTCCACGCCCGTGGCTCCTCGGTCTGACTGGGAACGTTGGATAGCGGGGCCCTACCACCACGCTTGGCGTCTCGGGCCAGCTGGGCAATTTGGACCGGCACTCCCCCAAGCCGCGGCGGCCGGCGACACCCCCCCTCCACGCGCGGTTTCCCGGGCTGACTGCGAGATTCGGATTGGCAAGTTAAAGGGCCACAGCATCTTTTACTGGTGGGCCCCACAGACAGACAAGCGCCACGAGCGCCACCTACTGGGCAGGAAAAGAAAAACAGAGCCCAGAGATTTCACAGAAAAACCTTTCAACCAGCTGGGTCCCACACCCAGGGAAATCTGATCAAAGCAGAAAATAATGGATGACACTCGGAAAATTGAAGATATGGCCCAGTCAAAGGAACAAACCAATAGTTCAAATGAGATACAGGAGCTGAGACAACTAATGCTGAATATACGAACAGAAATGGAAAAACTCTTCAAAAACCAAATCAATAAATTGAGGGAGGACATGAAGAAGACATGGGCTGAACAAAAAGAAGAAATAGAAAATCTGAAAAAACAAATTACAGAACTTATGGGAGTGAAGGACAAAGAAGAAAAAATGGAAAAAACAATGGATACCTACAATGGTAGATCTAAAGAGACAGAAGCTACAATTAGTGAACTGGAGGATGGAACATCTGAATTCCAAAAAGAAACAGAAACTATAGGGAAAAGAATGGAAAAACTTGAGCAGGGGATCAGGGAACTGAATGACAATATGAAGCGCACAAATATACATGTAGTGGGTGTCCCAGAAGGAGAAGAGAAAGGAAGAGGAGGAGAAAAACTAATGGAAGAAATTATCACTGAAAATTTCCCAACTCTTATGAAAGACCTAAATTTACAGATCCAAGAAGTGCAGCGCACCCCAAAGAGAATAGACCCAAATAGGCGTTCTCCAAGACACTTACTAGTTAGAATGTCAGAGGTCAAAGAGAAAGAGAGGATCTTGAAAGCAGCAAGAGAAAAACAATCTGTCACATACAAGGGAAACCCAATAAGACTATGTGTAGATTTCTCAGCAGAAACCATGGAAGCTAGAAGACAGTGGGATGATATATTTAAATTACTAAAAGAGAAAAACTGCCAACCAAGACTCCTATATCCAGCAAAATTGTCCTTTAAAAATGAAGGAGAAATTAAAACATTTATAGACAAAAAGTCACTGAGAGAATTTGTGACCAAGAGACCAGCTCTGCAAGAAATACTAAAGGGAGCACTAGAGTCAGATACAAAAAGACAGAAGAGAGAGGTATGGAGTAAAGTGTAGAAAGAAGGAAAATCAGATATGATATATATAATACAAAAGCCAAAATGGTAGAGGAAAATATTATCCAAACAGTAATAACACTAAAAGTTAATGGACTGAATTTCCCAATCAAAAGACATAGAATGGCAGAATGGATTACGGCCCAGCAATACCACTGCTAGGTATCTACTCAAAGGACTTAAGGGCAAAGACACAGACGGACATTTGCACACCAGTGTTTATAGCAGCATTATCTACAATTGCAGAGATGGAAACAGCCAAAATGTCCATCAACAGACGAGTGGCTAAACAAACTGTGGCATATCCCTATGATGGAATATTATGCAGCTTTAAGACAGACTAAACTTATGAAGCATGTAATAACATGGATGGACCTAGAGAACATTATGCTGAGTGAGTCTAGCCAAAAACTAAAGGACAAATACTGTATGGTCCCACTGATGTGAACGGACATTCGAGAATCCGCTTGGAATATATCATTGGTAACAGAGACCAGCAGGAGTTAGAAACAGGGTAAGATAATGGGTAATTGGAGCTGAAGGGATGCAGACTGTGCAACAGGACTAGATACAAAAACTCAAAAATGGACAGCACAATAATACCTAAGTGTAATGTAACTATGTTGGAACACTGAATGAAGCTGCACCTGAAATACCGTTTTTCGTTTGTTTGTTTGTTTGTTTGTATCTTGTTTTTTTTTCTTTTTCCTTATATATATATATTTTTTTTTATTAGTGTTATTATCTTAATTCTCTTCTCTATGTTAACATTCTATATCTTTTTCTGCTATTTTGCTAGTTCTTTTCCTAAATCGATGCAAATGTACTAAGAAATGATGATCATACATCTGTGTGATGATACTAAGAATTACTGAGTGCATGTGTAGAATGGAATGATTTCTAAATGTTGTGTTAATTTCTTTTCTGTTTTCTGATTAATAAAAAAAAAATTAAAAAAAAAAGAAAAAGAAAAAGAAAAACCTGGTACCAAACCTGCTCAAACTCTTCAAAAAAAATTGAAGAGGAAGGAAAGCTCAATAACTCATTCTATGAAGCCAAAAGCCAGAAAAAGATACTACAAAAAAAAAATCTTTTCTTCAACAAAATGCTTGTAAATTGAATCCAGCAGCACATTAAAAGAAATATACACCATAACCAATTTGGATTTATTCCAGGTATGCAAGATTGGTCCAACACAACACAATCAATTAAATATAGTGCACTATATAAATAAATAGAAGCAGAAAAAACACATGATCATCTCAATGAATACAGAAAATTCATTTGACAAAATTCAACATCCTTTCTTTATGAAAACACTTCAGAGGATAGGAATAGAAGGAAATTTCCTCAAGAAAATAAAGGGAATATGTGAAAAATCCACAGCTAACATCATCCTCAATGAGGAAAGATTGAAAGTTTCCCTTTAAGATCAGGAACAAGACAACCATGCCCACTGCCACCATTACTGTCCAATATTATGCTGGATGTTCTGGTCAGAGCAATCAGACAAGAGAAAAAATAAAAGGTATACAAATTGGAAAGGAATAAGTAAAATTTTCACTCTTTGCAGATGATGATACTATATATAGAAAATCCCAACAACAAAACTACTAGAGATAATAAATGAGTACAACAAAGTGACAGGATAGAAGATCAACATGCAAAAACCAGTAGTTTTCTCTACACTAGTTAGGAGCACTCTGAAGAGGAAATCAAGAAAAAAATCCATTTACAATAGCAACAAAAAACCTAAAATATTTAGAAATAAATTTAACCAAAGAAATAAAAGACCTGTTCTAGTTTGCAAGCTGCCAGAATGTGATATGCTAGAAAAGGAATGGCTCTTTTTTTTTTTCCACAGGCAGTCTCTGGAAATCGAATCCAGACTCTGGCTTGGCAGATAAGAATACTTGCCACTGAGCTACCATTACACCACCCCAGAATGTCTTTTTAAAAGGGGAATTTATTAAGTGGCAAGTTTACAGATCTATGGCCAAAAAAAAGTCCCAATTAAATCATGTCTATAAAAATGTCCAAATTAAGGCACCAACAAGGGGTTACATTCACTCAAGAAAGATCGATGAAGTTCAGGGTTTCTCTCAACTGGAAAGGCACATGGTGAATATGGCAACATCTACTAGCTTTCTCTCCAGGCTTCTAGTTTCATGAAGTTCCTCCAGGGACATTTTACTTCTTCATCTCAAAAGGTCTCTGGCCACATGAGCTTTCATGGTTCTCATGGCTCTGTCATTCTAACGGTTTTTCCAAAATACTGTCCTCTTAAAGGACTCCAGTAAGCAACCCCACCTTCAGTGTGTGGGGACACACCTGCATGGAAATAATCTAATCTGAAGTTACCACCCACAATTGGGTGAGTTATATCTCCATGGGAACAATTAAAAAGCTTCCAACCAGCAATATTGAACGGGGATTAAAGGACATGGCTTTTCCAGCGTCCACCATAGATTCAAACAGGCACAACTTATAACAAAGAACTACAGGAAATTACTAAAAGAAATCAAAGAATACCCAAATAAATGGAAGGATATACCATGTTCATGGATTGGAAGACTAACTATAGGTAAGATCAATTCTACCCAAATTGATTTATACATTAAATGCAATGCCAATAAAACTACAAACAATTTACTTTGCAGAAATAGAAAAACCAATAAACAAATTTATTTGGAAGGACAGGGGCCCCTGAATAGCTAGAAATATCTTGAAAAGACAAATGAAGTTGGGGGTCTCACACTACCTGGCTTTAAGGCATATTACAAAGCTACATTGGTCAAACAGCATGGTACTGGTATAAAGATAGATGTACTGAAGAATGGGTTTGAATTGAGTTTTCAGAAATATATCCTTTCATCTACAGACACTTAATCTTTGATAAGGCAGCCAAGTTCACTCAACTGGGACAGAATATTCTCTTCAACAAATGGTGCTTGGAGAACTGGATAATCATAGCCAAAAGAATGAAAGAAGACCCCCATCTCACATATTGTACAAAATTTTACACAAAATGGATCAAAAACCTAAATATTAGAGGTAAGACCATAAAGCTTTTAGAAGAAAATGTAGGGGGTATCTTAAATATCTTGTGATAGACGATGGTTTCCTAGACCTTACACCCAAAGCACAAGCAATGAAATAAGAAATAGGTAAATGGTATCTCTTCAAAATTGAATACTTTCGTGCATCAGAAGACTTTGTCAGGAAAGTAAAAAGCAGTTTACTCAATGGGAGACAATATTTAAAACCAACATTTCAGATAAGGGTTGAATATCCAAATATATAAAGAGATCTTACAACTCAAAAAAAAAAAGACAAACAACCCAAATTTAAAATGGGCAAAAGACATGAACAGACATTTTTCTGAAGAGGAAATACAAATGGCTCAAAAAACATATGTAAAAATGCTCAACTTCACTAACTATTAGCAAAATGCAAATAAAAACAACAGTGAGATGCTTCATCCCTACTAGAAAGCAATTATCAAAAATAAAAACAGAAAACTACAAGTGCTACAAAGGATGTGGAGAAGGAGTCACACTTATTCACTGTTGGTGGCATTTTAGAATCGCACAACTGCTCTGGAGGGCAGTTTGGCAGGTCCTCAGGAAGCTAAGTATAGAACTGCCATATCATCCAGCAATCCCATTACTACAGAGAAACTGTGGACAGGGACATGAATGGACATTTGCACACTGATTTTTATAGTGGCATTATTCACAATTGCCAAGACATATTAGCAGTCCAAATGTCCATCAACATATAAGTTGTTAAAGAAACTGTAGTATATGCATATGATAGAATATTATGCAACTGTAAAACATAATATAGTCATGAAGCATACAACAATGTGGATGAACCTTGAGGACATTATGTTGAGTGAAATCAGTCAGGAGCAAAAGGAGAAATACTGTATGGTCTCATTAAAATGAGCTAACATTAATGAGTGAACTCTGAAAGTTAAAGTTGAGAACACAGATTATCAGGTGACAGAAAGAGGGTAGAAATTGAGCATTTGATTATTAAAGAGTAAAGAATGTTCAACAGGAGTAATTGTAAAGGCCCAGAAATGGATAGCACAATATCATCTGATGATAACACAATATTGAAACTGAGACTGAACAAAGCTGAGTGTGAATATGGTTGAAAGAGAAAGGCTATATATATATATATATAAACATAAACATGGAAGATAAAGACTGGAACTGTTTGACTTAGCAACACTAGAGTGGGCAATATGGTGATTAAATGTACAAATATAATAAAGTTTTTAGATGAGGGAGAACAAATGAATGTCAGCATTGCGAAGTGTTGAAAATGGGATGGTATATGGAAAATATACAATCAAAACAAACTACAGTCTAAGGTTAACAGTAACTTTGCAATGTGTTTCCATTAAATGTAACAAAGGCAATTTCCAAACCTAAATGCCAATAAGAAGGGGATATAAGGGAGGAGTATAGAATATGGTGTCGTTCTTGTTTCTCCCTTCTATTTTTTATTCCTCTTTATTTTCCTCTTATTCTTACTTGTGAATGATATGGAAATATTCTCATATAGATTGTGGTCATGATGCATAATTATGTTACTATACTAGAAACATTGATTGTTTACTTAGAATGGATTGCATGGTGTATTAATAGAACTGTATAAAAAATAAATAGAAAGATGCAAGTGCTGGAGAAATGTGGAGAGAGTATACCTATCACTGTTGGTAGGGAAGTAGAATGTCATAGCTCCTCTTAAAGGCAGTATGGTGGTTCCGTAGAAGCCTAAGTATAAGGTTGCCATATGATCCTACAATTTTGTTATTAGGTATTGTGCCAGTTTGAAAGGATTACGTGCCCTAGAAAAGCCATGTTTTAACCCTGATCCATCTTGTGGATTTCTTTTAATCCTTATTCAGCAGTTTAGGTTGGAAACTTGATTAGATTATCTCCACAGGGATCGGACTCACCCAATTGTGTATATTAACCTTCTTAACCAGTAGTTGGTGTAGGACAGAGAGGACAGGATAAAGCATAGGGTTTCTGCTCCACACAGTCTTGTAGGGATGCAGGCTCATGGGGGCTCAGCAGCATGCAACATGCGCTTCCACGGGTTTCACAACACGTGTATTCCAGCTTTTCCTGGGCATCAACTTCCAGCTAGGACGTAGAAGACATATAGCAGATGGAGGATCAAACAGGAGGTTTCCATAGACCAGGCCTGGGAGTACTGTGTATGACTTCCAGCTATACTCCCAAGAGGAAGAGAAAACAGATTTGGTGAAGAGCCAGTCAGCCTCTGATGTACAGAGGTAACCAAGAAGTCATTTCTGAATATGTGCCTATAAATCATTTAAGCCCCAACTCAGGTCCCCCTTATTAGGGAAATTTTGCTTAACTACTCAGCCTCAACAATTATTGTCCTATCTAAAATTTTTATCTGTACCATGTATTTTGGCATTTTATCCTTTGTTATTCCTTTAATGAGGTATGTCTCCTTTATCCATGCCATAAACTCCTTGAGAACAGAAATAGTTTTAATCTTCTTTGCATGTCCTATTTCTCACTCTCCATTGCCACCTAGCACCAACGCACTTAAAAAACATTAAATCAAAATAAATTCAATTAATCAAGCTTGTCCATTTTTCAAAACATTCATAAATGTAAGCTATATAACGGCAAAGGTGTTGTATCTGTTTTGTTCCCTGTCTCATTGCCAAGAACAGAGTCTGGCATGCTGTAGGTACTTGGACTTATTCGCTGAGTGAAAGCAAAAGTACCATGATTTTACAGTTTCTGCTCATTAGGCCCTATTACTTTCATTTTGTCAAATCCTTATGACAAATTCTAGTAGCTAATGATAATAGCTAACATTCTCAACACTTATGAGGTGCCAGTCATATTAAAATAACTTATTTAATTCAACAACTTTTTGAAGTACTCACTAATGCAAATTACTTATGCATTCTATATTCTAAGCCAATACTGACCCTTAGAGAGCCTTTGTACAAATTAGAAAAAGGCACTATATGCTGCAGTGCACACCAAACCATATTGTCAAAGAGCATCCAGACCAGAGACTTGTTCAGTAAATATTGGAAGGCTGGATGGATGAATGGATGGATGGATGGATGGATGGATGGACAGAAAATTATACCATTAGGTGGGCCTAAGTGATAATAAATTTATTTGACTTCTTTTCAATGTGATTTGTTTTAAATTTTCTATAAGGCTCCTATATCATTTAATGTATAACCATATTCTAAAGAAAAAAACAAATTTATGAAGGATCAGTGGTAGGATTCTCAACTGCCATGCGGAGACCAGGGTTCGATTCTGGCCCATGCACTTCCCCTCCCCAAAAAAGATCAACAAATGGTGCTGCAATAGTGAGATTTTCACATGGAAAAAGAATGAAATGTGATCCCCACCATAGAACATACAAAAAAAGAGGGTGAAAAGATTCTGGAAATAAAATAATTAAGTATTTTTGCTGATGTTCTCATTGGTGAGGTTGTAATTGTTAACTGTCAAAGTTGTTTGTGCAGATATAGAAAGTATTCTCATCGTTTCTTTTTTATTTAAACATATATCAGGCTTTATAGGAAAAATCCATTTTAGGTACTTCCAGGGATTTCTTTATTCAGAAAGGAATCTAGTGGGAATCTAGAATTTTATACAATGAATAATCACTTCATTTCGTGATCATTTCATCACTGAAGTTTGAAATTTCAGTATGCTTATTTATTCCTACATAGCGGATGCTGCAATGCAAGTACCCTACCACCAGGTGGTGGTCCCTCCAATATGTGTTTTGAGATTCAGATTAAAACTAGAAATGATTTTCTACTTAACTCAATGGAATATAGCTTTTATTCCGTTAATATAATGGAATATAACTTTTATTCTGTTAATATTCAGCTATTACAATCATCAGATTTGGCTCCCAATTCCTAGTTTCCTTCCCAGATTCATCTCCCACAAATCCCTTGCATAGGAAATACTTGCTATGGTAAATCTAGTCTATTCACTATTTCTCATGTGTTTTTCCTCATTGTACTTTTGTGTCATATCTTTTTTACTAACTAGTGTCAAAATACAGCACCTGTATATAGCAGAAGCTAAATAAATGTTCCTGTAAGCCTTTGCTCATTCCATTTTTTATCTAAAATGCTTATCCGTCTTCACTATCTACTTGGAAAAATCCTTCAATGAAGGTTCAACTTGGATGTCTCCTCTTCCATCATCACCCCAGCAGGAAGTAACCCCCCCATCCTATATCACACCCCCCATACCCAAACAGTATCTGTTTTTAGCAAAAAGAAAAACAGCTCTTAGCTCTTAAACAGTGCAAGTTGTAGCTTTTTGACATTTATCCCTCTTTTTTAGTCTTCTATATCCCCTTGCACAGTATCTGGGTGTTCAATGACTAACAGTTGAGTGAATGCATTTCAATATCAGTTTTAGAAAAACCTAAAAAGCAGAAAATCCCCACCATATAATTATTGCCTTTCTTATTGATACTTAACTTCTACATTACCATTTTATCCTGAATTCTAACTTGAAATCAAATCCCCTACATTGTAATTTGAAGTTGTCAAGATGTCAAGTCTTCACATTTTGAATGGACTGGTATCAACACTTCTTTGAGAATACCGAGCCCTACTGTCTAGGATACTCTTCAGCCTCTTCCCCGGTTAATCCAAGTGTGGATTCTCTTTTGTTCCACTTACTCCCTGAATCGATTAAAAAAGCCCTTTTTCCCAATCCTAAGTCCCCTTTTGCCCATGAGTCTCTCCTGCTGACTATCTAAGCTTGCTTTTAACATCTAACACCAGAACATTTAAGAAAAACATTGCTCTTTTATTTCTTATTACAAGGAAACATTACAAGCACTTGCTATATTTTTCTTTCATTGAAATTAGCAGCTAGGTGACCTTGAACTATATGTCCAATAGATCTTCTTTCAGAAAAACTCTAGTAATAACTTGAGTTCCCAAACTGCCCTAGTACAGAGTTCCCAGAGCTGTTTCCTGAAAGAGTTTATGTTCTTCCTAAAGAAGAAGACATTTTAAAATAAAACTAAAAATGAGGTTTGGGGAAGGGAATTTAAAGCAGTTTCATGCCAGTAACATTTATCTCTTTTGGCAGTTCTGATATTTATGTATTGGATTTTCTCAAAGCTAGGTCACCTTTCTCTACAGCCATTTGGTCTGTTTTAAAAAAAGTGATTTCCTAAAGACCAAAGACTACCCTGTTCTATTTAGAGTCCCGCTTCAAACTTTCAGAACTTAAAATTCCCCAGACAACCAGGGAAGAGCTGCATTTGGTCAAAGTACGCCCAGGGCCCATCCTGAAAAGGACCTCAGTCTTCTGAGGGCTTAACAGTAGCCCTTATGAGAGACTCCATAACTGTTCCACTCTACTACCATGACTACACACCCGTTATATTTCAGATTTGGGGCTTATTTGTACTGAAAATGCACAATTCAACCAATATTTATTCCACCTCTATTATGTGAAAAGTACAATACTAGGCTTTGAGGATGCAAAGTTCAATAAAACACGATCCCTGCCATTGTCAAATTTACTCCACATTTGTGTAGCCTCCTAATGTATTTGCTCTGCCAAATATTTTGTCATCATTTCTGGGTTGGGCATCGTATCATCTTAATGATTGATTTTCCAGACATCTTGCATCCTAGAATGTTTCAGAATCACTGTTGTTATTAATTGAAATCAGATTTTTCATGTAGTCTTAATCTATTGCTATCTACTACCCACCCAACAGAAGGCTTAAAAATGTTAGTGTGAATAGATTCTAATATCTGAGCTCACTCCAAGGCTTAAGATTTTCCAAAATAAAAGGAGCCATGAGGAATCACCTGTCAGTACTTTTCAAACTTTAATCTGCAAAAGACTCATTTAGGAATCTTGTTAAAATGCAGAGTCTAGTTCAGTAGGCCCCAGGTTGTACCTAACACACTTGCATTTCTAACAAACTCTCAGGCATATCCATGCTGCTGGCTCATGGAACACACTTTTAAGCCACAAGGCTCCAGGCCTTCTTCCTATTTCTAGATGAGGGCAAAGTCACGAAGGATGTGCAGTACCCAGTCAATATGTTTCCAACCACAGAAAACATTAAACACTGTTAAATGAATTCAGTTAGCCAGTGTGAGAATTAGTCAAAAAGCAGAAACTTTGGTGGGAGTGCAATAAATCAGTGGGGTTCCCTCTACCTAATCACAACATAAAACTAAAGGAAGCTATTATTTATTCAAGTGTGTGAACTACCCAATGGAACAATATTATAGTATCTTTGGAGCCAGATACGTCTTAAGAGAGTTGAAGTTCAAACTAGCTATGAAGGAAGTGACAGACTTCTGTTCACTCAAATTCAGATAGAAAAATTAATTAGCATTATAACTTATAAGGAGGATTATGATCTACAGGGCCAATCTCTTTGCAGAATGTGGAGGTTCTATTGTTGTAGAGACTGCAAACAAGGAGTCAACACATTTGTCAGTATTGCAATAGCAATTACCCTGCATACTGCAATATGAGGATTTATGTCCCGGCCAAAATTCCAAAACATTGGTAGCCATGACTTACTTTGAAATATAAAATTGTTCACTTGTGGATAAGTGTCTCTTAACTCTGAGAAGTTTTTCTTAAATTAAATATATTTATTAAATAAGTCAAAACTATGTTAATAATTTTGCAGAAAGCTTATTCTTCAGATTTGGTATATAGCATAATTTTTAAATTAGATAAATATTTTTAAGTTTCAACTTTGTGACTGAATATATAAATATAGATATTGAATTGAATATGCAAAATGTTATTGATATGTAATTGAATATGCAAAATTTTATTGATATGTAGTTGAATATGCAAAACGTTATTAAAGAAGTGATTTCAGTTTTTTTATTTCAAGTGGAAATGATATAAAATCATTTGATTATGTTGGTAAACATTATTGATATGATTAAGAAAACGTGGTTAACTATATTTACAAAACTCAATTGTTAGATAATGAGAGTTCTGTGCTTGGGAAGGTTTTACTTCTTAAGTTAAATAAGTGAAATACTTATAAATACAGTTTAAAACCTTTAAAAAAATTAAGTTAATGAACTTTAAAATGGACCAATAATTAAAGGCATTTATTCTTTTCTAAGTTTATTGAACGTTGATCAAAAGCTCCTTGAAAGTGATTGCTAAAATTCACTAGATATGAAAATTAAAAAGTGTAAGAAAAATGAGGTTTTGAGTTTAATACTTTAATAACTTCAGTATTAATTTAAAAGACTAAGGAAACATCTAAATCTTTTTATGCCCTCAAACTGCTTTTAAACCATCAAAAACCTTGCATGAAATCATCTTAGACATTCATCCCATTTGACAAAATTGGGCAAATCGATTCCAGAAACTTATTTGATAAAGTTAAACAATGTTTAAACATCTCATTATCCACTTGTGTCGGTTGTACAACCAGGATAAATTGAAAGCCTTGAGGCAAGACTGGTGCCCCAATGGGCCTTCTTGACAATACTCCAGTTCTAAAAAAGGTCTGCAAAATTAGCTTGCCAAAGCCAAGCTAGGAGTCAGCAACCAGTTGCGTAGCATGAAAGGGCTGAAAGCGCTATATCAGTTATATAAATCACAGTTGAGGCTGGATAAAATATCAAGGTTAGAGCTTGCAATGAGATAGAAACCAGGTAGACAGATCAGAACTCTATCTGCAGGCTCAAAGTTCCTTGAAAGCAAAGAAAACATTGTTGTTCGTTGCTATATCCTCAAGCCTTCCATGTCTTATTCATCTCAAACCTCCAGTGCCAAGCATAAAGCAGGTGGTCAAACATCTGTTGAAAAAATGAAAGACAAACTAAGAAGGCTTAAAAACTAATTCATAAGCAAAAACTAACAGACAGGCAAAAGTACATTGAATGCTGTGTATATGAAGACTTTTATAGCCTAATGAATTAACTTTTCAAAACTCCCTGGAAGGACATATATCCAATATTTTTAAATCAGATATTAACAGATGTTATCCTCATTCAAAAAGTGTTCTCTCATCAAAGAAGTTTGATAAATTTAAGCAAAAATGACCATACTGATTTTTTTCTTGCAGCACTTATCTAAGTTATTAGCTGATTATGCTCATTGTGAATTTTAAAGGTGTGCTATTATTTTGTATACTTTTTAACCCTTTTATCCCAGAGCACCTTGAGGAAAGATTGTTTCATGGAATCTACAAGCCCAACTTATGTCTGAAAAACAATTTGCAAACAATTCTTCATGAGATCTAACTGAAATTTGACTTTCTGGAATGTTTAAACGACTTTAAAAAAAAATGTTCTAGTTCATTTGTTGCCATTATTGGTGGGATACATAATGTCTTCAAGGTTCATCCACACTGTTGTATGTATCAGAACATCATTCCTTTTTACGGCACAATAGCATTCCGTTGTATGAACACACCACATTTTGTTTGTTCATTCATGTGTCAGTGGACCTTTGCATTGTTTCCATCTTTTAGCAATAGTGAATAATGCTGAAGTATCTTTTTGAGCCCCTACTTTCAATTCCTAACATTACTATAATCAGTCATGATGCAACTTAACAGAGAAATTTTAAATGTAATGCGAGTTTTAAGGAGTTCATAGTAATGGACAAAATTTGCAAGATACTCTCATATTGTTCAAAGAAATTTCCTTCTTTTAACTGAGTTTCTTTTTCTAGGATCCATGTGAAATAAGCATGATATACCTGTCCATCAGCAACACTAGAACTAGAGATGTGCTGTCTTGCACGCAAGGAATATCCCCATTCCATTTTCTTGACTTTCAGGCTAGAGATTGATCTTTTTAAGTTGGTTTGTCCATTATCTGTTGTGCAAATATGTATTCTCTTTCCTTATTAATTACATTATAAAGTAATCATGATGACACACTTGAAATGCATGTCTGAAGAATTACATTTATACTAAAAATGTTTTTTGAACAGTGCCAGTAGTATTCTGATCAACTTGGTGGCCATGAATAGAACTGTCTTCAAATAAGTTGATCGCTCATCCAGAATATTCGAAGTAATATTTCTCCAACTCATGTGTACTTTGCTTTCTAAATCAATCCTTTCAACCTTCATAAATCAATCAATCAAACCAATTTCCCTCATTGGCCTATCCTTTGAAATTTGAGCTAGCCAGCTGGTTCAGCAAAAAATGCATCCCAACAGGATTTAAATGTTTTCTCAATAATTTGCTCTTTCTAAAGTTGAGGCCCAATGTAAAAAAAACTGGTCCTTGCTCACACAAGTTGTCAGGGTCAAAACCAATTTAAAAATTCTATATTCTTGATTCCTCAGGTGACCAAAGCATCTCTGCATAATGGATAATACAGGAAATTCTTCATTTCTAAAGATTCCCAACGTAATCCTCTGAAAATCAAATTCATAGTTGCATCATTTGAGCACCTGAAGGACAATAAAGAAATGGTAGATGCTAGTATAGAGTCCCAGAGCATTTACATTTCTTTTCTATAGGTTTTATTGGGGGGGGGGATCGAGGGCTGCATGGTCTCAGAATCAAACCTGGGTCTCCCGAATGGAAGGTAGGTATTTTACCACTGAACCACCCATGCACCCTTCTTTACTATAGATTTTAAATATGAAACTGTCAATGCTTATAGGGTGGTATCTTGTTTTATTCACTCATACTGTAGGTATTTAGCACACTGTCTGTCCCAAAATACAGGTTCAAAAAAGGTTTATCATTTTTATTAACTCCTCTGCCTGAAAGAAAGAAATAAGTTTCCATTAATGTTTGACTCAATCCAAGCTTGAAGTTGAGGCACTAAGAAAATCTGGCTCCATGATACATTAAAATTCCTTTCCCCCAATATTCAAAGCATTAGATTAGCTGATGACATGTGGACCAGAGATAAGAGAGTACCCATCAGGTTTTCAGTATTTTGGCTTTATCAAAAACCTCTGAAATTTTGTTTTGAAGCTGGTATTTTCAAAAAAGGTCTTTGAAATTTTCAGAATATTTCAATCACCACTTTTTAAGGGAAATTTTAGTAATTTTTTCCAACTGAATGGAAAACTGTGCTATGCAAACAACAAAGTTTTTTTTTCTTTTGAAAGTTATTCATATCCTGCTTATGGAATTGCCAGGGGAATTGAATAAAAAAAGAATTAACCATGCAGGCGATCAAATGATCTAAACTCTGAGATTCAGAAGTTTTCTGTTTTCTTTTATACTTAAAGCCTATGATTTTCAATTGGTTGCTAAGTTAGCCAGAAGTTTGGATAACCTGTTGTAAGTGCATTTTCTTTTTGTTCTTTGTTTTTCCTAATTTTTCTTTTCTTTTTTTTTTCACATGGATAAGACAAAGGATTTAAATTTGAATGGGTCCCTCAGACATAGGGGAAACCCACATTTGACATGAAATTATACACAGCATTTTTTCAGAGATAATGTTTCACCACATTTCCTTTTGAACACAAGAAATTGTCCATAGTTGCACATATTATTATTCCTATTTTAAATTCACAAAAAAATTGAGGCTCAGCATCAAAGAATTTAGTAGATTAGCTGAAGTTCAAATCTAGGACTGTAGGACTCCAAAGCCTAACTGCATCTTACCTTCCAATTCTTCTCAAACTTAGGTATGCGTAAAAACACCCAAGATAGTTATTATAGATGCAGATATTTCAACTCTACTTCTGGGTATTGTGAATGAGTAGCTCTTCCTTGAACCCAGAAATCTGCATTTTTAACACACATCCTAAATGATGATGAAGCAGGTCATCTGCTGATCACATTCCTATTCAGACTTGCTTCCTCTTATCTGTAAAACAAGATAATGAATATCTACAGTATCAGCTCTACCAACAATCACCATATGTTATGAACCAGAGTAAATAATTTTTCTTATTTTTTCCCATTTTCCTTAGCCTTCTCAATGAGAGTAATTATATTTTCCTTACCTCAAAGACTTGATATAAAGACCAAATGACATAAAAGGAGCCACAGTGTTTTTTACAACAGAAAGTGCTAATTAAATACACAGCATACACTGCGGAGGCACTCTAAATTAGTGCAAACTTTCTGCAAGATAATTTGACTTTACCTGTAAATAGCTTCACTGTGTTCATTTCTTTTGACCTAGCAGTTCTACACAGCACAGCCTTAAAGTATATTTTCTGGCAAAAATAAGTAAAACACAAAGCTCATTTAGATGCTATGATGAAAGGTTATCTGATCAGAAAATGCAAAGAATAATTTTACATCCAGTCTACATCCATAATCACTTTGACCTACTTAGCCTTTGTCCATAACCACTGTTCAGTACAGAACTTTTTGTATTAATGTGCTCACATGTGCACATCACGCATATATACATATATAGAGTTGCCACTGCTAAATTAGAGGTAGATTTTCCATTGACTCAACTCCAGACAGTACCAAAAAATAAAGTATAATGTCTGTTTTGAAGATAATGTAGATATGCTAACACCCAAGTGCCTATAGCTGACATTGGCTTGCCCAGCAAACCATATGGACATCACAGAATCCCAGGATGGTTCCTTTCTCGAGTGTTTGAACTACCCTGCCCAATGTAAGAAAGACTCTAAAATAATTGCGTGACAAAAGAGACTGACATCAAACAACTGCAGCTTGATTTCATTGCACATCACATGGACATTTTCTAAAAATGAAAAAACTTTAACATCTCATTGTTATTTGGGGCTACAATGCCATAAGCCTCCTACCTATCCCGAGTCGGCTTTAAAATGAGCAGATCGGCTGGAAAACAAGAGGTAATTTGCATATGAAGAATAAACAAACAGAAGTCTGCAGTATGTCATGTCAAAAAAACAGAGTTGATGTCTTTGCTTAGAAAAAAGGGAGCAACAAAGTGTAAGGGAGGAGATAGCAGGCTAGTAATCCAGCACCTTCCCCTTCCTGAACTCTTAGAGTATATGTTAAATAAACTTGACCTCAATATATCAATAGCCTTCCAGGTTTCACTGGTTCCTAGCTTTTCCCAATTCAATCATATCATGAACATAGGATCAATTTCTCTAAATAATTATCTCACCACAACTACTACCACCCTACGCCGGCCCCACATTACAATCCTTAATTCACTTTATATTCCATAACATCAATACTCAATTCCCCTGAGTGATAGATATTGCCTTCCATAAAATTTCTTTGTGTCACATTTCTAATTATTCCTCAATGTATGCTTTATTCCCACATCCTCAGCATGTACACACGCAGACACATGCACATTAACACACTCTAGTAAAGATCAGTATGTTCAGTATCTCCCAATTCAGGTACACTCACCCCTGCCTTATGTTTTCACTGATATTCAAATCAGCCAAGAATTATTTAGTGAGAATCAATGTGCTATGCTTAAGTGACTGTGTAAGACTCAGCAGGGAGAGACTCTAAAACATGAGGACATAAGGAGTTGATCTCTTAACAGGGGGCTGGCAAGACGTTTATTCACACAAATACAGATATACATGCATATACACATAGTAGACATATTGGGGGAAAGACTGATTATGTGGTCTTCAAAATCCATTTTTTACTTTTCCTAAGCACGTGCTAATTTTTATCTCCCAGCCTTCCTTCAGAAAGGCGTGGCCATATGTCTGAGTTCTGGTCAAGGGACTGTGGAATAGGACTAATGAACACCTCTTTCAGACCTGGTTAAAGTGACGCTGACTCAAAATCATCTGCACTTCCATTCTTCATCTGCCTTCCAGCCAGCTGCAGGAGATCTGAAAAAACTCTGAGGCTCTCACTATCCTAAAGGACAGTGCTAATGAGAATACAATATGAGTCATGGGAAATTTTTAATTTTCTAGCAGTCACACAAAAAATTCAAAATAAAAAGATGAAATGAGTTTTAATAATGTATTTTACTTAGATCTCTCTATATAATATCATGTCCACATGAAATCAATTTTTACATAGTTAACTCATTTTTTTCCATACTAAGTCCTCGAAACCGATGTGTATTTCACCCTTCCACATATCTCAATTAGGACTAGCCACATTAAAAGTGTTCAGTAGCCACTTACAGGTTGTGATTACCCTGTTCAACAGCTCTAGGGACTAGTGGAGACCCAAAATGGAAGTAGCCTGTCTCTGAATCATTTCGTGGAAGGTCACAACCAAAATACTCTCAGTGAACTATTATGCGAGCAAGACACAAACTTCTATTTTGCAAAGCTACTGAGAATATGAGATTGTTTACTACATCCGTTAGTCTATTCTACCTAGTCCATTCCTATTATATTCATACACATGCATGAAAATGAACTTTGAGATACTTATCACCAAAGCAATGGTAGAGGAGCACTACTGGAATTTAGAGATGAGATCTCTGTAGACTGGAGTAGCCATGGATAACTTCACAAGGAAAGATGAAATTTGGAAGAAGTAAGATAAAAATAAGCAAAGAAGGACAAGAAAGACAGCACAGGAATGAGTCAAGGAGAAAAAAGGCATGTACATACAGAATTTTAATTGACAACAAACTCATCTATCAAAGTAAAGAGTTAATTTAGGAGAATAAATGAGGTTATGATAGAAAGCAAAACTAGTGCCATATTACATGGATTCTGAAATATCAGACTGAGTACATTTGAACTTTAATCTTCCTAAAATACATCTCATCCTCTCATTTAGCTATTCAAGAAATTTTTTTTCATCAGAGTAGTCTAATGTATCTGTTTAAAATACATTAAGGCTGGGACAACTTGAAACAGAGAAGTCAGCTTTAAGACAATTACAGTATTTTAGTCAAAAAAAAAAAAAAAAATGAGGCCTGAAGTAAGGAGTTTGAGAAAGGAGAGAATGAAGAAAGAAAAGCATTTACATGGTACCTTTTATTTGCCAAGTATATTCATATTTAATCCTTTCTAAATATGTTAAGAGTAGTAGTTCCATTTTTACCAATGCAAAAGTAGGCTTAGGGTGTGGTATTCTCAAAGCATCACAAGGAGGAAGGCTCAAGTAAATCAGGAACACCCAACTGTAACATGAGGTAGAAATAATACATTTCTACTATACTGAACCTCTAAAATGTAGCTGTTTATTTATTACAGAAATTAGTGCTGTCCTAATTAATATAAAAATTGGTTCTAGGAGCAGGGGCTGCTTCTTAAAAAAAAAAAGGACTAAATACATTTGGCAGTGGGTTAGCACTGGGGTGTTGTGGACAAAGAGATTGATGCCAGGTACCTAATGAGGATGTTATGGGGTGGTAAAATATTTTGCAAACTTGTCATCTGTGATAACTTGGGGAGCAGACCAATTGCCTAATCAGCCTATAGGTCTGTTTTCACTTTCTATTATTGCGTAACAAATCACCCCAAAACTTAGCAACTTAAAACAGCACACATTTATTATCTCACAGTTTCTTTAAGTCAGGAATCTTGATATGGCTTATTCCAGTTCTTTGGCTTAAGCTCTCCCACAAGGCTGTAACAAGATGTTGGTCAGTGTGCAGTCATCTCATGGTTCTATTGAGGCAGAATCTACTTCTAATCTCACTCAGTGATTGGTGATGGGATTCAGTTCTGTGTGCAATGTTAGACAGTCCTCAGTTCCTCACTGGCTGTTGGCCAGAGGCTTCCTTCAGTTCCTTGCCAGGTGGCCATGTCCTTCATGCAAGTACACAAGAAGAACCAGAGAAAAAATGTCAGAAAGACAGAAGTCATAGTCTTTTGTAACCTAATCTTAGAAGTATCATCCCATCACTTTCTCCATATTCTGTTCTCAAGCCACCCTCAAGAGGAAATTACAAGATGAACTTGAGCAGCCATGTCATAAGCTGCTAACCACAAGATGAGCCTGGAAAACAGTGAAAAGAGTGCCTCAAGCCAGCTGCTATTAAGGAGAAAGAGAGAATGAAACAGAGAGAGGGAGGGAGGGAAGAAGCGGGGGAAGAGAGAGAACATGCCATGGAGTGAAGGAGGTGGTGAGAAAGCAAATAAAACAAAATTAAGATTGCTGTATAGGAAATAATTTTGAGTAAAGGTTCTAGTGTCTGAAACTGGTTAGAAGTAAAGAGGTCAGAAGTCTACTAAGTTTCTGAGAAATTGTGTAAGCAAGGACTGGCTAAAGGAATATTTTTAAAGCCCGGGAATTGAAGAACTCTCAGTCCCTCAAAACTGCATTAACAGGAAGCAGGTTATGAATGCTGAGAAACCCCCAAGGAGGGCACATTCCTCAATATCCATCTAAGATGTGACCACAGAGGATATTAGACAAGGAAGAACCTTCCAAAGGGTGAATCCATGGGTTGCGGAGAATGATAAAGAACAGAATTCCTCCCAGAGAGTAGAATCAGCTTCTCATCAAGGAACTCTTATACTGTCTGAGCAAAGAGTCTTCATGATGCCCGCCTGGCTGGATTTTGTCATTGCTATGGACCACTGATTACTGTGGTGTAATCTCCAATTTTTCCCTTTTCCAAATAGGAATTTTGTTACAGTTTTTCCACCCCTGCTTCACAATTATTGGTCTCTTAATTCATAAGTCACTGGTTCACAAAAAGCCACATATATCTGTACCTGATGGACCTGAGGACTGTATATCACCTTGATTTCTTGGACTATTAATTGGAGGTAGTAACTCTACAGAATGTTAGGCTGTCTTCCTTGGAGAGGGAGTGAGGTGATTGTTCAATATGTGGGAAGTGGAATACACCATGGTGGAGAGAGAGGCATATATGATAACCAGTTATAAGAATTCATATGGGATGATGGCCTGTACTAAACAAATTAAGTTTTCTAAAATTTATTTAAATTATTTTGAAAACACTATACACTGAAAAAACAAAATGCCAATTTATTCATTACTGCATGAAATATTATAACAACCAGACCTGACACTCATGTTAGTTGAACTCCCTCAGCTTTTGTTTTCCTGGGAACGTCTTAATCTCTCCATGATTTTTGAAAGAAAGCCTCACTGGATATAAAATTCTTGGTTGATAATTGTTTTCTTTCAGCATTTTAAATATTTCCATCATGCCCTTCTTGCCTCCATGATTTCTAATGAGAAATGAGAACTCAATCTAATTGGGACTCACTTGTATATGACACATTACTTTACTCTTGCAGCTTTCTGAAATTCTCTCCTTGTCCTTTGCATTCGATAGTTTTATTGATATGTGATAGGGCATTTTTTCTTAAGTTATCCTATTGGTGTTCTCTGGGCTTCTTGGATGTGTATATTCACATCTTTTGCTAACTTTGGAAAGTTCTCTGTCATTATTTCTTTGACTATTTCTTTTCCAAGCTTATTTGTGATGTAATTGATGTACAAGAAACTACACCTATTTAAAATGTACCATCTGATAATTTTTGATATATCTATATACCTGGAAACCATCACCAGGTATACCCCTTTGTAATTCCACTCTCATGCCCTTTCCCAACACATTTTTTCCTATCCTTGAATTAAAAATTATCTGATTTCTGTCAGTATACATTTTACGAGAATTCTTAGAAATTTTTGTAAGTCAAATAGTATTATCTGTGATCCTTTTTTTTTGTCTGTCTTCTTTCAACCTGTATAATTATTTTGACTGCTGTCATGGTCAGGTTCATGTGTCAACTTGGCCAGGTGGTGGTACCTGTTTGTCTGGTTGGGCAAGTGGCTGGCTTGTCTGTTGTCATGAGGACATTTCATAGAATTAAATCATGATCGTGTCGGCTACATCCATAGCTGATTCCATTTGTAATCAGCAAGGGGGAGTGTCTTCTTTAATGAGTGATGCTTAATCTAATCACTGGAAGCCTTTTAAGGAGGTTCAGAAGACACAGGCTCTCTTCCTGCTTTGGCCAGTGAGCCTCTCCCGTGGAGTTCGTCCAGACCCTCCATCAGAGTCATCAGCTTCACAGCCTGCCCTACAGATATGGACTCTACATTCCCACAGTTACATGAGACACTTTTATAATTATGAATATTTCCTGTTGATTCTGTTTCTCTAGAGAACTCTAACTAATACAACAATCATTCATACTGTAGCATACCTCAATAATTCAGTCCTTTTTATTGTTGAGTAATAGCCTATTATATCAATATACAACGGATTATTGATCTTTCCACCTTTTGATGGATGACTGAGTTGTACCCTGGTTTTGGCTATTCCAAATAAAGCTGCCTTAGGCATTAATGTAAAGTCTTTGGATGAACACATGCTTTCATTTCTCTTTGGGGAATATCTATGAGTACAATAGCTGGATCATGTGGTAGGTGTATGTTGAACATTTTAAGAAACTGCCAAAATTGTTTTTGAAAGAGATTGTATCATTTTCATTCCCATGCACAACATATGAGAGTTTGTATCTTCAGTGAATTACCTTTTTCACCTTTGTCAAAATTCAGTCACCCATATACGTAAGGGTCTATTTTGGGGCTCCCTCTTCTCTTCTATCGATTTAACTGTCTGTCTTTAAGGCACTAAATTACAGTACTTTAAGTACTGTAACTTTATGGTAAGCCCTTCAATTAGAGCATTAGTCCTCCAAATTTGTTCTTTGACAATGCTGTTTTGATTATTCTAGGCCCTTTATATTTACATACGAATTTTCATATTAGTTTGTCAACTTCTTACCCACCCACCCAGCCCCACTCAAAAAAAGCCTGCTTCGTTTTTTTTAACTTTTTATTTTGAAATACTTTCAAACTTACAGGATGGTTCAAAAACAATACAAACTTCATACAAAGAACTCTGGCATACCCTTACCCCTCTTCAGATACCCAGATTCACCAATTTTAATATTTTGCCATATCATTCCATCCATCTATGTATCTATTTATCTATTTATCAATCCATTTCTGAACACTTGAGTGTAAACTGAATACATCTTGCTTCTTGAACACTTAATGCTACCATGTGCATTTCCTAAGAACAAGGATATTTACTTATATAACCACCTTAAGTGAAGTTATTAAGT
Organism: Tamandua tetradactyla; assembly: GCF_023851605.1. NCBI lineage: Eukaryota > Metazoa > Chordata > Mammalia > Pilosa > Myrmecophagidae > Tamandua > Tamandua tetradactyla. The sequence continues at coordinate 109,049,994 of NC_135331.1, forward strand.
TCAGTAAATTTAACATTGATATAAAGCTTATACTATATATTCCAATTTTTTTCATATGTCCTAGTAATCTACCTTTGAGCCTTTGTAATCCCTTTATAGTTCCATCCAGGATCAGGCAAATTTTAATTACCATTGTCTCCTTAGTTGCTCTTTTATTTCAATTGTGGGAACATATAAAAACAAACCTTCCTATCTCAACCACTCCCAAGCATACCATTCAATGGAATTAATCATACTCACAATATTGAGGCACCTTCACCAACTTCCATTACTTAAACTTTCCCATCTCCTCAAACCCATTTGCATTAACTCCCCATAGCTGCTGTCAACCTGTGCTGTCATTTTTGTCTCTATCAGCTTTCTGCTTGGATTTTTATTGTGATTACACTAAAAATCTATAGATCAGTTCAGCCTTAACAATATTGAGTCTTCCAACCCATGAATACAATATGTCTCTCCATTTATTTATCTTCTTTAATTTCTCTCAGCAAAGTTTTAAAGTTTTTAGTGCCAAGACTTTCAAAAATTTGTCGAATATATTCCTAAATATTTCCTATTTTTGTGATATTGTAAATCATGTTTTAATCAAAGGTCAATGGTTCATTGCTAGTATATAGGAATAAAACATATATTGAGCATTATCCTGTAACACTACGAGACTTACTTATTAACTCTGGGAACTTTTTGTAAAGATTTTATTGAATCCTCTAAATAGATGATAATATCATGTGTGAATAAAGACAATTTTACTTCTTTTTCAATCTGAATGTCTTTTATTTCTTTTTTCTTAACCTACTGCACCACTAGGATCTCTTAATATAATATTGAATAGAAGATGTGAGAGCCCTACTTACACTGGCCTTGCTCTTGAGGAAAAAGTATTCAATCTTTCACCAATAAATATGATGTTACCTATAGGTATCACTTAGATAAACTTAGGAGGTTGAGAAAGTTTCCTTCTGGTCCTATTATACCAAGAATTTTAATGGAAAACTGGATTTTATCAAATGTTGTTCTATTCCTATTAAGGTGATTATATACTTTTGTGGTTTTCATTTGGTTGATATAATGTATATCATACATATTGATTGATTTTCGAATGTTAAATAAACCTACATTCCTGGGGTAAACCACCTTCCATGTGATGTTTTATCTTTTTTATGTGTTCTTAAATTTGATTTGTTCTATTTTGTTTAGAATTTTTGCCTCTATATATATGAGGGATGGTGTTCTGTAGTTTTATTTACTTTTAATGTGTTTGCCAGTTTTGGTATCAAGGAAATGCCAGCCTCATAAAATAAATTGAGAAATTTTCCCTGCTGTTCAATTTTCTAGTAGAGTTTGTTTAGAATTGGTATTAGATATATAGTAGTATTTACCAGTAAAGTCATCTGGGCCGGGAGTTTTCTTTATGGGAAGACTTTTAACTGCAAAATTCAATTTCTTAAATAGTTACAGGGATATCCAGGTTGCCTATTTCTTTTTTATTTAACTTTGGAAGTTCATGTTTTTCAAGAAATTTATCAATTTCATAGATTATGTCAAACTTGTTGGTATAGACTTTTTAAATATCATTTCCTTACAGTTTTTTTTAATATCTCTACAACATTAGTGGTTTCAACTTCCACATTTCTGATATTGATAACTTCTGTCTTTCCCTTTATTTTAAACTTTACTGATCTAAAAAAAAACAGCTTTTGATTTCAGTGATTTTTCTCTATTATTTTCTTGCATTTATATTTCATTGATTTCCATGCTGATCGTATTTATTTTATTTTCTCTACTTTCTTTAGATTTTATTTGCTTCTTTTTTTTCTAACTTCTTAAAATGGAGTCAGAAGTCATTGAATTAATACATCTTCTCTTCTAATATGTATTGATGCTGTTAAAAGAACCCACACAATTTAGTGCAGCTTTAGCAGGATCCCACAAATTTCATATGTTGTGTTTTCATTTTCATTCAGTCAAAATATTAATTTTCCTTTTGATTTATTATTTGACCAATGGGTTATTTAGAAGCTTGTTGCTTAATTTCCAAGTATTTGGTCGTGTTCCAGAGATATTTTTCTTACTAATTTATAATTTGATTCCATTATCATAGACAACATACTCTATATGACTTGAATCACTTTAAATTTATCTAAATTTGTTTTATGGTACAGATATGGTCTAACATGTTGAACGTCTGATATGCCTTTGAAAAGAATGCTGTTGGATGCACATCAGTTAGGTCAAGCTGATTGACAGTGTCGTTCAAATTTGCTAAAGCTCTACTGATTTTATGTCTACTTTTTTAGTCAGTTTTTCAGAGGGAGATATGACATGCATTATAATTGTGGATTTGTCTATTTTTTCTTGTTGTTCTATCAGTTTTTACAATCTGTTAGTAGCTACATAAATGTTTAAGACTGTTATTTCCACTTGATAAAATACCCCGTTATCATTATGAAATGATTTTCTTTATCCCTGATAATATTCTTTGCACTGAAATCTAATTTCTTTGACATTAATATAGCCATTCTATGTTTCTCTTGATTATTTTTAGCATGTTAAGTAATAATTAACATAATAGATATGTTATATCTCTATCCAGCCTTTTACTTTTGTTTATATCATTGCTTTTGAAATGCCTTTAGTGTAGACAATATGTAATCGGGCCTGTCTTTTTTAATCCAATCAGAAAATTTTGATTGGTGTTTTAGGTCATTTAGGTTTAATGTAACTTTTGGTAAGGTTTATCTATTATCTTTTATTTATTTTCTAATTGTCCAAACTGGTTTTCTCTAATTTCCTTCTTTTTCTGCCCTATTTTTGATTAATGTTTTTTAGTAATTCCGTTATGTCTCCTTTCTTAATTTATTGTCCACAACCTCTTTTTGGTTTACAGGTTTCTTTCAAATTAACCATAAACATCCTTAACTTATCACCATCTACTTTAAATGATAATACGTCTTTTCCCCTCTCCCAGCCTTTATGCTCTCGCAAATATTTTAATTTTACGTATGCTATAACCCACGTGACATTATGATTATTTATATCTAAATAGTCAATTATCTTGTAAATAGATTTAGCAATGATAAAAACCTCATGTATTTATACACCTAACTACCATTTCTGGTACCCTTTGTCCCTTGTATAGATACATATTTCATCTGGTATTCTTTTCCTTATTGTTGAAGTTCTTGATATGCAAATCTTATGGTGTGTGCCCACTAGTAGGGAATCTTTCACTTCTAATATTTGGAAAAGTCTTTATATCACATCCATTTTTTTAATCTTTTTTTTACTTCAGTACTTTAAAAATATTTTTCCACTGTCTTCTAACTTGCATTATTTCAGATAAGAAATCTGCTCTCATGCTTTCTTTGTCCTTTGTATGTAGAATGTCTTTTTTCCTTTGGCTGCTTATAATATTTTCTCTTTATTGCTTTTTTTGACCAATATGATTATGATGTGTCTTGGTGCATAATTCTGTTTGTTTGTTTTGCTTGAGGTTCAGGATGCTTAATGAATCTGTAGGTTTATTGATTTCAACAAATCAGGAAATATTTTAACCATTTTTAAATAATTTCATTATTTTCAAATATTTTTTTCTGACCTGTCTTCTCTCTTTGTGACTCTGGAGACAACAGTTACAGTGATGCTAAGAAGTTGTCCCACAGTTTATTAATGCTCTGTTCGTTTTTATTTAATTATCTTTTTTTCTGTGTTTCATTTGTACAATATCCTACGGCAATGTCTTCAGAGTTCTTTAATCTTTTCTTCTGCAATGTTTAATCTGCCACCCAGTGCATTTTTCTTTTCACATAGTTTTCATCTCTAGAAGTGTGATTTGGATCTTCTTGTCTTTATGTCTTTCGTCTGCATCTCTATTTAACTTTCTATGTATATTGAATGTCATTATACTGTTTCAATATCCTTGTCTGCTAATTCTAACATTTATTTGTACAACATCTTCAAGAAAGATTAAAAAAATACCATTATCAAAATTCGAAGAATGGGTATTTACAGCTTGGAAGAAAATCTTGGCAACAATAGTGGGGTGGTCCTTCAAGAAAAGCTACATCACCAAAACTCTTGATGTCACAGAGGATTGTATTGTTTGGAAAAATACATATATGGAAAACTCTAAGTTTAAAAATGACCCCAATAGATGCTGAATATGAAAAAATTTTAAGAATAACAATTAATTTTGTTTATAATTTATATATGCTCACATGTGAAAGATTATAAAATATGCACATGAATAAATCATTTAAGTAATAAGAAGGCATTGTGTCATATAATTGACATAATTTTTTCTTTCTTGGTGATACATGAAATGAAGAGATTTCTTACAATTTATGGCATTTTAGATTCGATAAAATGTGGTACCACATTGGTCAATACATGCCTTTTAAGTCGATTTCCCAAAAATGTTCTTTATACATTATGGTATCTGTGCACATTAGAGCCCCTGAGCACCTTGTGAAAGAGGACACGTTTTCTAAAGATTGAGAATTAGGATTAGGATTATTCACTATGACCATGAAACAGCAAGGGAAATGGCTTCCTGATGATTCCCAAATTTGGCCTCATTAGATTATATTAACCAGTGATAAAAATCATTGCCTCCTCAATAAAAAGTTGCTCTACAAAATTTTGTTCTTATTCTTACTCCTACTTTGTTACTTTTAAAGTAGGGGAAAGGGTACACACCAGGCTATGTAAATAACTGATAAATTCAATTATTTGCCTTATCAGTAAGTCCCCTGGGCATGAAACTTTCCATAAAAAAAAAAATTTAAGTTAGATACAAGTTTTTAAACAAGGTAACTAATTTAGAATGAGATTGCTAGGTCTTTCTCTTCTACCACATAAAAATAACCATCTTCTCATTATTGGATTGGTTTACCAATATGTACATCAATATCCCTTGAGACATCAACCCTGGCATTCAATCTGCAACATATCAAGAAACGGGGGTGGCACTTCCGGAGAAGATGGCGGCTTAGTAAGACGCCATCTTAGTTCCTCCTCCAGAAAAGCAACTAAAGAAACAGAAACAATACGAAACATCTCCCGGAGTCACGACAGAGACCAAAAAGACAGCGTACCCCATTCTGGAACAGCTGAACGGGCAGGGAGAATCTGCTGCGGTGAGATACCCGAGGGGCGCGCGTTTTCCCGGCCGGGGCGGCTGGCGACTGGGGTCCCCTCCACGCACGTGGCTCCCCGGTCTGACTGGGAACGTTGGATAGCGGGGCCCTCCCGTCACTCTTGGCGTTTCGGGCCAGCTGGGCAATTAGGACCGGCACTCTCCCAAGCTGCGGCGGCCAGCGACCCCCGCCTCCACGAGCGGTTTCCCAGGCGACTGCCGTGCAGACAGACGAGCACCACGAGCGCCACCTACTGGGCAGGAAAAGAAAAACAGAGCCCAGAGATTTCACAGAAAAAGCTTTCAACCAGCTGGGTCCCACACCCAGGGAAATCTGATCAAATGCCCAGACACCAGCAGAAAATAATGGATGACGCTCGGAAAATTGAAGATATGGCCCAGTCAAAGGAACAAACCAATAGTTCAAATGAGGTACAGGAGCTGAGACAACTAATGCTGAATATACGAACAGAAATGGAAAAACTCTTCAAAAACCAAATCAATAAATTAAGGGAGGACCTGAAGAAGACATGGGCTGAACAAAAAGAAGAAATAGAAAATCTGAAAAAACAAATCACAGAACTTATGGGAGTGAAGGACAAAGAAGAAAAAATGGAAAAAACAATGGATACCTACAATGGTAGATCTAAAGAGACAGAAGCTACAATTAGTGAACTGGAGGATGGAACATCTGAATTCCAAAAAGAAACAGAAACTATAGGGAAAAGAATGGAAAAACTTGAGCAGGGGATCAGGGAACTGAATGACAATATGAAGCGCACAAATATACGTGTTGTGGGTGTCCCAGAAGGAGAAGAGAAGGGAAAAGGAGGAGAAAAACTAATGGAAGAAATTATCACTGAAAATTTCCCAACTCTTATGAAAGACCTAAATTTGCAGATCCAAGAAGTGCAGCGCACCCCAAAGAGAATAGACCCAAATAGGTGTTCTCCAAGACACTTACTAGTTAGAATGTCAGAGGTCAAAGAGAAAGAGAGGATCTTGAAAGCAGCAAGAGAAAAACAATCTGTCACATACAAGGGAAACCCAATAAGACTATGTGTAGATTTCTCAGCAGAAACCATGGAAGCTAGAAGACAGTGGGATGATATATTTAAATTACTAAAAGAGAAAAACTGCCAACCAAGACTCCTATATCCAGCAAAATTGTCCTTCAAAAATGAAGGAGAAATTAAAACATTTATAGACAAAAAGTCACTGAGAGAATTTGTGACCAAGAGACCAGCTCTGCAAGAAATACTAAAGGGAGCACTAGAGTCAGATACGAAAAGACAGAAGAGAGAGGTATGGAGTAAAGTGTAGAAAGAAGGAAAATCAGATATGATATATATAATACAAAAGCCAAAATGGTAGAGGAAAATATTATCCAAACAGTAATAATACTAAAAGTTAATGGACTGAATTTCCCAATCAAAAGACATAGAATGGCAGAATGGATTACGAACCAGCAATACCACTGCTAGGTATCTACTCAAAGGACTTAAGGGCAAAGACACAGACAGACATTTGCACACCAGTGTTTATAGCAGCATTATCTACAATTGCAAAGAGATGGAAACAGCCAAAATGTCCATCAACAGACGAGTGGCTAAACAAACTGTGGCATATGCCTACAGTGGAATATTGTGCAGCTTTAAGACAGACTAAACTTATGAAGCATGTAATAACATGGATGGACCTAGAGAACATTATGCTGAGTGAGTCTAGCCAAAAACTAAAGGACAAATACTGTAAGGTCCCACTGATGTGAACTGACATTCGAGAATCAGCTTGGAATATATCATTGGTAACAGAGACCAGCAGGAGTTAGAAACAGGGTAAGATAATGGGTAATTGGAGCTGAAGGGATACAGACTGTGCAACAGGACTAGATACAAAAACTCAAAAATGGACAGCACAATAATACCTAAGTGTAATGTAACTAGGTTGGAACACTGAATGAAGCTGCACCTGAAATATGGTTTTTTGTTTGTTTGTTTGTGTGTTTGTATCTTTTGTTTTTGTTTTTTTCTTTTTCCTTTATATATATATATATATTATTAGTATTATTATTTTAATTCTCTTCTCTATATTAACATTCTATATCTTTTTCTGCTGTTTTGCTAGTTCTTTTCCTAAATCGATGCAAATGTACTAAGAAATGATGATCATACATCTATGTGATGATACTAAGAATTACTGAGTGCATTTGTAGAATGGAATGATTTCTAAATGTTGTGTTAATTTCTTTTCTTTTTTTTGATTAATAAAAAAATTTAAAAAAAAAAAAAAAGAAACGGGGGTGGGAGGACTGATTATGGGCGTGGGGAACATTGAAACTTTGTTGCCAGCAATAAGAGATAGCAGTGCCTGTAGAAAATTTTAAAATAAAAATAAAACCAAATGAAAGTTGGACTGTTTATTTTTGTTTGTTTTTTGTTTCTTTAATAACCATGCACTAGCAATTCCAAACAACATCAGTTATAAATTACTCTCCTCTGTCAGAGTGAAGTTTTCCCGCACATCACTTCCCTTTGTTTCCTGGCTGGATCATTAAATGCGAGAGAAAAAAAATTGAGGTCACTGTGAAGAAGTAAGGAATAATAAAGGCTATTTGGAGGAGAAACTTATCAATCATTACAGGTGATTGATAAGCCTACTAGAAGGGTGTTAACTGAAACCCAAGATATAAAACTTCAGGAGCTATTGCTACATACAGAAGATTTCTTTAAAAGCTTCTTACTCATGCCCAATACAAGAATGAGAGAGTTGTAATTTCAAGAGTTTTTGCAGTTAATGAATTAAATTAAAATTGGCAATCACACAGATCTCCTTCTGGAACTTTTCTGACACAAAACGTGCCCTATGGCAGAAGAAAATCTCACACATGAGCAGATCTCTCCACAGCCTGGAGAACTGCTGAGCACCTGAATGATGAGGGAGGGGTAACAGAATCACTGATAGGGATGGAGAAAACCGGCAAAGGGACAATCTTCCTACATTTGCGTCCTGTTGTTCTAGGTGCTGGGATTAGGAGCACAGTGGTCAGCGTTGACATATTATGCTTTAGAAATTCTATGTGGAGCTGTATGAGGATATGTGTAAGATTTATTGTTGTTCAATCCACCCAGCCAAGACCATGTGGTTAGACAGGTGTTAGTGTTAAAAATTCATATGGTATGTGATAGGATTTCGGTGAGGAAATGGAGCAGAAGGGATGGACATTTTAACAGCTTGAGAGGTTTTAGAAGTGAAAAGGAAAGGGAGAGGAGTATTTTGTCTATTGAAAAAATAATCATCGCAATATGCAATTTTGTATGTTGAGGAATCAAAATGGTCTAGCTCTGCAGGTAGGGGAGAAATTAAAAGTCAAAGGTAGTTTGTGCAACTAAGATTCTTTTTTCCCCAAAGATTTTTCTAATGAAAGGACAGATTAATTTTACTGTTAATCAGTAATTCAATGTGGGGCAGAAAGAAAAAGAAGAGAACAGGCTCTTGCTATGAGTAATAGAAGATCTTGTGAGGCTGCCTGCATTTATCCACTTATTCAACAAGCATTTATTGTGCCCCTAATATGTGCAAAGAGATTTTATTTTAAAATCGGTTCCATCACAATTGAGTTTATAAGTGAGAAATGAAATAATAATAAAAATAGTAACAGTTGGTGGAATCCTCTTACAAAAAAGGCATTTAGGTGATGTTTTATGTAAGTTTATTTATAATGCTAATAATAATGGCATGAGAAGACAGATAAAAATTTTAATTATCATTTTACAGAACAAGAAATTGAGACTCAGAGAGTCTCAAAGAGCATAGAGCTGGTACACTATGGAGTTCAAGATTTGAATCCAAATCTGTTTGCACTATGCTTTATGAATAGTCACAATAGCACACATTTGCATCAACATATCAAGAGCTTCTAAAAATTGAAGAAGCCAATAACTCAATGGAAAGTGGTTAAAAGTTATCACTAGAAAACTCATAAAGTCTAATAGCCATAAATGTATGGAAAGATGGTCAATGTTGCTTATGAGAGGAATGTGTATTAAAACTAGAGTAAGATATTAAATCAAATTGGTAAAAATCCAAAAGTTTGAGAACACACTCCGCTGGCAAAATAAGCAATTTCATTAATTTTTGGAGCAAAAAAAAAAAAAAGAAAGCAATTACATATGCATTATCCCGTGGCAAAGAGTTATTTCTAAGATTTTATCCCATGGATACACTGACCAAAAACAGTAAGAAAGAAAGCAATTACATATTCCTTGCAGCCCTATTTGAAGTAGCAAAAGAGAAGAAATAATCCAATGTCCATTAACAGGGAACTGATAGGAAAAATATGGTGCATCCATTCAAAATAGTACTCTGAAACTGCAAAAAAAATAATAATAATGAGAAAGATCACTGTACACTTCTATGGACTGATCACCAGCATATATTGTTAAAAAGGCAAGGTGAGAACAGTGTGCATAAAATGCTTCTGTTTGTGTACAAAGGGGAGGAACTGTGGCAAACAGACTCTAAGATTGTCCCCAATGATCCTTGCCTCCTGGTCATCACGTCCACACTCCCATTGAGTGTGTGTGGAATCTGTGGTTTGCCTTTAATTGATAGAATACAACAAAGATGCTGGGATGTCACTTCCATGATAATATATTTTTCTTTTCCTTATTAATATGTGAGGGTTCTTTATATTTTCTTGATAATATATAAGGGTTCTTTATATTTTCTTGATATTATATTCACTCGTATATCTTCTCTTAGTCTAGCACTTGGCTTTTCACTCTTAAATTGTTTTGTTTTTGATTAACAGATGTTCTTCATTTTAATGAAACACAATTTATTGATCTTTTATTTCATAGTTAATGCAATTTGTGTCCTGTTTAAGAAATCTTTGACTATCTCAAGTTTATGAAAAATACTCTGCTATATTTTCTTCTGGAAATTTATACTTTTAGCTTCCACATTAGATTTATATCATTCTCAGACTAATTTGTACATATGTTGCTAATTAGAGATAAAGACTCACTTTTTCCCCATATAGACAACCATAACCCAGAGCCATTTATTGAGAAGATAGTCATTTCCTTTATGGATGGCCCATGTCCTAACTGGTCTCCCTGCCTCTACTCTTGCTTCTCTAGAGTCAGTTCTTCATGTAGCAGACAAGAGTGATTATTTTAAAGAATTGAATATTATATGATATTAATCCCATGCTCAGTACTCTCCAATTAATTACCATCACACCTGAACAAATGCAAAGAACCTCATAACCCACAAGAATCTACATTATCTGACCTGATTCCATCTATGACCTTATGTCCTGCCATTCTTTCTATTATTCATTATGCTGTAGTCACACACTGATATCAGCCCCGCTCTTCCTGTCTAAGAGCCTTTAAACTGTGTTTCCCTTTTTACAGGGTGTTTATCTCCAAGATACTTGCATGACTCACTACATTATGCTGCTGAACCTCAGAAGTCATGTCCTCAGAGAGGCCTTCCTTGATCACTTGGTTTAAAATAGTACCATTCCTCCTGCCTTACTCTGCTTTATTTTCCTTCATAGCACTTCCTAGTCCTTAGCATTATACATTAACATGTTTGTTTATTGCCTGCCCCCTCTATTACATTCATGTTAATAATGTAATTACATTATTATTGAATGTAAGCTCCATGAGGACGGGGGCATTGCTTTAATTACCTCCATCTCCCAACCCTAGATAGCATTGGGTATACAATAGTTGCAAATATAATATAACATGCAAATATTTATACCTTTTTATTTTGTTTAAGTGTTTGTTTTAGCCACGAAAGAGAATTGTTATTATGCATATCATAAGCATATCAGTATTTTCCTTATTACTTCTGCATATCAAGCCATAGTTGAGAAAGCTTTCTCCGATCCACTTTATAAAGTAAGTTAACCAAATTTTCTTCAATAGCTTGTAGGGTTTAATTTTTTAATCTTTAGATCTGTCATACATATGGAAATTGATGTGGTTTGTGGTACGAGGAACTGAATTAATTACACGTTTTTCCATATGCTTATACCGTTATCCCAACTTGACTTATCTGGGATGCCACAGTGATCATATGCCATAGTTTGCCAGAGCTGCTATGACAAATGCCATACAGTGGGTTGGCTTAAACAACAAGAATTTATTGCTTCACAGTTTGGAAATTAAATGTCCAAAAGCAAGATGTAAGCAATGCCATGTTTTCTCCCGGCGTTGGTAGCGTTCTAGTGATGGCAGCCATCAGTCACATGGTGATGTCCCCAGTCTCCTATAGCTTGACTTCTGGACTCTCTGACTGCATCACATTTCCTCTCTTAACAAAACCTCCAGTCATAGAACTCAAGGCCCTCCCTTGATCAGTTGGCCCATCTTAAATAGGATCCTAAAGTTCTTATTCACATATGAATACACATCTTGACCCACTGTATTATATTCAAAGATGCTATTTACAAGTAGGTTCACACCAATAGGAACATGAGCTAAAACTTGAACATGACTTTCATGGGGTACATGAATCAATCTACCAAATCGTGTATCAAATTCTCCTATGCACCTGGGTCATATTTTTATTCTATTCCATTAGTTTCATCAAGCACAGTACCACAGTGTTTTGTTTGTTTGTTTGTTTGTTTGTTTGTTTTAACATGGACAGGCACTGGGAATCGTACCCGGGTCCTCTGGCATGGCAGGCAAGCATTCTTGCCTGCTGAGCCACCATGGCCCGCCCACCACAGTGTTTTAATTATTGCGGTTTTGAAATATTTAAGGTCTGGTGAATTTAGTACTCTTCTATAAATTGCCCTTCTCATTCAGTTTTATGGATTATACTTGCTTGCTTAGTCTCCTGTATGTATAAAACTTGCAGTCAATAGTAGTCAATGAGAGGGAGGGGTCAGGGGTATAATATGTATGATTTTTTTCTTTTTTATTTCTTTTTTAGAGTGATGCAAATGTTCAAAAAATAATCATGGTGATGAATACACAACTATGTGCTTATGTTGTGAGCCATTGATTATATACCATGTATGGAATGTTTGTAGGTTAAGAATGTTTGCGTGTTTGTATGTTGTTTAATCAATTGAAATACTTTTAAAAAGATTGCAAAAAAAATTATAGTTAAGCTTTCTATAAAACTTTTTTTAAAACTGATGGTATTGTTATTTGGATGTCTTTAGATTAATAAATTAATTAAGGAGAATTGATGCCCTTAAGATGCTGAATCTTCTTGTCCAAGATGAAGGGGAATATTTCTATTTCTTCATGTCTACTCTCTGTCATTAGGGAGTATTTTATAGGTTTCTTTACTAGTTTTTACTTATTTCTTACAAAGTCTATGCCTAGTTATACCTCTCATGGCAAATGTGGTCGGTCCTTCCTTCACTATTTCCTCTAACTGGTTATTATTTCTATCTATAAAGACTATTGATTTATGAATAATATTTTTAATTCTATTTTATTAATTTTTTGTGGTTTTTTTGTAATGTTCCCATTAATTCATTTTGCTTTTCTCAATGAATAATCATATTCACCTGCAAATAAAAATTGTTTTTATCTCTTACTTTTTCATTTTTTACTTCTATTTGCTTTCTCATGTCTAGTTATTTAATGCAATATTAAATGGCACATTAGTGACATATTAAATGGCAGATAGTGGAATCCTTATTTATTAATGACTTTAGCATAAAAGAAAAGCCTTTAGAGTGATGCGACAGCGGCTCAGTAGCATGAATTCTTGCCTGCCAACTAGACACCCGGATTCGATTCCCAGAGCCCATGCAAAAAAAAAAAAAAGCCTTTAGTGTTTCCTCCTTGTATTCATTTGCAAGCTATGGGAATGCAATATACCAGAACTGGAACTGTTTTTATAAAAGCAAATTTAATATGTTACAAGTTTACAGTTCTAAGGAAGTGAAAGTATCCAAATGAAGGCACAAGAGGTTACCTTCACTCACGAAAGGCTGATGGGTCAGGAACACCTCTGTCAACTGGGCAGTCATGGGGCTGGCATCCATTGCATCCATTGCCAGCCTCTGTTCCTGTACGGTTCCTCACTTTACTTCTCCAGGGCTGGCTTACATCTCTTGGGTTCCTTTAGCTCTGTCCAGATTCTGGCTTGCTTAACATCTCATGGCAACGTTTGCGGGGCTCCAACCATCTCCAAACATCAGTGTCTCTTTTCTCCACGTACCCGCATCTGTGTCAGCTCAGCTGTGACATTTCTGTTGGCTCAGGCTTCTGTCGTTTCTCTAAGCTCTGTCATTTCTGGCCATCTCCAAAATGCTTCCTTTTTTAAAGAATTCCAGTAAACTAATTAACACTCACCTGGAATGGGTGGAACCACATCTCCATCTAATCAAAATTTCACACCCAATTGTGTCACATCTCCATGAAGATAATCTAACGTCTCCAACCTACAGTATTGAATCAGGATTAAAAGAAATGGCTGCTCCCACAGGATTCAATCACGATTAAAATACAGCTTTTCTGGGGTACATAATATTTCAAACTGGCACAACTCAAGACAAATGTTGGCTCTCATAGCTGAGATGTAATAAATAATCAGGTTTAAGAAGTAACTATTTCTAGTTGATCATGCATTTTTAATATGAATACTTGAACTTTTTCACATTTTTTTGTCATCAATAAAAATGGTATTATAGTTTATCTCCTTATCTTTATATTAATAGTGCTTCTATTAATCTTGCATTCCTGAAATAAACTCTACTTGATAATGATGCATTTTTTAGTACACTTGGGATTGATTTGCTAATGTTTTAGTTATAAATGTTGCTTTGATATTCTGCAATTTGCTTTTTTTTATGCAATCACTGTCAGGTTTTTATATCAATGTTATCCTTGTTTCATGAAAAGACATGGGAAGTTCTATTACTTTTTTCTGTGCACAGAAAACAGTATGATTACTTTAAGGAGACTCTTGCCTTTGGATACTTTGTAAAATTTTGCATCTTGCCACTCAGACTCATATCTAGACTAGAACTTTGGATGACGTGGTAGAAAAATATTATAAAGTTTGAGTGTACTAGCTATAAGTAGTTGCAAAAAGCTCCATTGAAAAGAAAGAAAGAAACTGCAGGAATCTTTTTTAGAAGAGATTTATTTCCCTAGACCAAGATCCAGGACTACAGAGGATCAGTTTAATCATGAACTTTTCAGAATTGTAAAAGCTTAATACCATGTTAAACAGGTAAGGTAGACTTTATTCAAAGCTACATGTAATAGGGAAGATTCTAGTAGGGGGAGACAGAGAACAGAAGGCAATGGAATTGAGAGACAAAGAGCAGAAACAAATCTGAACTCAACTCCAGTGAAGTAGATGACAAGAAATGTTTTGAAGGACTAGTTTGAGCTGGCAGAATTGTACTGGAGAATGTTAAGATGTAGTAAGCGATAAAATGTGTAAATTCCATGTAGTTATCTACTGAGTTTACCATTGAGGCTGGGTGGAACATATTCTATCTAGATTCTGAAAGACCAAGATGAAGAAAGTCAGTGGTTTAGAGTCTAAGAAAATCCTACTTAAGTTTAGTCAAACTAAGAGGATTGATAAGCCCACCTTGTTCAACAGATTCAAGCCAAAGAAAGTATGAGCAGATATTGGGTGCAGGAGGGGAGAGGAAGTTTTATTTGTGATGTGGGAAGAGTCAGAGAAATGAGGTAACATGAACTGACAGATCTCTCCAAAATCCCTTCTGCTGATGAGCAGAAACTGCAAAGGGAGACAAGGTGGGTGTATGGATGGTAGTCTGTATCCAAGGACCATGACTAGATAAGACCTCCAAAACTGAAGGGTGCTGTCAATGAAATGGTGAAGGAAGACTCCCAAGGATTCCATCATCCTACAGAAACTTTAAACAGAAAGCAAAATCTGGCAAAACCATCTTTCTTAGAGCTCTGGAAAACAGTGAAAGAATTGCAGTAACTGAGCAAGCACCAAATTAAGAAAAAGACAACTCAAAAATGAAAGCAAAAAAAATTTTTAATGTTTTCAAAAATGGTAGGAAAACCTTGTGATGCTGTTGCTGATCCTGCTCCATCCACTCCCCAGCTTGGTGTGGAGCCAGCCTGTGGTCCCTTGGTGTGGAGCCAGCCCATGGCCCCTCCCACTGGTCTTGATTCCAGAGGGAGCAGAGTGACCTTTGTGCACATATGAGGGTGCAAGTATGTCTGCACCAATCTGTCTTGTCAAAGGCTGAAGGAAAAAACCAGGAAACCATTCACAGGACCACCATCCAAGAATGTGCCCTACACAAAGAGATGACTCTTTCAATAAAGCAGTAAGAATGCTGTTGGACAGCAGTCAAATCACAGTGGTCTGGAGCAAAGTATTGCCAGCACTTGGATATACAGGATAACCCAAGGAAAGGGGAAAATATCTTACTACTGAGGGAAAGATACATTCAGATCTGTGTAAATGGAGGAATTCCTAGGCTATGCAAGCATGCCCAGGTCAAGATGCACGCTCAAAAAAGACTGAGTAGGATCTACGCTTTTGACTCAGATTGTTCTTTACATCCTGGATAGGCACTCACACAGGCCAATCTGGAAAGACAGGTCAACATGTTTTCTGTTCTTTTTTGGTAGCTCCTGACATTCAAGCAAACCTCTGTTAGCACCAGCAGGATACATGCTTAAGGAACAGACAATTCAGTGACTAAATTTCAGAAATAACACATTAAAATATCAAAATGTTCAATGTACAAAAATAAGATTATAAGTCATGTAGAGAAACTAGAAATGACAGTCCATGCAAAGGAGTAAGAGAAAGCATCAGAATCCATCAATAAGGAGGAACTGACCTTGAACAAAGCTGGCAAAGGCTTTTTAAAAATGGTCCTAAATATGCTGAAAGATGTAAAGGAAAACACGGACAAAGAAAATCAGGAAAGTAATCGATGAATAAAGAGATCTCAATAAAGAGACAGAAGTCATAAAGAGAACCCAAGCAGAACTGAAGACCACAGTAACGTCCAGGGACCTGTGAGACACCATCAAGAAAACCAGTGCACACATTATAGGAGTCCATAATGAGTGACTCACATAAAAGATATCCAGGATCAAGTGGGGACAAAAAGCATATCCCATAATCAAGTTGGATTTATCCCATGAATTCAAGAGTGGTTCAACAAGAAAATCAGTGTAATATACCACATTTATAGCATGAAGAAATCCCATGATTATTTCAATAGCTACAGAAAAAGTATTTGGCAAAACCCAGCATTCTTTCTCGATTAAAAATACTCAGAAAACTAGGAACAGAAAGGAACTTCCTCAACATGATAAAGTATATATATGGAGAAGGCACAATTAATCTCAATGATGAAAGACTTAAATTTGATCTTATAAATGATATAATAAATGATCTTATAAATGATCTGATCTTATAAATGATACTTGTAAAATATGCCCAAAGATGATAAATGCATTTTTTATTTTATTTTTTTATTTTTTAATACAAAAAAGACACCAATTAAACACAAGCATTCCTATTTTGATCATTCCATTCTACAAATATAATCAGTAATTCACAATATCATCACATAGTTGCATATTCATCATCATGATAATTTCTTAGAACATTTGCATCAATTCAGAAAAAGAAATAAAAAGACAACAGAAAAAGAAATAAAGCAAAAACAGAAAAATATGTATATATATACATACCATACCCCTTACCCCTCCCTTTCATTGATCACTAGCATTTCAAACTAAATTTATTTTAACATTTGTTCCCCCTATTATTTATTTTTATTCTATATGTTCTACTCATTTGTTGACAAAGCAGATAAAAGGAGCATCAGACACAAGGTTTTCACAATCACACAGTCACATTGTGAAAGTTATATAATTATAAATCATCTTCAAGAAACATGGCTACTGGAATACAGCTCTACATTTTCAGGCAGTTCCCTCCAGCCTCTCCATTACATCTTTTTTTTTAATTTATTTATTAATTTAAAAAATTAAGAACAAACAAAAACATTAACATATAATTCCGTTCTACATTATATTCAGTAATTCTCAATATCATCACATAGCTGCATATTCATCATTTCTTAGAACATTTGCATCAATTCAGGAAAAGAAATAAAAAGACAACAGAAAAAGAAATAAAACAGTAACAGAAAAAAAGATTATACATACCATACCCTTTACCCCTCACTTTCATTTATCACTAGCATTTCAAACTAAATTTATTTTAACATTTGTTCCCCCATTCCTTATTTTTTGTTTGTTTTTTGTTTTTGTTTTTTAATTTATTTATTAATTTAAAAAATTAACAAACCAAATAAAACATCAACATATATAATCAGTAATTCACAATATCATCACTTAGTTGCGTATTCTTCATTTCTTAGAACATTTGCATTAATTCAAAGAGAGAAATAAAAATACAATAGATAAAGAAATAAAACGAATACAGGAAAGAAAAAAAAAAGATTGTACCTACCATACCTCTTACCCCTCGCTTTCACTGATCACTAGCATTTCAAACTAAATTTATTTTAGCATTTGTTCCCCCTATTATTTATTTTTATTCCATATGTTCTACTCGTTTGTTGACAAAGTAGATAAAAGAAGCATCAGACACAAGGTTTTCACAATCATACAGTCACATTGTGAAAGCTGTATCTTTATTCAATCACCCTCAAGAAACATGGCTACTGGAACACAGCTCTACATTTTCAGGCAGTTCCCTCCAGCCTTTCCTGATGCAAATGTTCTAAATGTATTTTTCAAAGGAGAGAAATATAAGGGGATAGGAAGTACATTATTTAAGAGTCAATGAATTTTTCACAATAGTATTTATTAGTTTTTTAGTACAACATGTTCAATAATTTTGAAATTCAGAGAAACAAAAACCAAAAAAAATAACACTTTAACCACTGTTACTCAACATTTTACTGGAAGTGCAAGCTGGAGCAATTGGGCAAAGAAAAGCAATAAAAGACTTCCAAATTCAAATGGAAGAAGTAAACTATCTCTATTCACAGATGGCATGATCCTCTATATTGAAAATCACAAAGAATCTACAAGAAAGCTACTAGATCTAAGAAGTGAGTTCAACAGAGTGGTGGAGCTCAAGATCCACATCCAACATTCGTCGATGTCTGACAGAGTGGAAAATAAATTCAATCAATTAGCAGTTGATTAGGCTTTTAAAGGAGCTATATCATCAGGAAAGGGAAAAAATAAAAAACAAAAAAACTGCTATCCAGGCCTGGCAAACAGGGCTCTTCCCCTAGGGCTAGGTAATTACCTTGCTCATCCCCTAGAGCTAGGTAATTCATTCTCTATCTGTTCCTCCACCACCACAAACTTCACTCAGGAAAGGTAGGAAGCTATATTGGTGCAGCTCCTAAAAGAGAAATCTCTTCACCCACTTCAATTGCGACCATGGGAAACAATAGCAAAGCCTTCTGCTGAGCTCACCAGGAAACCACCTCCCATGCCAGAGCAGAAATGCCAAGAGATTAGGGAGAGCTAAATTTGTAAATTGATCAAGCCATGTGGCGCATAACTGAACCTAAACTCAAGAAAAGCATGTCAAATATAAAGTTGGAATTGGGACTAAATGCAACAGCTAGAAATGGCACTATGTGCCTCTCATTGGGAAATAGTGAATGTATTTTTAGTTGCGATTGGAATGATTCTTAAAAATCTTAAGTGGGAAAAGCATACATGTGTACACTTCTGTTTGTATGCCTTAGGAAACCAAGGAGTCAAATATAATAGAACTCATTTATTTTTATCTGTCTAGTAGTTCTTAACTCCTGGGAAAAAAATCAAATAGACATTTCATTATGTATTGTGCAGAGATTACCTCAGTTATTCCCTAGACTAGATTCTTAATACTGGAATTAGAGCAGTGAACAAAACAGACCAGGTCCCTGCCCTCTTGGAGTTCTCATTCCAAGCATGGAAGAAAGTCAGTAAAAACTGATACTTATAAAATATGCCCAAAGATGATAAATGCATTTTTTAAAAGAAAGAAATATAAGGGGATAAGAGGTACATTATTTAATGAGTCAATGAATTTTTCACAATAGAATTTATTAGGTTTTTATGTACAATATGTTCAATAATTTTGAAATACAAAGAAACAAAAACAAAAAAATAACATTACCCACAAGTAGACACATTAAAAATTCTTTTCCTTCCTCTTTTTTTCTCTATTAAATGGGCAACAAATTTGCATTTATTATGAAGCGTTTCTAAAATCTTCCCCACTCTAAAAATCTGTCTAAATTATATAGAAAGTATTTTGAAACTGGCTTAATATAAGCAACAAAACATGCTTTTTATTTAATTTATGACATATTGAAGAGATCTGCAAATATTTCAAAACTCACTTTTCTTTGTGCAGAGCTGTCAAAGCAGAATCAGTGACTTTTAAATATCTTAAATCTACCTCTGCAGACTATTTCTACTTTTCCAGAAATATACCATTGAAGCATAATCATTTGGCTTCAAACCATGTGCAGAGGAAGCAATAGAAAGAAAGGTTTGCCATGTAATCATTTTTAAAGAACCTATTTTAAACTCTAGTCTCAGAAATTCATGAAGCTTTAAGAAGAAAACAAGATTGTATGTCATCAGCTTAGCCATACCAAATAAGAAAACTCATGCATTAAACATCGCAAAAGGAAGTAATACAGCTTTAGTTCAATCTGTAATTTGTGAGCTATCACAGAGATCCCGGCTTGGCACCACTCAGAAATGTTCACTGAATGTCATTGTAAAGCTTTTAGAGGACTCTCCAAGGACCAGTTAAAGGAATGAAGAAGTAGGGAGGATTGTTCACCAGTAGGAAAAAGCAAGAAGAATGGTGAAAGATGGATATGGTATTCCAATTTTCTTGTTATGTCTGTGAATAAGGAAGTGCAAGCCAAAAATAAACAATAATAATAATAATAATCTCATCCAGCAATTTGTTTATGATTGTTAAGAAGTGTGTTCTGTGCACACCATTCTGGTCCTATCACCACTAATTTCCAGCAGGTCTCACTTCCAAACACCAAATAAGTCATCTCCCACATTGTCATAGCTCCTTTATCCTTTTTTTAAAAATGGACAGATGAGAAATAGATGATACATAGTTAGATAGATGATAGATATACTTATATAGGTGATGATAATAGGTAAGATTTCCAACTTGTAGTCCTTTCATTAGCAAGCAGTATATAACTCAAAAAATAGAAAAAAAAGTATTAAGTATTCGAACTTGGAAAATTATGTTTAAAAAAGATTATTTGTTAACTCAAATTCATTACCAACCAGTAATTTTCATGTTTTATGTATTACATATTATGCACGGGAAATTGATATATATGCATTTTAGCTTCTAAAACAGTTCAGTGCATATAATAGGCATACAAAAGTTGATTCACTAATTAGCTAATGAATTGGACTGATTGAACTATGTCTTTTTATTAAGTCCTTTAAAAAAAAATCTTTTCACTTTTCCATATGTATTGTTTACCCAAATCTAGTTGCTTTTGTCAGAGATTTAAGGTGAAAGCTACTGACTGGGTTCATCACCGTAATGCTTTCCTTGACTTAATAAGTTTCTGTAAGTCTGGAATATGAATGGTGGTGAAAACTGCAATAGGAAGAATGACAAAATGTAGAAATAAGAGGCTTTTCTCACTTAGTCCATGGATTTTTATGTTCTCAAAGGTGAAGGCCTTCTTCTATATTGTATATGATCTACAATATCTGACAATAATTTATAGATCTTCACTAATTGCTTATTATATTAAGAAAAGACAGTAATCTAAAGAAAATTTAAATCCCCTGTAGTGCTTCTATTCTAAAGAATTTCCTCCTTTCTATTTTCTTTTGTCTCTTTTTCACTTCTGGATTGCTTTAATTCTTTACAGGCTTAACCTCTGAAATAAATCTAAGCAATTTCTGCTCTCAAACTACAGGAGGGTTGGGAGTCATGTAAAATAAAAAAGGCCAAGATCCATGACCATTTAGAAAGTTAACTCAATCTTGGGTCAATCTTGGGTTGAGTGGAGTCTGGTTTGGAGGCTGCAAAAGCAGTAAGAGCCCTGGATTCAGTGAAACCAGGCATGTCCTTTTAAACAATTTGCTTCCCTCTCTGAGACCCATTAAAATTGAGTGATTGAATTATATCCTCCATTCCAGCTCTGATTTTCTGTAATTCTAACAATTTCCCTAAAACGTATGCTTCACAACATTTACAAAAATCACAGATTTATTTCACACAGATGTGAAAAATGACCAGTTCCTGAAAAAACATTTTTTTACATTGCCACAACCAATTTTTATGCAAAAGACTAAATTCCACTCAGTATAAAGTAAATCATGAATACATTTTGTACAACTATTACAGAAATTGTCAGTGTGCTCAGTGTACAAATATGATATTACGTCTCTCAAAAATAAAATTCCTTTTTGACCCCACTTCTTCCTCTAGCTGTTGCCTTTTTTCACTTCTTAAAGCTATACCAATCACATCCTCCACTACTCTACCAAATCTGTTCTTGTCAAGGTCACCAACGACCTCAAAACTAAACACAATGTTCAGTTAACAGTCTTTATACTACTTGGCCTATTAATAGAATTTGACTTAGTTGATTATTCCTTCCCCCTTAAAACTTTATTCCCTTCTCTACCAAGATACCAATCTCTTCTGATTCTGCTCCTGGCACTCTTTCTCATCCTTCTTTGCTGGCCCCTTCCTATCTCCCCAAGCTCTTCACAGTGGCAGTCTCCAGGGCTCAGGATTTTGAGTTCTATTTTTTCATCTACACTTTCTGTCTCTAATATGTGTGCATGTGTGTGTGTGTGTGTGTGTTAAGCAAATATATATGTGTTACGTAAGCCACACCCATGGTTTTCAAATCATCAGCATGCTGTTAATTTCCAAATTTATATCCTGAGTCCTAATCTACCACCAAATATACAAATTTATATATCAAATCACTTCCTTAACATCTCCACTTGGAAGGCTTGTAGTTTCTTAAATTCAGCACATTCAAGGATGAAAGTCATAAACTTCTTTCTCAACCTATTCATCTCCCATGTTTTTCCATCATGAAAAATTATAATTCCACAATTTCCACTGTTCAAACCAAAAACTTTGGATTAACTATTGACTTTGCTCAGTCTCTCACATTCCAATCTGTAAGCAAATCTTATCCTATATATCTTTAAAATATATTTAGACCACAACACTTCTTGCCACCTGCATCCCCACCATTCTGACTCAAAGCACAATAATTTCTCACCTGGATTATTGCAATAGTCTCTTAACTTTGTTTGCTCTTGCTTGCTTTAAAACAATTCTCAATACAGTAGCCATAATGATCCTGCTAAAAACGTGTGTCAAATTAGTTAGAATGGACGTAGCCCAAATACCCTTAAAGAGTGGGCTAGTTAGATCAAAGATGATGGTGGAGTTATACAGAGAAGGTAGAGTTTACCAAAAGAGTATGATTGTTGAATCTTTATATTGATATTTCTTTCACTCTCTGGTATCTTAGAGTAGCTAGAAGTAAAAACCTAAAATTGTGGAATTGTAACCCATACCAAACTCTGACATCTGTTCTACAACTAATTGTGGTGCTTTGAAATTTATTGCTTTTTTGTAGATATGTCATTTTTCACAAAAAAAGAAAAAAAAGTTGATTGTGATGATTTAAAAAAATTTAGTCCTTCTAGTCTCCAATGTTCTGAAACAGCTAGAAGGAAAAATCTGAGATGATAGTATATTAGTCCATGACAAATTCTAGGATCTATTCTGTTACTACTTGTTGAAGAGTGCTTTGAAATTATTGCTTTTTTTCCTTTGTTTGTTTTGAATATATATATATATATATATATTACACAACAAAAAAGTTTTTTAAAAAAAGGAATAGAATAACTGTGACATACTTTTACTAATTTTTAGGCAATTACAGATTACAGCATACAGATAATGTGAATTAGCATATTTACATTTCCAAGATAATAAAAGGAACTTGCAACACTCACAACATTTATACTTTCCTCCTACCATTTTGGAAATTGCGGGAATGTACTTTAGTCTCAAATTTGTTTCAAATCACACAAAGTTAATTATTATCATTCTATGTACTATTATTTCATCTAGATTTAATAAAATATGTGTGTTTTCTAAAAAAAAAAAGTGTCAAATTAGGTCAAAATCCTGCAATGCTTTCTCATCTTACTTAAAATTAAAAAGCACACACCCAAAAAAACTGTTCCCATCAAAGTGATCTGGCCCCTTATAACTTCCCTGGTATATTACATTCCCTCTTGCTATCTTCCTACAGAAGTAATGGTCCTTTGCTGTTCTTTGAATACCCCGCTACCTATTCAGGACTTGGCATTTGTTTCCTCTGCCTATAGTATTCCTTTCCCAGGTGGCCTGCTCCCTTGCTGCATTTCCATCTTTACTCAAAACCCAACTCATGGTCCATGCACTTCCCAAAAAAATAAAACAAACAAAAATTCAACAAACGGTGCTGCAATAATGGGATACTCACATGGAAAAATAATGAAATGTAGCTCTGCCATACAGCATACAAAAATAAAAAAGACCTCAATGGAATCTTCCTGTCCTCTCTATGTAAAATTTCAACCCCTCTTTGCCAACCTCTAGCAGTTTGAACATCTCCTTCTGGCACATAGAGAGATCTCAATAAATATTTGTTTATGAATGAATTAAAAGAAAGGGAGAAACAATAAGACTAAATCTGTACTAGAAATTATTTTTCAGAAATGCAACCCATTTTCAAATGTCTCAAATAGTTTCATGGAGAATTGTCTAAGAGAGTCTGTCAGAGTCTTTGACAGACAAGAGTTATTCATAGTTGGCATATAAAGCTTTTAGAAACAATTGCATGCTATTAACGTACTTAAAATAGGAAAAATTTTCTTTGAGAGTGAGAAATATTAACAAATGGAAATTTTACAGAATTCAATAATTATTCAACTTTGCTACAGATAAGTTAGAATTCACTCTTTGTCTAAGAAGACATAGGTAAAGAATAAGCCCTACAAATTTAATTTTAATGTGATCTTCACTACCTAAAGAACAGAAAATTTGAACACACCAAAACGTACAGCAACTATTTACTGCATTCACAGTAAGGACCTAGTAAATGGACATTCCATTCTAGTATAATGTAATGATAATTTTGCAAAGTCTTTTTATAATTTACTATTTAAGCCACTTGTCATTTAATTCTTCTAAGCAAATTAAAATTCCCAACTATATAGCTTTCTGCCTGGAAAGTCAAATACAATTTAAGATTTTTTGAACTTGTTTTCCTGTTTTTCAAAGATTTGTTACCTTAACATTGCCTTCATGAATTATCTTATGTAATTACTATTGCACATGTTTAACATTTAAAATAGAGGGGACTGAAAAATAAATGTCATTAACAAAATAATAGTGAGTTCAAATTGCAAACTGTACCCTGGATATTAAGGCATAAGAGAGATCAGTTGTTTCTCATCATATATTGTAAGCAAATGTTCAATAAAAGGAAATGCAACTATTATTTTTTGAAGGAAGATGTTTGGCCATCTTCTGATGATTTCTTAGCCTGGAGGGAAGCTTCTGAATATAAGCTGCTGGAATGACAGTGGAGAACTGAAGTTCAGCAAAGTCTGGAGAGGTTTAGGAAAAAAAGAAGAGGGTTAAAAAAAAAAAAAAAAAACCAAGTGTGTAATTAGTTCCTAATCCAGAGGGCCAAGCTCTCCTGGTTTCAAGTGAGTCCTTGAACTACAGTCAAGCTGTTCAAAATAGAGGTTGCTGATTGAAATTTTGGGGAAGCAGAAAGTGGCTTGCTAGTCTGTTTATTTTAGTGATTTACTCTTCTTCCTGACATTATATTACTTTTATTCAAAGATGCTGCTGAATCTATTGTTTTGTAGACCAATTTCATCCACCCATCAAAGCATCTTCCCTCCTTTTCAGGGTATTGTCCAGGGGTGCAGACAGGAAGATAAAAGGAAAGGTATGAAGTCAATGGTCACAGGCAGAAATTAGCTACAGTTAAAATAAAAATTAGTAGATATCCAGTGATTTTGACTTTCTACTCTTTGAAAATCTCCCTGGAGAGAAGGGAAAGGAAGAAGAATGTCCCTCTAGTTCCTTCAGAGTTTTCCTCTTTGGTTATTCATAAACTTGACTGACAGAAAAAAGGTGATTCAAGACCACTACTGCCCCTGGTAAAAGAGATCAGTATAAGAGTTCTTACATCACCTTACACAAAAAGTGTATATAAACTCTAGGTCCACCCAAAACCCTCAGCTAAAGTGACAAGAGTACTGTACTAAAAATCATACTAGCCATCATTTCTCTAGGCTCTGCTGTCCTCCCCTTTCAGGAAAGAAAGAATATAACTCCCCCCCCTCCAACTTCTTTCTTTAAGATATATCCCTGTACATTTTTATTGGTGTATGTGGAAAAAGCTTTGAACTGGTGTATAGCCATCCATGATAAGCTACCATTTAATGCCTGTCGCATCTCCTGTATTTTCATATAAGGTTATGAGTCTGCTAAGAATATAAATATATTGGCCATTAAGTTACATGACTACTTGCATTTCTGGCCTAATAAGTGTGAAAAACCAAGAAAAGGATGAAAATAAGATCTCTCTAGAGTAATGATATTATAACTTCACTGACCTGAAGCCTTGAGGCCCCAAATCATTGCACTGTGAAAGCGCGGCCCAAAGGAATATACATCTACAGGAATAGTTCAGTTGACAGAGGACATTGCAAGTGTACATATGTGTGTGGGTGTGAATGTGTCTATACCTGCCTTGCTACTTTCTTCTCATACACTTTGTAAGGCCTACTTCATCGCTGAGTAAACTATCCAGGACATTACACTAAGGCAATGGGAAATAAGGCAAATCATAACTAAACGTTCTTATCCTGAACCAATCTCGATCCCAACCAATTTATTTGCTAGAATTTTTCTATCTCAGATTATATATAGTTGGTTTTTATTGGACTGAATAAACATTAATCACACCTGGCTCTTTCCATTGAGACTATTTGTCCTCTTTTATTTATGTCTTGGTTAAAAGAAGATTGTAGTTAAGGCAGAAACACAAAATGCATCCCATTTCATTCTGCCAATCATATGCTCTGGCAAGGATATGCTTACGATCCCCTTATTGGTGACATTGTTAGCAGAGTTTAAAAAAGTGCTATAATATATATGAATGATTCTTCAATATTTGCATCATCAACCAGCTCAATCTTATTGCAGTCCAGGCATCCTTATCAGAAAGACAAACTCAAAACTGACTGTATAAAATCTGATATAAAACTCATTTCAGGAAAATCAAGCCATCATTGGTGAAAAGTGACCTAAGTGCTGGAGTCTATTTTACCAAGCGATCTGAAGTTCCTACAGATGTATCTACCATGAAATGGTAAGTCAATGATTTCATAATCTGCATGATCAATTATTGTTACAATAAGGTTGCATAGCAAATAACCCCATTATCTTACATCAACAAATAGTTACTTTTCTTACTCATGGAGATTGGTTCGTATTTGGTTGATCTCAGCAAGACTCTAGGCTGAGTCTTGGCTCTAGTTCACAAGATGGGTTTCATCTGTTCCATGGGTCTCAGGGGTCTCATTCTGGGGATCAGGATAAAGGGACAGTAGCAACTACAGACATATACCCATGGTAATGGCAGAAGTGCAAAAGCAAAGCAAAACTATGAAAACATATACAGGCTTCTAGTACATTCCATGAGCCAAAGCAAGTCAATATACTTCTAGTAAAGTATACTCCACCCTTAGTACAGGTATGGGGGAAAGAATATTTGTTAAATAATAATCCTAACCCATCACACCATCTGATAACAGAAGTGAGAAAAAATTTTTTATAAAAGAAGTATGGACAAGGACTGTCATTGTAAAAAAGAAAGCCAGAAATCATGCCTAGTTTTCACTTTAAAATGAAAAATATAGAGTTAAAATATAATGGGAACATCAGGCTATTGTCAAAGATAGCTAAAGACCCAGCATCTAGAGCTTCCAGAAAGAGAGTGGCATGATCTCAAAAGTGAACACTGCATTGAAAATGCAAAAATACCAACATGGTTATTCCCTCAAAGCACATACCGCACCCAACAATGTGCTTATTTCCTTAAGTTTAAAATGATTAAAGCAAAAATCTATGCTGTTTGAATAAATGTAACAGACCCCGTAGAACCAAGACGTGGCCTGATTTGTTTCAGCAATAAAATACAATTCTAGAGTTTGCATGTTTTGCAACACAAAACAACAAACTCTCTTTAATCCCCTCTCATGGAATGTAATTGTAAAGAAGCAAAATCATAAAGGGGATTCAAAGATACAGGGATTGTATGTCCAGAATCAAATGTATCATCAGCGCCTGGTCAATGACATCAGTTAATTTGTGAACTGGAATTCCCAATTCTCTTTAGCTTAAAAATCTGATTATCCTACAGCTTGTAAGAAACAAGCTTTAATCCTCTTTTAAATGCCATTCAACAGGTTTTTTGCTCTACATGGAATGCAAATGAATTTTCCTTATCAAATCCTTTCTAATTCATTTTTCTTCCACAGGACTTTCTTAGAAATAATTTATGACTGGACTTTGAAAATTGTTCTAATCTTCAATAACATGTGTTTAAAGCATATTGTCTCCCTAATCAGAAAATCACTTATGAATCACTATTCAAAAGCAGGGATCCTTGTTATTCCACATAAAAATTAAACCTGGACTTATTCTGACATATATATTATGACCACATCTTAGATGTTCTGTATATATTTCATTGTCGGCTCAAAATGATTTTTTTAAAATCTCAACCTGTCCACTCTATTCAAGAAAAGCCAGATTTTCTTATTACTATGTGACCATGGCCAAGGTTGCAAAGGGTCAAGGGATATAACTTAAGTTTCCCCTTCTTCAGAAAGAAGAGAGTACTTAGATTCACTCCTCAAGCAACTCAAAAGGAAAATGAATGTTGAAATGGAGACCAAATCCTGGTTTCAGACTTAAACTTGTTAGACTATATGGGAAAAGCTACATCTTCATAAATTATTTTGAATTGAAAAACAAATACAATTTTTTATGTATTCATACTTAAATCCTTTTAAGAAGCATAGTTTTTTAAATGTGCCATTAACAGTGTGAAATATATAATGTGAATTATTTAGAACTGAACATATACAGAGGGTTGAATCAATGCTCTGGACATTTAAGATGATATTTATGAAACTTTATTAACCATGTGCAAATTTTCCAAGAAAAGTCTCAGGATGCCAGGATTTCTGTTTCTCTCTTCTTTGGTGTAGACTTTCATATAAGTGTTAAACGACTTCCACTTACTCTACACCAATATTGCTTTGTTGGTCTTTTGAAGAAGTTATTTTTCAATATTTCATTGACAGATTAATATGTTTAGAACTAGAAGAACATCAGTCAGTAACTATTATTTGTTCCCCATAACATACAGTTCTTTATATCATCTGGACACATTAAATTTATAAATATATCTAGGATATAGATGCAAAATAGGATACTGTTTTAGTTTTCTTGGTTGGTAAGCAAAAACAGGAAATTGGGTGACTAAACAATGAGAAATTAATGGCTCATGGTTTTGAGGCCAGGAGAAGTCCAAATCTGTTCTTTATCAGAGTGATGCTTTCTTCCCTAAAACTGGGGTTCTGGGGCTGAATGCCAATGATCCTCGGTCTTGGCCTCCTCTGTCACATAACAATGCTCATGGCAGCCGTGGGAACCCCCCTGGCCTCTCCCTTCTCTACTGGGTTCTGTTGACCCTCAGCTTCTTGCCTCCTATGGTTTTCTCTCAGTGTCCAAGTTTCATATGCTTACAAAGGACTCCAGGAATAGGGTTAAGCTCATCCTGATCGAGTTGGGCCATACCTTTACTGACGTAACCTCATCATTGTACCAGCAATGGGTTTACATTCACAGGAATGGATCAAGTTTGAGAACATGCTTTTAGAGGCACATAACTCCAAACCACCACAGGTACCCATGTGCAATTTTAATCCTAATATTTTAATTTTAAAAAATTTAAAATTTTAAAATAAAAATTCCTCACTTTGTGAGTCTTGGTGGGAGACAAAAAATGAAAAAAGGATAGTTCTGTGGTAGAATTCTTGCCTGCCATGCAAAGAGATCCAAGTTTGATTCTCGGCTCATGCACTTCCCAAAAAACAACCCAACAAAAACAAACAAGCAAAAAATTCAACAAATGGTGCAAATGCAATAACAGGATACTCACACGGAAAAAGAAGAAATGTGACCCCCGTCATACAGCATACACAAAAAAAGCTAAAAATGCCAGATACTTGCATTGTTGGCCTTCTACACAGCTAAGCATGGCCATAATCTAGGCTTGACCAACAAGATACAGCTGTCCAGGTTTGATTTCCAGAACTAGTAGAAAAAAAAAATGGGAGTGATGCAGGGTCCATGTTGGAGGCAGTGGCAGTATTTCTGGGTAGCGCCCAATGTTCAACAAGCAGTGGCAGTCTTGCCCTGACTACAGGGTTCTGAGATACAATTTATGTCTGAGTTTCACACTGATTGGTTCTTTACCTTGCTTTTCTAAACCAAATTCTTCAGCCTCCTGGCAGTCCAGTGATCCACTCAAAATCATTTTAATTTCTCTTGCCGTGTAATCAACCAAAACCAATTTCAGTTGCTTTTAACAAGTACTCTTGACTAATATACCATGCTGTGGATTGATTGAAACCTGGGTCTTTGAAGGAGAGGTACTGAGGTATGAAATATGCTAGTTGTGGTGAGGGAACCATGGCATACAATCTACTAGTCAGGATTACCTTAAGAAATTAGTAATGATATAAACAAGTTTTTACATGTAGGAGCATATATGAATGTCAACATTGTAAGATGTTAAAAATGAGATTGTAGATGGAAAAAATACAATCAATGAAAACGAGGGTCTATAGTTAACAATAACATTGTAATATGCTCCCATTAATAGTAATAAAGGCAAATATCAAAGCTAAATGTCAATAAGAGGGTGATATAAGGGAGAGTGGCATGGGATTCTTGGTGTTCTTGTAGTTGTTTCTCCTTTTAATTTTGCTTATCCTTCTTTTTTTTCCTCTTCTTTTTCCAGAAAAATGGAAATATTCTCGTACAGATTGTGGTAGAAAACACATAAATATGTGATTATAACAAGAGCCATCTATCATTTACTTAGGATGGATTGTATGGTGTGTGAATAAAACTGTTTAAAAAATGAACAGAAAGAGAAAATGTTGAGAGAAAGACATACCTATTCACTGTTGGTAAGGAAGTAGAATGGTGCAGCCCCTCTGGAAGGCAGTGTGGTTTTCCACAGGAGGCTAAATATAGGGTTGCCATATGGTCCTGCAACCCTGTTATTAGTTGTACACTTGGAATAAGCAAAGCAAGGACAAGAATGGACATTTGCACACTGGTTTATGGCGGCAGTATTCAAGATTTGCAATGGATGGAGGTAGTCTAAAGGTACTTCAACTGATAATGGAAGGACAAACTGTAGTGTATACATACAATGGACTAGTGAGTGGCTGCAAGAAGGAATGAAGTTATGAGGGATGTAATAGGTGAATAAACCTTGAGGACTTTATGCTGAGTGAAATAAACCAGAAATGAAAAGACAAAAATTGTAAGCCTTCACTAATAGAAACTAATGATAATAAGCGAACCCTGAGAATTGAAGTCAGGTGCATAGGTTTTTGGGGGATAGAATCTAGGAAGAGATTGGGCAATTGACAATTAAGGAGATCAAAATGTTAAACAAGGCTTATTGTAAAGATTCCTAAATTGTAAGCTTTTACAGCAGTCACATCTATTCTTGAGCTATAACTGTTATTTCTAAATTCTGAGCTCTTTGTGTATAATCTGATCATTCCTTGGAATTGTGGGTATCTGTGTGAACCCTGAAACTCGGAGTTAGAGTTGTACAGCTATGAAAGGCAGCATTACCCCATACAGCAACTATTAAAGAAGCTGAAAAAGAGATCAGACTTCAACTAGACATATGAATGAAGCTGATCTGGTTAAGATTAAGATAAACCAGAATATAGTAACAGGACGATATTGACTTTATTTTACAACTTCACCTTCTGTGGGAGATCAAAGGAAGAGGTGTTTATTAGGTACAATATTTATATTTTCTGTAGCACACTATCTAATTTAACCTGTATAGTCAGATTATTCAAACATAATTACACGGAACCTTGGTTAGGGAATGAGATCTTGTTATTTTGTACAGGTTAATGTAAAACCCCCAATACATTCCAGAGTAATTTGGGCAGAAAATTAAAAAGCTATTTGCAAATTCCCCCTAATGGACAGAGGGAAAATGTGGAAATATTAAATTTACCCACCTGGGGAATTCCTGATATTCTCACAAGCACTAGGGACTAACAATTTAATAAGCCAAGTCCTCCATTTGGGTCTTGCCCTTATGAAACTTATTCTTGCAAAAGAGATATAAGCCTAAATTTCTGCCTAAGTGTCACCCCCAGAGAACCTCTTTTGCTGCTCAGATGTGGCCCCTCTCATAAGTGAACTCTACAAATAAACTTATTGTCCTCCCCCATATATGAGACATTACTCCCAGGGGTGTGACACTCCCCTGCAACATGGGACATGACTCCCAGGGATGAGCCTGGCCCTGGCATCATGGAATTGAGAAAGCCTTCTTGTCCAAAAGGAGGAAGAGAAATGAAACAAAATAAAGTTTCAGTGGCTGAGACATTTCAAATAGAGTCGAGCAATCATTCTGGAGGTTACTCTTATACATTAAATAGATATTTCTTCATAGTCTCTAGTGTATTAGAATAGCTAGGAGGAAATATCTGAATCTGTTGAACTGTAATCCAGTAGCCTGATTCTTGAAGATGATTGTACAACTATATAGCTTTTGTGGTGTGACCATGTGATTGACAAAACCTTGTGACTGACATTCCCTTTATCCTTTATATGGGTGGATGAGTAAGAAAATAAAGACAAAAAAAATAAAATAATAGGGGGCAAAGAAGTGTGGGATATTCTGGGTGTTCTTTTTTTATTTTTTATTTTTTGAGTATTGAAAATGTTCAAGAATTGATTGTGGTGATGAATGATCAACTATATGATGATACTGTGAGCCACTGATGAGTATATTGGTATATTTCAAATTGCTTAAAAAAAGAAATTAGTAATAGCTTGTCTCTCTAAAATGGAAGTAAGAATTAAGTAGGATATTGAGAATTAGGTAGGAAAAGGAACAGCTTGACTTTGATACTCTCATGCTTCTACCACAATGGACTCAAAATTCTATAAGCAACCTGAATCTGGCTTACTTCTTGCCTTCAGTAATGACTATATTTTCTATGCAAAGTAAACAGACTTAAAATACAGTCCTTAAGTTGTATTTTGTCTACCCTCACACATGGTCTCCACCCCACCCCTACCTGTCAAATAAGTTATAAGTATCTTGTTCTAGTTATTCTCAATTAGCTATCTCTGGGGTAGGAAACCATTCTCCACCCACCTGTGCCCCAGGAGACTGACCCTGTCGAATACTTCATTTGGACTCCCTGGTCATTTATCTTTCCTTCTGGATTGATCAATGGGTGGCAACAACTTGAGAGAGAGGCCTCCTCCTTGCTTTGCACCATGTCTTTGGCAGTGGTTGTGTCTTGCTTTGCCCATAGCTCCTAGTAAAAGACCCCTTCTCCCTGGCTTGCCCAGCTCTCATCAAGTTCTAATAACACTGTTTCCTTGATTTGCCCCTTCTGTCCTAGCAATGATAAAGGCCTCCTTAGTGTTGCTAGTCTCTGGGTAACTCAACATCCTTGGCTCCCTTAAAACTTCCTACACCCTGTAAATGGTCCCTTTACAAAATCTCATCGTTTTAATCATCTTAGCTGAATTCTGCTTCCTGCCATAACCGTCTAATATGGAAACCCAGAGACAGAAACTGGATCTTACTCATTTTATAATCCTTGATATTTGCAAAATGCCTAGCACTCAGAAAGTTCTCAATAAATGTTGATTGGTCTTAACTGAGTATAAAAGGAAATGTCCCATAAAGCTTTAAAACTTGTATCATAGATGTGCGCTTTTCAATGAAGTCCCCAAATCAATTTCACTGCAGCTCCTAGGAGCCTCCCCCATAGTCTGTGAAACAAGTGTGATGCAGTGGAATAAGTATGAGATTTGAAGACTTGCAGACCTATGTAATCTTGGGCCAACCATTTAACCTCTTTGAGTTTTTTTTTCTCAGTTATAAAACTGACCTCGAAGATCTGACCTTTATTTAACCTTCAAGGCTAAACTTTGGTACCAAAGAAATTTAAAACTGCAATGGCTCAATGAGAGAATAGTTTATTTCTCTTAAACATAATAATCCAGACATAAGTGGCTCAGACTAGGGGGCAAGTCTATTCAATATGGTCATTCTGAACCCCAGTTTCCTGCCATCTTACTGCTCTCCCATTCTCTAGGTGCCATCTTCATCTTCTTGGTTGAAGCTAGGAAATGACCACCACAAGAGCAAGGAATCAAATACATGGAAAGCAAGTAATTTCTTTTTAAATGAATAACCTGAAAGTTAAACACATCAATTCTGTTCACATCCAATCAGAAAAAACTCAATCTTATGGCCTCACCTAGTTCCCAGGGAGGCTGGATAATAAAGTGGCCAGCTCTATAGTTCTCTGTCTCATAACTATGAGAATATATAGGCTGGAACAACATCCACCTGCTCTAAAAGTTGTCATGATGATTTTATAACACATGAAGAGTGCCGATCCTTAATGAACATCACATCAAAGTGGGTTTTCCTGCTTCTCCTCATCTTTCTATCTAACAGACTAGAGAGCATTTCCTGCCATGGAAAATTATCACTAAGAGTGCTCTCTATTTTGAACAAAATCCCTGTTATCAGTGCTTAATTGAGTTTATATGTGTCACTAAACTGATTAAAAAAAAATCTGATCTATTACCACGTCTCACATCTGCCCTTTTTTCATATGTTAGTAACAAGAAAGTGGGGCGAGTTTATTTCTTATCTTTATTATGTTTGGAACTAATTTTCATAAACTTAGTAGAAAAATAGAAGAAGAGTGTTGTTTTAGTTTGCCTGGCTCCTGTGACAAATATACACAATGTGGTGGCTTAAACAAAAAGCATTTAGTAGTGCATGATTTCAGAGACTGGAAGTCCAAAAATGGTAAGAACATTCTTTCTTTCTGAAATCTGCAGTGTTCTTGTATTCACTTGTCACAATCCATGGGATTCCTTAGCTTGCATCTCTGCTTCCCATCACATGGCAATCTTTCTCTCCTTCTGTCTGCTCTTCCGATTTCCACTGACTTCCAGCATATACCTGTGTTCTTCTCTGATTCATTGTGTCCACATTTCTTCTGCTCATAAATAACTACAGTAAAACTGTTTAAGACCCACACCAATTCAGTTGGACCACATCTTAACTAAAAACGTCTTCAGAAGGTCCTATTTATAAAATGAACAAATGTTCTTCAAGATAGCCATAATAAACTACTCTGTTTCCTAAAAAGCACCGTTTTCCATCTCCTCTGAGCCTTTTCCCATGTTCTCTTTTTTAGCCTAGAATTCATCCTTTTTAAATTTCACATCTCCCTTTGTAATCCTTAAATGCTTAATTCAATTGTCACCTCATTTAATTTCAATTAGTGTACAAATCCTTGTTCTGCTCCAATTTTCAGTCTGGATGTCTGGCAACCACTAAACAAAGATCAACCATGGCCAAGACTGCTAGGTATCCCTCCAGCATCCACTCTCCCCTTCCCTAGAAAATAGAAATTTAGCTGGCTCTATGGCCTTCCAGAAAAGACTACATTTTCCAACCTACCTTGAAGCTACGTGTAACCAAGTGACCATGTTCTGGCCAATGGAATATAGACAGGAATCCTGGTGAAGTTTTCAGATAGTGCTCTTAAAAGGAGGAATATTCTCATGTCTTATTCTTTTCTTTCTCCATCAGCTGAAATTCAGGTGCATTCTGAGGATGGAAGACCAACAAGATATTAAGAATTGAACTCCCAATACTCAATACTGGACAGTTGACTAGAATTACCAGCTAAGAGAGAAACAAACCCTGATCTTTTTAAAGACATTGTAAAAATTGCCTTTGTTAGACCAGCTAAACCATTTCCCTAACTAATACTCCATTTTTAGCATTATTCATACTTATAAAATTAAGTGATCTTTTCTGTGAAAATACCATGCCTTACATTCAAAATGAAATATATATCTGATTTTGAGGAAATGCTACACAGAGCATATCTTACATTTTACATCAAGTTGGTTTCATTTTGATTATGACGGTGTATGACTTCCTTGCAAGGCTAGGTCCAAGTAAAAAGTCACCCAATTCTAGAGGCATCACAAGTTGCTTTTTCAATCCTCTCAAAAATACAATTCACGCTTGTTACTCAGTAATCATTTGAAATTCCTAATCACTGCCACCTATGACCAAAGTAATGAGAGGTTCCTATGAAATTGAAACTATTTTGAGGGGTCTTTGTGTGAGAAAAAGGGTTCCTAGATGACCATGTTCCTTAACAAAACTCTGAGGGAACAAAACAGAAAATCTCTAACTCTACAGTTAGGTAGAGTTGAGTTTGAATCCTTGTTCCTGCCCTTACTTTAGAAGTTACCTTGGGTAGCTGACTTAGCCTCCCTAAGCCTATTTCCTCGTCTATAAATCATGGAAAACAATACTGAGTACCTCGTAGACTTTTTGGAATAAATATATAAGCAGTAAGTTAGCACAGTGCCTTGCACATATATTTGTCAAGTCAACAATTGTTAATAAATATGTTTTTGTGAGGATTGAGTAAAGCAAAGCTAGTGCTACTGATTTCTAATAAAGGCAAGTTACCATGGGACACCATGGTAGGTGCCACAGTGGTCAGCTATTTGACGAAGCAGAAAAAATAATTTAAACCTTGTGAATATATTTAAATAAGTAGATTGCCATATTAATTTGTTCATCATCATCTAAACTGAGGATGAAATAAGGATCTTACTATTTCTAGTGGAAGGCATCAAAAGAAACACAGAGACACAAACTTATATAAGTAAGACATACAAAATATAAGAATATAAGAATAAACATACAAAAATAAGAATGAACAGAAGAGAAAGACCCATATTGAATGACATTAAATTTTTGCCTGGTGAATATTACTGAACTCTAGCAATCACTCATTGTTTCTTCCAATGTAACATGTTTTGGAATACTACAGGAAGTTTTGGGTTGAACAAAAAAAAAATTGTCAAGTATCTTGGTATCTAAACAGAGATCTAATAGTTGAGTTTAGATGAGAAGTAAACATGAACATAGGTAAGGAGTCTTAATATATGTACACCCTTTGACACAGCAATTACACGTCTACAAGTCCATCCTAAGGACACAAATCGGCTAGTGTCCAAAGATGTAGCTACAGGAATCTTCATCACACTGAGGTATAAACATTAGAAGCAAACTAATATCCATCAATAGGGGATTGGTTAAATAAATTGTGCCAGATGTAGAATTTGAAGCAACTAAAATGACTTTTATTTATTGACATGTAAAGACATTTATTACATAGTATAGAGAAAGAAAAGAATGCTTCAGTATGTAAAAAGAATGCATGCGTGAGTAAAAATTGACACAAATTAATATGTTAATAATGGTAATCTCTACAATGAAAATTACTGAAAGACTTTACTTTCTCTTTTATGTATAATTTATATTTTTAGAGAGAGCATATGTTAAACCAAATCTTTACTATTTTAACCTGTGCATTATTTCCAAGCATACCTTAACACTGAAAGACATGGTCTGTTTATTTTCTGTGTATGTGGAAAATGTATCTTGTAACTACAAGAAATAAAATTCCTTGACTGTTGCTTTCCAATTAGTACCCCAAATGTATTGACATAAAGCAACACTCATTTCATTTTGCTTGTGAATTCTATTGAACAAGAATTTGGAAAGGGCATAGTGGTGATAGCTTCTTACTGCTCCTTGATGTCTGTTTTGGTTTGTTAAAGCTGCCAGAATGCAATATACCAGAAATGGAATGGCTTTAAAAAAGGAAATTTATTAAGTTACAAGTTTACAGTTCTAAGGCTGTGAAAACATCCAAACTAAGGCATCAAGGAAAGATATCTTAACTCAAGAAAGGTTGATGGGTCCAGAAAACTTCTGTCAGCTGGGAAGTCATGTGGCTGGCATCTGCTGGTCCTTTGGTTTCTGGCTTCAAACATCTTTCATGGGGACGTATTCCTTCTGCATCTTCAAACATTTCTTGTAGGCTCTGTGGTTTCTGTTCTCCAACATCTGAGCTTCCACCAAAACGTTTCCTCTTTTAAAGGACTCCAGTAAGCTAATCAAGACCCACCTTGAAGGGGCAGTCTCATATCTAATCAAAAGGTGACGCCCTTAAGTAGGTGTTTCTCATCTCCATGGAAGTGATCCAAAGTTTCCACCCCACAATATTGAATCAGGATTAAAAGAAACGTGACTGCCCCCACTGGACCATTCAAGAGAAAGAACGTGGCTTTTTCCTGATCATAACTGCTTCAAACTGGCTTCAAACAGGCACCATGTTTCAGACCTCAGCTGGGAAGACTTCAATTCTGGGGATTACTCAATGTCTGAGGGCTGGAATCATCTGAAGGGTCTGAGAGGCCAAGAGGACATGAAGTTTGGACTGGTTAGTTGATGCACCTACACAGGGCCTCTCCATGTGACCCGGACCTCAGCAAAATGGAAGCCTCAGTGTAGTCTAACCACTTACCGCCAAACAGTCCATGGCCTCCAAAAGCAAGTGTCCCAGCCCACAAGGTGGAAACCTTCAAAGCTTCAGAAGTCACACAGCATCACTTCTACTGCACTCTATTTATTAAAAGCTCAGACAGATTCAAGGCTGGGGAACACAGCGGCCCCACCACCACTACCACATCTCCCCACCTCCCAATACACACACTTCTTGAGGGAATGAGTGTAAAAGATTTTGAGGATACATTTTAAAACCACCACATGATATGTTATTACATTTTTGGAGTCAGAGTATAAATTTTTGTATGGATATACTGGGTCTGGAATTCTGAACATACCGTATATTTTTAAATCTAAGACTATAGTTCAAATATTATTTAAATAAAAGCTATTGCATAGCCTGGTATATATATTTTAATTATAACAGCATTCTTTGCCCTAAATTCTGTTTTCAGAGTTTGCAAATATGTTTCAAATGTAACAGACAGAATATATTAGCAAAATAGTGTTTGTCATAGCAGGAACTTTCTCAAAATAATTGTTAAAAATACAAATTAGATGTAAATGCATGTATTTTTGTAGACAACAGATGATATTAAAGAGTCTGGTAGATAAGTTTCCCCAAAACTTTCCTCTCCACAATTACCAGTGCATTAGAAATGATGCATTTGTTTAAAAACAACATCCCTAGTCTAAAAGTTTCTATAATCAACACTATGGCTTGCATAGTTAAATTGTTATTTTAAATGAGGAGTTATTCAACCCATTTTATTCCAGATCAAGTCTAAATTTTGAGCCTGCAGAACTCTGCTTGTAGCTGACTGTTTTAAGAGAAACTCAATTTACTGTTCAGTGAAAGCAAAATTATCCTTAATTGAAATAGTCTTTAAATTGTGGGGCTAGCCTGAAAATTATTATATACAAACAAAATTCACCAAACTTGACTCTTGACTTATGCTTTTCATTTGATATTGCAATGACTAGCATTTCTGCCCTAATGTAGCTCTCTTATACTTTCATCATCCAAGCAGTCCCATGGGAAGTTCAGATTAATGCTTTGAAGTTGAGTATCATTTCCTTCCTTAAAGCAAAGAAGGCATGAGAGCTTCCTGGGAGGAAAAGAGCTTTAAATAAAGGGCAAGGTGATAGCCATGTTCCAATATAAAAGTAAGAGAAAAACTTATTCTGTATAAGAAAAGTTTGGTGTTGAAAGGGTGAATAAATTGCTGTAATTCTATAGCTTCGTTTTTTCATACCACATGTCAAGATCTAGGCTATGCCCATGTTGTTTTAAAATGTCCCCTCCATGTCCCATGAAATGTCCCCTCCATGTCCCATGTCCCAGAAAACTCGGACCTACACCACAGTCTCCTCCACTTCTTGGCAACAGATTTTGTTACCACATTCTTGCCACCCATTAGGATTGGTTTTGTATCCTTCACTAACTTTTTTTCTTATATGCAATTGCTTTTCCTCCGGTAGATTCTAAGTTCCCTGAATACCTAAAATGTTTTGTATACTTTTATAATGCTTTCCTCACTGTTTAATAGAATACTGATATAAAGAAAGTGTCTGTTAATTACTTGTTTTTATTTGAATGTATTAAATTTACATCTAAAGAAGGGTAAACAAGAGTCATCATTGTGTATTGGTAACAGTTTAATTTTGTATAATTAGTCTTTTCAAATTAAAACAAATCTTTGATGATAAACAAATCAAGTCATGACCCAGACTGTCTATTGAGAAAGTAATAATAATCACTTATGTTTAGACAAGTAATTATTCATTCAGCAATAGTATAAGATAAATGAATTTGATAGGAGAAAAAATAAATGAACTCTAAATTGTCAGAGAAAATGAGTAAAAGCTGAAATGATTGTGATTTCAGATTCACTTGACAAAAAGTCCTACGTTATTTATTCTATATAGACACAAACTCAAAATGACTTAATGAAGTCAACTTTTAACTTATATAAGAATGGCATAGTAAGGACTTGGAATGAAAAATCCAGGAGTTGAAAATTTTGTTAGAATCATAGAAGGTCAGAGTACGAAGAAATCTTGAAGATACATCTGATTAATGTGAGAGATGTAGCATCTGAAACCAAAAGAGCTTTTGAGATTTGCCATGGTTATGAAAATTGGTGGCTAAACTAGGGAAAAAATCTCTTTGTCAGCACCCTTTTTACCATCATAAACAGACTTAATCCACACTCCTCTTACATGAATAATCATGCATACTGGCTCATTTGTAAATGATATTATTTTGAATCCAAAGAGAATCTTCTCTTCCAAGAAATGCTCAAAATATCTACTTACAATCTTTGTTTACTACCTTCACAATGTATCAATGGATATTACTTGTTAACTGCCCAGGTGGGAGAGGAAATCTAACCAGTTATGCCACACAATACATCTTGGGCAAAGGAATAACGTGGATTGGCATGAACTCTTTACCAGCCCAAGACTACTTTTCAACAATAGATAATGTTTGGGCAATCAGGTTTTGATTTCATGCTCAAATACCTCATTGGATTCTTTTTTTTATTATTAATTAACAGAAAAAAAAGAAATTAACCCAACATTTAGAAATCATACCATTCTACATATGCAATCAGTAATTCTTAACATCATCACATAGATGCATGATCATCGTTTCTTAGTACATTTGCATCAGTTTAGAGAAACTAGCAACACAACAGAAAAAGATATAGAATATTAATATAGAGAAAAGAAATAAAAGTAATAATAATAGTAAAAAAAACCCATAGCTCAGATGCAGCTTCATTCAGTGTTTTAACATGATTACTTAACACTTAGGTATTATTGTGCTGTCCATTTTTGAGTTTTTGTATCTAGTCCTGTTGCACAGTCTGTATCCTTTCAGCTCCAATTACCCATTATCTTACCCTGTTTCTAACTCCTGCTGGACTCTGTTACCAATGACATATTCCAAGTTTATTCTAGAATGTCCGTTCACATCAGTGGAACCATACAGTATTTGTCCTTTAGTTTTTGGCTGGACTCACTCAGCATAATGTTCTCTAGGTCCATCCATGTTATTACATGCTTCATAAATTTATCTTGTCTTAAAGCTGCATAATATTCCATCGTATGTATATACCACAGTTTGTTTAGCCATTCTGCCAATTGCACTAAGTTTAATGCAAATATTGAATTTTTAAAAACAGTGCCCTTTGTAAATAGATTGGCTTGTATTCCATAAGAGTTCTGACAAAGGAAGGTTAGCTAGAAGAAATCAAAATAGAGGGCTTATTTCATTAATTTAAGATGTAGACAAAAATATGTATTCAACAGTTTCCGAAAATACACTCTGAGTAAAAGTCAGCGGATTTCCCAGACACTGAGGGCAGTTGGCCAGTTGGCCAGTTGGCCAAGGATGAGGGGTAGTTCCTTAAGATTGTAATGCCCTTCCTTTATTGATGTTAAGTTTTGCATCATGATTTCTATGTTGTCCCCGAGTGTTAGAATTTTAATATATTCATTTTTGCGTGTGTCTGTGCCAGGAAACCCAGGTGCTGGGCCTGCCCTGTCACCTCTCCTCTTGTGTTCTTGCCCAGGAGGTCTTATCAGCCTGTGTGTTTGTGGAAACACCTTGTATCTGAGCTTACAGGTAGCAGAAAAGGGGCTCTATTTTTAAAAAAAAAAAAAATCAGCAGACTATTCACAGGTAGAAAATCAATAAATATGTATTTAATGGATAAAATCATTTTTCTCTAGATAGTGTCTGGGTTTTGATCTCTATTTTCCTGTGGACTTCCCATCCAGTAAATTATATAAGCTGCACACATGTACACAGATATGAAGGAGAACCTATAATTGCAGGACCAGGTACAGAAGTATAAATACAGATCATAAATGTTCCAGTAGTTTTTAAGAAGGAGAAATACTAGAGGATATGGGGATGTGAGGGGTTGTGGCTCATATGACTGGATTGGATGCTCTTGTTGCAAAAGAAAATAGGAATTACTCTGCATTCAAACTGTTTGAAAGCTTGTTTCACTGTTTTCATATAGCCAGCTTTTGAATGAGGTAATGTAGGGCAGTAGTGATGTTCACTTCCAAGTGAAGTGTAAAAAT
This sequence comes from Tamandua tetradactyla, assembly GCF_023851605.1. NCBI lineage: Eukaryota > Metazoa > Chordata > Mammalia > Pilosa > Myrmecophagidae > Tamandua > Tamandua tetradactyla. The sequence goes on from NC_135331.1 coordinate 109,092,101, forward strand.
CATTTTCAAAAAAAGCATTATCTTATTACCTTAGGATCAAATAATAAATAATAATAGTCAATGCAGGTTGAGGAGGAAAAACCACGCTCCAATTTATTCTTTTTTTTGTTTTTAACTTAAAAGACATTTTGATATTTTTACACATCAGTCAGCATCCCGCTCATTTCTGTGCTGGTGTGTTAACCTCCTCCCTCTGGACACTTGGGATATTAATATTATCCTCTGTAACAATCAGCAGAAGAAATAAAGCATTTACGCAAATACTGCAAATTAGATTAAACTGCAGTTCTGATGTAACCCTATGACATACAGTTTCTTGCGAATTAAGCCAAATGTACAAGCATTCAATGACTAATCCTTTTAGGTATTTTAATGCCCACATGAAGATTTATTGAGGAGAAAGGGAAAGCATATGCAGTTTTCCGTTAGAGCCTGCCTGCGGGCGGAGGATTGAGCAGATTGGCTTTTTTTAATTAATATTTCAGTTCTTTGTGTTTTGGCGAGCAGGTTGCACGTGGCTCTGGTACTGAACGGACAGCTCCTTTCTCTTAGGTTGATGCGCTGGGGGCTAGCAGTTTATAAGGGCAGCTGCAAACCCTGGAGAGAGGGAAGGAAAGAAGGAGGGGGTGAGAGAGTGAGATCAAGTGCTCCCTTCTTTCTTCTACCCCACACAGCCATGGGCTTAGCTCCTCCAGAAATTAACCTACTGATCTATATTGGTAGAATTAGTAATACTAGAAGCCTTCTCAGTTCAGCCACAAAAGGGGAGGAGAAAGCTTGTCAGACCCTCCTCCTTCCCAAGGGCTTACTACAAACAACTTTTCTAATGCTAGAAGGAGACCTTTGAAGATGAGAAAGGCAAGTTTGCTTGCATTTTAGGAATCCTTCCTGCAAATGGGTGGGTTCTACACTAATGAAATCTCTAGGACCACACTTAGCTTTTAATGTAACAAAACCTCATTGAATAAAGTATTACATGCATGTATGTGTGTCTATTTTGCATAAATGTGTGCATAATGTAAGTGCATGTGTATATAGAGAAATAGATTTGGAGATGGAGATGGAGATATAGACCTAGATATATAGATATAGATACAGATATAATGCCTTATCAACCAACTTAAAAAATCAATGATTTTGAAATGTTTCTTTTCTTCTTAATCCAATTACATACAGCTCTCCAAGATTTAGAGTTTTGTTTTAAAATTCATGGTGGTATGAGAAAAAGATGTAAAGAATCATGAGTCTGGTACCTATGCACTGCATCTAAGTGGCTGGAAACCTGAGAATGCTATCATGGAAATGTTAACTAGAAAATGTAAGCATATTCTTTATTGTAGCTTCAGCAACAATACTGATGTCCCCTGATCCCAGGTCTTCTAACAAAATACCTTAGGCATATATAAAAAGTGTCACACATTTTGTTAAACTAGAGGACTAGAATATGTTTCTATCTGCATTTTTCTCCTTATGGTAGCTATTATTATTTTTCCCAATTTTCAGTTCTTCCTTTCCTTTGGACATAAGAGAAGATTACACTCTCCCACCTTCCAATAGTTAAGGAAGGCCACAAAATTAGATTTGGCCAATGAATTTCTCTATAAGTACCTGTGTAAGACCCTCCAGCACTGGCACCCCCCTGCCTCACTCCACCAAGCCCTGCCTTATGATAATTTAGGATAAAAGCCTCACTAGATCTCTGAGCCACCAAAAAGATGGAGAGTTGTCTGGTGAGGTGTCCAAATCCACAATGGATTGTGTGTTTAACGGAAATAAACTTTTGTTTAGTTAAGCTACAGATAATTAGGAGTTATTTGTTATCACAGTACAGCTGCTGCTAATTTAACAAACTTCTTTAAAAGAAAAAAAATAGTAAGTTGTACATCGTCAGAATTGTCAATAATTGACCTTTCCAAGATACTGCAAATCAATCATCTTCAATAGAAAAATAATGAAAGCAATATATATAATTTTAAATTTTACAGTGGCCACATTTTAAAAATGAAAATTAAACAGGTAAGTTTAACGCTAAAGATATATCTTATTTATCCCAATATATTCTAAATATCATCACTATAATCAATATAAAATTATGACATGTTTTACTTGCTTTTTCCATACTAAGTATTGGAAAATCAAGTATGATTTTTACACTTAACAACGCATCTCAGTTTGCACTAGCTTCAAGTTTTCAATGTCTTCCAATGAAATACTACCAAAATACAGCTACAGTTGAATGAGTTGGTTTTATAACTTGTTGCAATAAGGGAGAATACAATCATGGGGAAACACTGAACAGCTCAATAACAGGGTGTTAGAAAGGACATGTTTTAGGATTTCATCTTTGCTAGGTTGTTCCAGGGATGATCCAAAGAAGTGGATTTTCACACTAGATTGAGTGATATCAGAAAGCAGGGAGAATTCTATGATTACGTATCTTAACAAACATATTTCTAGGGAGAGAAGACTAGACAGAGACTAAGGTTGTTATTGACAAAGAAACAGCAATCACTCATTGTTATGTTTTGAGTTGCATCCTCTAAAAGTTATATTCAAGTCCTAATTCCCAATCCCATGAATATGACCTTATTTGGAAGGGTTTTTGAAAATGTAATTATTTAAGATGAAATCAAACTGGGTTAGGCTGGGCCTTGACCAACTGTGACTGGTGTCCTTACAAGAAGAAGGAAATTTGGACACAAAGACAGGCAGGCATAGGAGAGAAGGTGACCATGTGGTGACAGAGGCAGAGATTGAAGTGCTGGAGCTACAAACAAAGAATACCAAGGATTGCCTGCAAACCACCAGAAGGGGCAAGGAAAGATTCTTTCCTAGAGCCATAGGAGAAAGCATGGCCCTGGTGACACACTTATTTTGAAATTCTAGCCCCCAGAACTGTTCCTATTGTTTGAAGTGGCCCAGTTTGTGATAATTTACAATAGCAGCCCTAGGAACTAAGACATTCATATCAGGGGCATATTTGGTACTTTGTGGCTTGGACAATGTCCATGTTTTGTGTCTGTTTGGTCATGATTACAGCATCATCTTGTTTTTGTCTAGATCCATTATGGTCACTGAGTGACATTGTCTGATGTTGATGTTCTGGGAGATGGTTTGCATTCAACAGGAGAGTATTAAAACCTAGCTATGAGTACCAGCTCAGTTTGTAGCAACACCAAGGCCTGACTGATATAGTACCAGACCAACTCCTGAATGTCAGGGGCTGGTTTATTGTTGTTTTGCTGTGTTTTTACAAAAGTGCTCAATGTCACTTGTGGCAAGTACTTACTGTATAGGGTAGTACAGTTATAGAAAATCTGAAATTGTGTCTATTCCTAGAGATTCATAGTGGTTGGAGAAATTCCTTAGTGGAATCACTACTGATGATGGAGCTCTGGTTTTACTGATGATGTTTGCGCTCTCTTTTCATTATCTTCTTTTCCTGTAACACAATGCACTGACCTCATGGTGAAGAGTTCTGTGAATAGATATTAAGATGGCCCAATTTGCTACATCAGGATGGAATGGCATGATCAGTTAAATGAAGAGGTTAAAACATCTCCTTACCCTTTAATATTTCCTAATGTCTAGTCAATGAACTAGTTCTTAAGAGTAGACTTTATGGTATCATAAAAACCATAACTCCAAGGACTCTGTTGACATTCTTCCCCACCTCATGAAAGTCATAGCACAGCCTCTGTCTCGACGTTAGATACACCATCTTGGGAAGGGACAAGATGATTTTCTATACTTCTTGGATAGTAGGCCAATAGCTTTATTTATCTATGGAAGTAGGAGTGGACTCATGTTCTCTGGAAAAACAAAGACTTTCAAATTATCTATCCTTTGCTGACAGTGAAAAGGAAGAAAAAAATTCTTAGAGTAAACAATATGAAATCCCAGTCCGCCTTAAATCTTGAATGATTTTGGCCACCTTAAATCTGTATTATGATAGCAAAAAACTATATTGTAAAGATAGACGATTTCCACCTCTCAAGGATGTAGAATTTGCTGTCAAATATAGCTGACACACTTGACCTTGTCAATGAAAAGCACATTAAATAACAACTCTCCAACATTCTACATTACTCCCTCCTCTCCACAGCCAGAATCCAGATAATTAATGGAAGAGCTTCCCCTTCTAAGTCAAAATTGGATGTACCAAGAAAGAGCACCTACATATGCTTAGTTTTTTCACCATCTAAATCTTAGCATTCAGATTGAAACTCTCCTAAAAGACATATGCTGGTTCAATGTATTTAACTAAGGAAAGAAACTTGTTCTCTTTAAATGCTGGCATATAAATATATGAAAAGTAGATAGTGTTCAATCATACAAAGAAGCTTACTCTGTATTATTTATAAGAATGTCTGCATTTATTAAAGATATTTCTAATATAGAGTACATATTTAATACATCACAGTCTACACATGTTTCTAGCTTCTGATACCAGAGGAAAGTCTCAGTGCTAGATTTGGTCTCATATTGCTCCAAAAGGGAAGGCTGGAAAAGTGAGATTTGTACATCTGAAGTTAGCAAACCACTTCACTAAATTTTAAGTGACCTGTGACATGATCTATGCTCAGCCAGATTGTCAAGATGCCCCTAAGAAGAAGAGACTCCAAAAATCACTACAGTGGGTTGTCTTCTAGATTAAAATAATTTTTTCCTCCAAAAAACTCTCTGTTTAAATAGACAAAGAGAGAGAAAGAATGGTAGGAGAAATTTATCAAGAGAGGATTAACAAAGGGCAGTAGTCAGGATAGATCTGTTTCTGGGATTGCCACCAGCCCCTCCCCACACACTGAGAGACAGGGAAGCTTAAGAAAGGAGGCTTTTCATGACACCAAAATGGAGAAAGTCCTGAGCAAGAGGTATCCCCTTCTGATTCCAGAATTTTGGAACACTGTCATCTGGCATGAAAATCAAGAGAAAGTCCATGATGAAGAGAACAGACTAGAAAAAAGTATTGGAAAATCTAGGATATGCAACAGAGGCAATACTCTTCATCTCTGTTATAGTCAATAGTAACCCAATGAGAAGGCTTGGTCTACCAGAAGGAAGGCGAATTGCAGAAAGAAATAATTCCTAAGAATTTTAAAACAAGTTATAAATTACATGCTTTTCATAAATTAAGTTTTTTTCATCTGTTTTATCCCTAGTTAATAAACCTGGCTGTGAGAACAGAGGGGTAAGTTACTGTCTAAAGTCACAGACCAATCAGTGTATCCTTCACCATCCTCCACTTGCTCAAAAGGAAATAAAAGCAAAATAATTGATCCTAGCAAGAATCTAGTGCTCATATGATGCCTGCAACCAGAACTGACTTGGGAAGAAGGGGCATATCACAGGCTATCAAAAATGGCAAAGCCAAAGTAGGGAAACATTTTTTAAGCGGTATATCCTGTTAGGTAAGCTGTGTATTAAAGTAGAACTGATATGAATTTCTTAGCATTATCCATGGGCATTCTGAGCAGCAGAAAGAGTCATAGATAACAAAGGAATAAGGTAAATATGGACCAAAAAGTTTCAAAACAAAACTATTCAAGGGTAAGTAAAAGACAGATGTGAGGTCTAAACAGCACGCACAGAGCGTGGAGATTCGGCAAGATTACATAATGAAGTCAAGAAAGTGTAAAGGCAAACACTAGCACAGCCAACTTGAAGAATAAAAGGGCGATTGCACCAGAGATTAAGATAAATAAAATAATAAGGCATTGTTCCAGTACACAAGGAAGAAAAGGTCAATGGAAAATAAGCAGGCCTCTGAGAGGCTGCCGGGGTAATTGACAGAAGAGGCAGGCAAAGCTTTTAGGAAAAAGAAAAAAAAAAAGTAACTGGAGGCCTTGTTGCTTCAGAACTCCCCAAGGCTACTAGGAGGGAAAGAAGCCATGGGTTTGGGGGCCAACATCCAGACATATCCATGGGGGTTAGTTAGAAGATAGGACACACTATGTGTACTAGGGTGACCAGAACTTGAAGTATTGCAAATGGAGAAGTACCCCCTCCCCTTGCCGCTGAGAAGATTCTCAGGATATTGAGGCAGAGTGGAAACAGAAATAGTTTGGAGATTAGGAAGGCATAACTGAGTAAGAGCAGAATTGCCGAAAAGCACAGTGGAACCCTGGAGTACATTAACTGGGAATGTAAACGAAGGACAAGCTGAGGGCAAACGTGGATGGACGTAAGGAAGGGGGAAGGGAGAAAGGGGGAAGAGAGAAGAAAGAAGAAAAGAGAATATATCATTTTTTTAAAACTTAAAAGACAAAATGTTAACTAAACCATTTAACATGTCGATTAACCCTCAAAGAAAAAGAAGGGAATGAAGAGACAGGGAGAAGGGAGTGGTACTGAGCTGTCCATTCCCTGTAATCTGACTTTGAACTGTGTGGGTGCTAGCATCTGAGTTCTAGCCCAGGCCCTGTTTGGCGTGACCATGTGACCTTTTACCTCTGAGTGCTTCTGTGTTCCAGCAGAGGGTAGAATCTGAAGTCCCCTGACATCTCCTTCAGCTGGGTTTTCTTTGGTGCTGTGTCCAAAGGTTGTGAAACTGACCCTAGGGAACCAAAGATGTCCAACTATTAGTATTTCCCTTCAGTTGCCTCCTTACCAAGTCTCCTTCTCACAAATAATATGTATTAATAATGCATATAACTTATTGACAATGATCATTATAATTAATTACTAAGAACATAAATGCCTCCAACGATTCAGGAAGAGATACATATTCACTTAAACCTGACAATAGTGGGATGAAATTAGTGTTTGTATTATCCTCATTTTACAAGTGAAAGACTGATGCTAAGCAAAGGTTAAGTAACTCGCCTAAAGTGACCACTCAAAAAGAGAATCTGCATTAGAACTAAAGCCCTGTAACTCCAGAACTCTCGTGTCTCTTGCGGCTCTATTGGCAAAACTCGGTTTCCAGGGCATCGTCAAGGCCAGCGCCGCATCCACAAAGCCGCAGTTACCTAGGGAATCGCCAGCGCGTGCGGGAGACTGGCCGGTGGCCGGACCTCGCTCTGCGGCCTGGCTCCCAGTAAGCGCCTCAGCCTCAGATGCTTGTAGAGCCGGAGCCCAGCCACAAACTCCTGGGGACAGAGCCGGGAGGCGACCGGCCAAGAGAGGGAACAGGTCCTGGTAGTCCCACGCGACAGGGAAAGAGGAGGGCAAGATCCCGGAGGCTGGATTAGAAGCCGCGTGAATCCAGGTGACTTCCATTCAAATATCTCCAGATGACACACCACTTGCTGCAAAAGAAACCTGGACTATGCCCCGGTGTGGGGGGTTTCTTTTATTGGTCTGTAAAGGAATGGAGAAGGAGGACCATAGGGAGAGAGTAAAAATACATTGAGGAGTTTAGATGCAGCAGAGATTCAAAGATGTAATAGGAAAAAAATGGTTTTGGGAGACAAAATCACTGAGTTCAAAGCCCCACGTGACCTTGGCAATAACTCACACCTCTGAGCAAAACCTCCCTACCTGCTAAGGTGGTGAGGTGTGAGCTCTAAGCAACCTCACAGTGCTGCAGGCAGGCTTACCTCACAGGGTTGTTAAAGGGCCTTGCAATGGGGCCGGACTCATATAGTAAGTGCTCAATAAACGTTAGCTACTCACATTATTTTGTTGTTGTTCTTTCCTCTGTTAAAATGAGGACGATATTATACACACCGTGCCTACCTTAGTTGTGGAGAAGGTGAGTATTCCAGTCACCAAATGAGTCAATACTTGTAAAAGCACTTGGTAAAATAAGGGTCTATATACAACCCAAAGTTATATGGAGAGCGGACGGACTTTCAAAATTCCCTGGAGCATCAGGTCAAACAAACAACTGTAAGAGGAGAGTGGACAGCCTCTTTCCCAACTCAAGCATTTCTTGGCTGAAAGGGGGGCAAATTTCCTTTGGGAGAACAAAAGCTGTAGCCGGTGAGCTGGCTTCCAGCCGAAGAGTGCAGCCCCAAGGCGGCGCGGTCTTCCCAACCCCCACCCCGAGGTCTCCCGCTCTGCTGCCGGGTGTGGAGCTCCCTGCGACCGGCCCGGGCTGGCGAGGTAGGTCTGCGCCCCTGACTGCGCGGAGAGCTTGGGCCAGGCGGCGCCCTGCCTAGGCCCAACTTAGTAGCTGTGGCAGAATGGCAGGAGTCTGCTGTCTTAAATGAGGGCTTCAGCTCCAAGTTTCACTGTTATCAAAGAGAAGACTTCAGTCGAGAGAGTTCTTCCATTTAATTTTCGACTAATACGTTCCTAAGGCGTTTTAATTGCTTGCAAATACATTTTCTCTGTACGATTATGGAATCCGTGTTGCCTGTCGGCTGCAAGTCTAAGGCAGAATACAGATCTGATTTAGACTTTGGGCAGGCAGCCGAGAAGGCGGGGAAGGGTCGAGCAGGAGGAGGTTAAAAAAAGAGAGAGAGAAAGAAAAAGGAATTTTAAAAATCAATGGTAATCCTTAAACTGTAATGACTAGAGAGTCTGTCAGAAATGTTAATTTCCCTTAAATATCTCAAAGCTCTTTTTAGGGAAAAAAAAAAAAAGTCTGTCTTTTCTCGTTTGCAATTAGGTAACGCTTTACGCAAGGTGGCCCTATTGCTGTTGAAGGTGGAATGGGGGTCAGGGGGGTGTTATAAAATTCTACTCGAAAGAGAATGGGGGAGACCTTTTGAAGGGGACCCACAGTCAGCATCAGTTCAGGTTAATAAGAGAGTCAAGCAATTCATTCTTGGCGAGGGATCGGATCTCGTTCGCCGGCGCTTGAATGAGCACATGCCATGCCCTTTCTCTCCAAATTATCTTGGTCCATGAAATCGGGTCAAGTTTTAGATTCCTGATTCCAGCTCAAATTAGCCCCGGTGTTTGAAGCCTATCCTTGCCTGATGAGAAAAGACTAATGGACCAGGGCTTGGAATAGTGCGCCGTGAGCCCGAAGTTTGCCTTCCCACCACGGGAAGAATTGTCCGCCCCACCCCCACCGCATCAGTAACTGGGAGTGGTTAATAGAATCACCACAATGCGTCCTTGGGCCAAAAGACCTTATAAGTGACTTTGAAATTGGGAGAGCCCTGAAAGCTTCCTCTGGAGTTGGCTCTTGGAGACCAGGCTGAGCGACTCTTGGAAGCCTACCCTAAGGTGGAAGCGCTTGGAAGACAAGGTGTTCACAAAGTGATGGAAGGATACTGAAAGAAAATGTAGGCCTCAGGACATGTGGTCCAAAAACGGCTGAGGAGGGCACAGGAGAAGCCATTGGCTTGTTCTGATTCTTTAAAGGCACTTCATTTATCTTCTCTTTATATGCATCCAGAGAAAAGGGAAGAGGCTGGAAGCAGTAAGAGGAGGTGGGAATATTCACATCTACATATTTTGTTTTGCCTTGTGGAAGGAAGATTTCTCTCTCTACTATACTGGATTTTCAGCAGTCATTGTCCTCCGGAATAAGGTCTCTTCCAGAGCCCAGGTCTTTGTGGCCATGGAAATTGTCTTCTATTGTTCAAACTCATGTCTGGGTTATGGAGGAAACTCCCCTCTTCCCCTCCCCCCCAAAAAGAAGCAGAACACACTAAATTTCACTCAAACAATGTAACACATGCTCCGTTCAGGGATAGTTTAATGGATTCAATCCTTTTTCTACTTTCCTCAAAAAAATGAAAGAAAGAAGAATGGAATGTAGGCAGGAAGAGTAGATGGGAAAAATTAAGGTAAGAGCATATTCTGGTTGACTCATGTGTCCAAGATAATATTTTGGGTAGAATTTGTTCAAATAATTACAATAATTAGCTATTCCACTTCACTTAACATATATAAGAGGATTTTGTGGGAGAAGCCTATTCAAGCAAAAGAAAACAAATGAAATCAATTTGGAGACAGGAAGGAAACCCCAATTACCCGGAAGAACAGAAGAAATACATGTTTAATAAAGCTAGGGGGATCACGCATTCATTTAATCGTCTACCAGTCTCACACATGCAGAGGATGGGGCATGCTTTCAGAGGACGTTTGAGATGGGATGAAAGTTGAGGTAATTTGGATGAGACTGGCCTAGAAGGTCAGGAAGAGACCTGTAACCCAAAAAACTCCCTTCCAGCACAAGATCCTAACTCAAAGGATAATGATATATATAAAGATTATCCTTCAGATTCCTAAAGCGAATGCTGTAAAACAGTCCCTTCTAGACTGTGGGATGTGGACCCATCAGGAGATGCGCTCAGTGATAGGAGAGACACACCCACCCTCTAGGGTATGGGGCTGGCAGTGTTTCTCTTGCGCTTTTGGCGTTGCTATCTTGATGAGCAGGCGTCTGCTTGGCCTCGGGCTCAAACTGGTATGCACACCACCAGTTCCCAGGGTGGGAGTTGGGGGAGGATGCCCCAAGCTATTGTCACCCTGTCTCTAAAGTGCTTTGGCCAGTTAATTTAATTATGCTTTCCCCCTGGATAATGTGTGGCCAATCGCTCTCGGGAAAGGGGGCAAAAGGGAGAAAGAAGAATTAACTTTGCTGAAAAGCCCAGCCCTTGAGTCAAGCAGGATGGTACTTATTAATTGCTCAAGACTATTAATTGGATGGTGAGGCGGAGGGGGTTGGGGTGATTTCCGACAAAAACAAATCCCTCGCACGTGCACATCTCACACACTCACACACACACACACAGACACCAAACACCCCACACACCTGCCTTGATGTGTTTCTTTAGAAAAGGGGCGCATTGAACAACCCGACAGCAGATGGAAGGGAGCGCTGACCGGTATGTACATATGGCATGGATGATTTCCTCAACTTTTATTTCAGGGAGAGGCAGCTTTTTTCCTTTCTTTTCTTTTTTTTTTTTTTAATATAAGTTGGGATGAGGCAGGAAGGAGCAGTTGGGCAAATGGAGTTTCCCTACAGTTCAGATGCTGGTTTGGGAAGCTGGTACATGGGGGTGAGAACTGGGTTTTCCAAAGGAATTGCACCTCTTGAGTCAGATTCCCTCAGCTAAGAAAGATGCACTTTATCTTCGGGCTTTGTCTCCCTAAAATACGAAGACAAGTTTTTCTCATTTTCGGTTATCTTTAGTTTCCTCTAACTCAATGGGTGTTCAAGATGCACTGTAAATGAAGCCCTAGATGCCCTTTGTCTAGGTACCTAAAATTCACCAGGGAAAGGGGGGTAAGAATAGGGGATGGAATGAGGAGGTTTGGTTCCCATTTCTTGAGAGATGTCTTGAAGTATCTAGATGGGAGAGGCAACTGGAAGTCATTCCATAGGATGGTTGGACTCAACTAGAGGCCAGAGTTCATTATTGAAAGTGTCACAAGGCTACATCTTCCCAGTAAGGGAACTGAAAGTGGCCCTTCTTCTAGACGGGCCACACACATGTGTCAAACGCCCTGAGACAGCAAGCAAAGCAAGCAAGCAGCCGCTCTGAGCCTCCTGGCTGTTCCCAGGGAAAGAGGCTTTTGCACCTGCTGCTTGGACCTAAGCCTCTGAGAGAAGGTCTATTCATCTTCAGAGAAGATGTGTCTGATATTATGACGGCGGGGGAGGGAGGCTTGGGAGGGTGGGAGGGTAATGTTTCTGAGGAGAGGTCATCTTTTCCAACTGGGCTCAGACTAACCAGAGACCCAATATCACCCACTAGAAGTAGGGCATCTGACCATTCCCAAGATAACTTGCTGGCCCTACGCACTCTTCTAGAAGGTGGTTTGAAATTAGATGGAGGCAATGTTCCTAGGGTAAGGTGTCATGACAGCCCCAGCTCCCTCGGATTTATTTATTTCTTCCCTGGAAAGTTGTAGAGACACTGCTCAGGCGTGGCAAACAAAGACTCCATTGTAGACATTTTGGGATCCAGCCAACAGTACCCCTTCTATTTAAAGATCAGGTTGGAAATTCTTCCTTTTCATCTTCATGGGGCTCTCAGTCTCCTGACTTCATTGGACCAAAATATGGAATTTCAAGAAGTGGGGTGAGGAGAGGGGGATAGCGCACCTTGAAAAGGGGAGTAAGTATTGGTTGCTGGCCCCTACATAGGGCTGGAGCATCATGCATCTCCATTTCAGACAATGCATTTCAATTCTGGTCGTGTGCCTTTGTCCATTTGTTTAAAGCAAAGAGCGCTGAGTGACAGCACCAGTTAGCCTGCTGGAGCAGATCCTATTAAACCCTCCCAAACCCCAACCTAAAGAAGAAGAAGAAAAAAAAAGCCACATGCCTGTTTGCCTGGGGCTTATTATTAAGACACCTTCTCAGCTTAAACACTTAAAAGCTAACCAAATGAAATGGCAATTAAGACTGAATTACCCCTTCCATCTCTGAGATGAGTCTGTGGGGCTAGCCAATTCTTACAAGATAGACAAGGTTGGAAAGCCGACCTTACACTGCCTCAGTACTGCGGACAGGAAGCTACCGCCACCCCCTCAGGCGCTAGACGGCTTGGTGGGGGAAGCCGAATTTCCAACGAAGTAAAGCTCAAAAACTGTTTGAAAGTCAAGAAATCTAACGAAGAGACAGAGATGGGCATGCCCTCTCTTTGTAAAATGCAACATCCAAGCACCTAAGGGTTATTTGGGGGGTAATAGTCTTCAAATACCTGGTGTTACTGCTAAATGGTCTACACAAACACCCCTCTCCATCCAGTACTGTTTTTGAAAGGAAAGGGGGAAAACACAAAAGAGGGGGGAAATGGGTTGGGTCAGGGAGTGGAAGACAACGTTTTACCTAAATGTAGAATCTAGTCATACATCTTTATTTTCTTGTATTTTTTAAAAATATATATATATATGTGTATGTATTTATATATACTGCCAGCTGCACTATACCTTTATGATGGAAACTTGGGAGTATCCATCACGGTTTTGTTTCTTTTTAAAGCTGCGGAGAAGTGTAAACCGCCCGTTGTTGCTTTTCCAAAAGGGAAAAAGAACTCAAATTCGATGTAAATATGGAAAGAGCAGCATTGTTTCCACTTGGGTGAAAGCAGACACCCCAATCTGGGTGAAATTGATTTGGGTGCTTGTTGGAAAAAATAGCTTTCAGCATCCAAGGAGTGGAACCAATAGGAATGAACACTTACCCATGTAAAAGGAAGCTTTAATTAATGTATATTTCTTTCTCTAATATACACATATCAGAGCTAGATCTCTATCATCACCAGAAAATGTGTGCAAATTCTCTCTGCAGAGATGAGTCCCCACCTCAGTCGGTATAGAAAAACATGGTAAAGGTTGGAAAAAATGGATAAAAATGTTGAAAGAACCTCCAGTTCCTTATTAGGCGAAGATACAATATTTATTCCTTGTCTCCTGGGATAAATCTCTTCTGCCTATTGTCCTCCCAGTTCTCAGTGCTGATGCTTAATTTTCAAAACTTCTATATTACCAAGGGACCTACGACATCAGCCAAAGAAATACTCAGCAAGTACAAAATCTGTTCCAGGGAGCTGCTTTTGTGCAGAGGGAAAATTTTGTTCCTACAGGTTTTTAAGTGGGTACGAGGCAAGGAGCTATCTGATTCAGGCAAAGCCATTACAATTTAGATCTCTATCTATAGAACATTTTTTTCCTTGAAAAAAATTGGAAAATACAAGAAGTTTGGATTTTTTTTTTTTCCGATTCTTTTTTTGGAGGGGGAAATTGCATCGTAAGCTTTCGGAGCAACCCAACATGTCAACTACCTTTCCGGGACTAGTCCACGATGCCGAGGTATTATTACTTTTTTTTTTTTTTTTTTTTTTTTTTTGAGCGCGCGTGTGTGTGGCGGCGGCGGCGGTGGCAGCTTCCCCTGTCTCTTATCTATATTGGACCGTTACGTTTAATTATAATCTGGCTTTCGGGGGGAAGTTAAGAAGGGAAAGGGGAGAAAGTTCGTTATCACATCTGTCGCCAGGAAGGGCAACTCTCTGCCACGTTAAGAAACATTTGCCATAATGAGGGAAAAACATAATCCTAATAATAAAGAAAGGGAGGAGGGGGTGAGGAGAAAGATAGAAATGGAAAAATGATACTGAGAAAGGCAAAGTAAAGGGATTTATGGGGGGGAGCGGTAGGTGGACAAGGGGGGTGGGGAACAAAGCACCCCTTTTGGAACGGGCTTATTCAAGGAAGGGGAAGCAGAAAGGGGCGACTGCTTTCCCTCCCTCAAATCGCTAAATAAATGAGCAAGTTGCGAGATTTGCATAGACTAGAATATATATGTACATATACACACACACACACACACACACACATATATATATGGATGATTTTGAACAGCTTTGGATCAACACCTCGCATAGGCAGGCACGGAATCTAGGTGTGGGCTCTGGGAGAAGTGGCGAAGCGGCGGCCGGCGCTGGGTGCGTGTGGACGCTCTGGTTCTGCTCCCCGCGGCCCCGGAGTCAGTTTGCAAACCTGGCTCCCTGCGCGTGTTGGGCAGGGGCTCTATGTCTGTATGTGTGCATGCGTGTGTGTGTGTGTGTGTGTGCGCGTGTGTGTGTGTGTGTGTGTGTGTGTGCGGTGTCACCCGCACCTATATAAGAGGGGGGGGGATTTTTTTTTTTTTTCGCTCTCTCGACTGTGAGGACGAGGCCGCCCACCCCTAGTTCGCCTGCTCGCAAGGGCTCTCTGGCAGAGGCGCTGCGCCCGGGCTGCGGCTCGGCCGGAGCCCTGGCTCGGTCCTCCTTGGAGAGCTAGAGAAAGCTCCTAGCTTGGGGAGAGCGGCGCCTTGGTTGCAAAATGACAAACCTCAAGTTTTTCTGCTCTCCCTTTTCCCCCTCTTCCTTCCAGATACGTCACGACGGATCAAACAGCTACCGTTTGATGCAGCTTGGCTGTCTGGAGTCCGTAGCCAATTCCACTGTCGCCTATTCCTCCTCCTCTCCTTTAACTTACTCCACCACCGGCACCGAGTTTGCGTCCCCCTACTTCTCCACTAACCACCAGTACACCCCGCTCCACCATCAGTCCTTTCATTATGAGTTTCAGCACAGCCACCCGGCCGTCACCCCCGACGCCTACTCTCTGAACTCGCTACACCACTCGCAGCAGTACTACCAGCAGATCCACCACGGGGAACCCACCGACTTTATTAACCTGCACAATGCGCGGGCGCTCAAGTCGTCCTGCTTGGACGAGCAGAGGCGAGAGCTGGGCTGCCTCGATGCCTACCGCCGCCACGACCTGTCCCTCATGAGCCATGGCTCTCAGTATGGAATGCACCCAGATCAAAGACTCCTGCCAGGGCCCAGCCTGGGGCTGGCCGCCGCGGGAGCAGACGACTTGCAGGTAAATAAGCATGCAGCGAATTTGTGTGAGCCCTCCCCTCTTCTCTCTCCCCCTCCCTCTCCGTTAATGCTCTGACTATAAACCGTCTCTCCCTCTGTCCCTCTGTCTCTCTCTCTCTCATACATACACACACACACACTCAAACACACACACACTCCTCACTTATAGTTCGCGAAAAAAAAATTAGAGAAGGTGTGAGCCCATTCTATCTCTCTCATTGGATCGAGGTATTTCACCTGGATGAGCCGGGATGCGGCTATCTGCGGCCTCCCACCTTCAGTCTGTCTGCCCAGAAGTCTTTTGTGAATCCACATTTCTGTCCCTGAGGGGGTGGGATGGGAGAGATCAGAGGCTGGGTTTGAGCCAACTGGACCCAGAGTTAGACCCGATAAGTTGATGACCAATCGCGCGTCGCTTTACTGGTACTATTGGTGCGTTCCAAGCATTTGCACCAAACTGAGCTTATAGGGGTCTTACTATTAATTGGGGGAACTGTTTTATTCTCAGAAAAGCATGGGTCAGAAAATTGAGACCCTGAGCTCAAGCTCACCAAATGTACTAAATTGTACAAACTAAAGGATCGCAAATGAAAACCTCAAAAATTAACCCCAGAGAAAGGATCTGTGCAATGACTTCGCCAGGGTGTGAGATTGAGCCTAATTTTATCTCTGGGGTTTGACGTGCTGAAACCTATCTAATTCGATGGTTCACAACTTAGTTTTCCTCAAGCCATTGCGTTTTACATGAGTTGAAACTCCTTAAAAGGAAGAACACGAAGAAAGAAAGGAAGAGAGTGGGCTGGAGAGGAAGGAAAGAGTAAATGAGGAAAGGAAAGAAATAAAAAAAGGGGAAGGGGAAGGAAGGCAAAGGAAAGAAGGAAGGAAGGAAGGAAGGAAGGAAGGAAGGAAGGAAGGAAGGAAGGAAGGAAGGAAGGAAGGAAGGAACTCAGAGTTATGGAGGCCATCACTCACTCATATGATCTCTCCTACTCTCTTCCTTAACGCATTTTTGTACATTCGTTGTCAACGATAGAATTCACAAGTATGCAACTATATTATTGTAGTCATATTTCAAACAAATAAGCCCATACATGTCCATAAAAGTCCTGAAGTCAAACTTCTTTGGGCTCAAAATGCAGCTGTTGTGTGAGTCCCTACTTTTTCAGTTAGTACAAAGCTGAGCACCTTCTCCACTTTCTCTCAAGGAAAGGGGAGCTATTCCAAGAGCCTAAGTTGGAGACATTGAGATCCCTTGTTGCGCACAGAAAATCTTTTCCCCTCATTTACCTCCGAGCAAGAGATTATTTTAAAATTAAAGTGAAAGCCCTTACAGTCCCAACAAAGAGCTATAGCCACAAGATCGGCACAGAAGAAAAAAAATTTGGCTCCATAAACCTTGACTTTCTACATTTATATTCACGAAATAATTTTATACGCTCTGGACATTTTTACATTTTTCACAAGGATCTCCTTATGTCTCAAAGGGAAAAAAATCTGCCATTCAATGCTTAGCTCAACTAAAACCTATTTACTTCTTTTTATAGCCACGTCTGCTGCTGATTTTTTTGTATCTGTACAAATTTTTTTTCTGTGCTAGGCACAAAGCCGGGCATTTTTCAAAAGAGGGGATTAGAACATTTGCAAGCACCAGACAAAGAACAAATCCTGTGCAAAAGGACACCGTAGTTTATCCAATTTTCGACTTAGTGCCATTCAACTGATCATTTATGCAATGTCATCCGACCAAACAACATGTTTTACTTATGAGAGGGAAAACTTTGTTAAGTGAAGAGAACCAAATTCGTTTCTCTTAAGAAATAAATATCTTAACGGTGCGCCAGAGAGTGGGAGGGGCAGCAGTTCTCTTCCTTGGAGAGCTCCGCGGCCTTTTACATTGTAAATTTCAGTTATTTTAAACCTTTCCTACAGTTTATATATATATCTTTAACTCTATTTCCCCATTTATTACTCATGCTGACAGAAATACCCCAAGATATTAGATGAAATAATACAGTGTACGATTTTATATAGATAGATAAAGATAGATATCTATCTGTGGATAGATAGAGAAATTCATCTCCATCTCTATCTATCTATATATCAAATTTGTGAATTTGGAAAGTTATTTTCTTCCACTCTTCCTGGAATTAGCTGGCAGAGTGAAAAAGAAAGAGAGAAAGAGTCATAGCTACTTTTAAAGAGAGAAATGGGGAGGGGTGTGTGGGAGAAACCCGTCTCTCTCCTTTTATTTCTTCCTTTTTAAAACATTCATCAGCATATGCCTCATTTCAAATGCAACAAATGTAAATATACTTTTCCCTGCACAGAATTTTAAGTGAAAGTCCAATGGTTTGGAGGGCGGTCTAAGTCTGCCTAACAGATGCAAACAGTCTTGTGGCTTCAGTTCCATCTTTGAGTCCCCTAAAAAGATTTGCTATGGCCAACAAAGAAAACTGTCACACCTTTTCCCATCACCGCTTTAATTTATGCTCAGTCTCCAAGTTTTTTTTTTTTCATATTGATTTGATAATCACTTTAAGGCAGAACATTTAAAATAAGAAAGAGCTCGTGAGTAGGTTGAAAAGGGGGGTCTTGCAGGCCTGCCTCAATATGGTGAAAATGGGGAGGGGAAAAGGGAGCCAGGGCTGTAAAGGTTGTTTTGTAAAGTGGGTTTTTATTATGCACCGACTCTCTCCGCATTTACTTAACTCTTCACGGGCTGTTGGGTAGGTTAACACCCTTCAAGGCCTCTTTCATGTCCAATACCTCGTTTGTTTGTAAAGGAAAATGAGCCTTTAACACATTTCCATTCAGCAAAAGAGAGAAAGAGAGAGAGAGAAATTTTTATTTTTCTAAATAAAAAAATCAGCAAACCCCTTTTTTCTTCCCAATTCAAATTATTCTTCAATCCATTAGAAGCATGAAGATCCACAGAAAGTGAACCTAAGTATGTTACCTCCATAAGATCCATTTGGGTAGCATTATAGGGTAATCCTACATCTGGGGTGAAATAAGACCCCTATAAGATATCTTGAATCCTACACATGAAATGGCTCTTCTGAACCCCCAAGGAGCCCACAGTCCCAGAACCTGGCATTCCAGCTATAATGTGCTCCACACAGAAAGAACCAAGTAAATGCTGTCTATGTATATGCTATGGGTCTTGATGGAGACTCAAAGGGTTTCTCCTTCTGTGTGCCAAGATGAAAGGCACTCAGGCACTTTGAAGTGTAATATTGTATGGTCCTGTAAAATGCACGCCTTAGGATTTATACAACTTTTAGATTGTGGTTTTTCTTACAGGTTTTTTTTCCTCTTGAAATCTCATGTTTGCTACCGACCTTTCTCCTGCTCAATGATTGCTTTTAAATGCCCACTGAGAAGGGCCTTGGGGATGGGGCAGTTTGAAAGACCTTACCTAAGTGCCAAACCTATTCATTTGCATTTCATTTATTTTATTTCTTTTTTTAAGGGCTCCGTGGAAGCCCAATGTGGGCTAGTTCTCAATGGCCAAGGTGGTGTGATAAGAAGAGGTAAGTAACAATGTGTTAACTGTAAACATTCTTCTCTCATCTGTTGCTTTGTTTTGAAGATCCATTGGTAAACATCAGATATCATGTCTGATGATTAAGAAAATAATTGCTCTTGGTCTGGGACATTTTTATCCTACACAGAAATACCACATTAAAAAGCCTCCCTTCCTCTGATGAGATTCAAACAGAGCCCATGCCAAAAAGGCCTGTGAGAAGAAAGATTTGCTGCCCTGCACAGCACAGCGACAAACCCAAAGTTAGAGATGAAAAACAACAGCAACAACAAAACTTCTAACTCTTTTCACTCTCCCTTCCCCCATTACCACATCCTGGAGCAGAACTTGGGGTCTCATTTAGCCCTAAATGTGCCAGCCACAGCCTGGGTGTTTGAGGTGATGGTGTCAGCTTGAGGCTTTGAGGGATGCTGTGAAAGGCTGGATCTATTGAAGCTTCAGGGGAAGTTAATGAAACACCGATATTGTAGCTGCCCTTATTTTTCTAAGTGTCCAGAACATTTCTTTCTTTAAGAGAGGGTGGGAGGAGGAGGTGGTGTTAACTGTACCGGATAAAGCTTTCTTGTTCCCATCTGTTGAGGAAAACATCTGAATCCAGAGTTACCCATGGAATTGGATGGTTGGGGGAGGCAAGAAGAGAGAAGAGAGCTGTCGATTTTAGCTGGCTCTCGGACACTGAAAGTGGCTGCATTTTCAGATTTCCATTTGACAAAGGTTCTGAACTACAACATTTCCAGGGCCTCAAAGCAATAATATTTCACTGGTTTCCCCACCTAAGTGTACCCAGAGCCTCTGAAGCTTATTTTCCTAGCAAGCTGAGTAACCAGAGGAGCATACAAGCCAAGGGGACCAGCTGTTATCCCAACTTCATACGAATTAATAAGACATGACCTATTCACCAAGACTAATTCCAGCTCCAGGGTCACAGTTGTCTTTAGTGACCAAACCACTGGAAACTGAGTCACTTCTGATGACACCAAATAAATGTTCTTCTGTCTCTCTCCAGTACTTTCAAAGGGTCTTGAAAGATTCCAGTGCTTAAGTATTGGTAGGAAGTAGTGGAGTTTGTCATATTTAAACTGCATATTGACCTGATGTCCAATGTCAAACTCCATTTCAGTTGAAGGGAAAGGAAAACAAGGAATGCTTTCCTTTTTTAATTTGGCAATTGTCATTGTGGATACCTGTACCTTCTGCTTGATTTAAAATAGCTCTTCAGTTCCGTTGTTTTGCCTCTAGGAAATCTGAAAACTATTGGGAAAATAAAACTACTAGTATTGTTCCATAACGATAGAAATTGAGCAATTTTAATCTTGTCACTCAGGCCGATACTCAGCCATATTTAAATTACACAAAACAAGCCTAAGGCTGATGAAAATAGAAATAAAGTACGTACAGTTTCCACGGGGGGGGGGTAAAAACAATAAAAGAAGGTAACACTAAAGGTAAGACCTAGCACTCAGCGTGCACAGAGCAGACGCCGGTGGTGCTGAAGGACAGCGCCACTGATTAGCGTCGGACGCAGGAGCTGCACCGAACACTGCTCACGCTACTGCGGTTTTTCTGCTCACTTCTTCACTTGATCCAGGACCACATTCTCAAAATGCTTGGAAATAGCATCATATCTCACAATCGCTAAGAGTGGGTGGCGATTATTCGGGGTCAAGGGAAAGCAGTTGTGGAATCCATTGAATATCCGGAGAGAGGTTTGGGGGCAACCCCTGTCCCTCAATAACCCCTCAGAGATAGGCTAGCGCTCTTGAGTATCCACAAGGTGGAGGCTGCAGACCTACCCCATCAGAGCCACAGAAATGGTCTTAGTTGATATTTTGTTTATTTTTATAATTCGTTACCTCTTCGTTTCACCTAAAAAGCAGTGCTGAATCTGCTATTTTCAACCAAATAGTGATCTTTTAGGAGAACAGAGTGGCTTCAAAGAGAAAGGAGTGCAACTTGGGGTATATGTCTACTTTGTTTGGCTAGACACTAAACCTCACATTGAGAAAGAATTCGGACTTTAGCTACTCAGAATTCATTTTCATGTGTCTTAGAGATAGGCCAATTAACCTGTTTGAACCCCGGAGACCAGGGAGCACGGCTGTGCTTGTATTTCCTCTAAAGACTTTCAATGTTGGTAATAATTTACAAAAGAATAGCAAAGATTGCAAGGAAATAGCGCATTAATACAGGGCGTATGTCCTCCCAGAGCTTGCCCGGCCCTCTCGTCTCTGCACTGGTGTTTCTTGAAGAAACACTAACGAAGCCCCTTCTTTCTGTGATCACGGTAAGATGAAGAACCCGTAATATCAATAACTCATGTCACCTTTAGTCATCAAAAAATCGGATGAGAACATTCAGACACTCTGCCATGCCGCTATCCCTCACAAACTCAATATTGTGTAATAGCTTAGATGGGAATATCTGTTTCTGTTAAAATCCTTGCTTTACAGGTGACTGCAGATGAAATACGATTTCTTAAAAAGCGCAACTTTTTATTCAATTTCTCTCACCTTTCAACCTCCCGGATAAACTTACATTTCTAATAATTTCCGGAAATTACCGTGGAGGGTGATTGTGGTATTAAATTTCACTTCCCAAGACCCTTGAATGTCTTTTCTGAAGAAACACAAAGCACTGAGTGGTTACATGAGTTCGCCAAGGCTGTTCTTGATTTACAGTGTATGGGGGTAAGGGGGAGGCATTCTTTAAATTTGGCCACTTCTACTTTCAAAGAACAAAACATTATTTTCCGGATTCACTTTGGTAAGTGACAATTACATTGTTTTTGCCTCTAATGAAGGTGGGTTAGCCAAAGAATGCGCGACGCAGGCGGCAGCGGCGGGGTAATTACCATCTAGATAAAATATTTGCCACAGCCTCGGTGGCGCAGCTCCCGGCGCGCTCACTCTCGGTTAATGGTGTGCGCGATTTCGCCAGCAGCTCCGCCACTCCAACCATCAGAACCAATAATCTTTACTTTACCCAGTGCTCGCGTATCGATAGCTTCTCTTGCCTAGGGCGTCGGCTTTGATATGTTAATATTTCTGAGTAGCAAATTCTGCAGAGATCATATTAATGTTGTACGTACAGAGTGGAGCTTTGCTTTCGTTGAATATTCAGATCTCGGGTTTCAAAAGGCCTCTCTTGAAGAAATGAGACTTCTATTTACAGGAGTCGTCTGTGTTTTTAATCATTAAAAAAAAAAAAAGAGAAAGGAAAACCCACTCTTCTTTTCCCCATGAATCTTCTGAAGCTCCCTCCTGGCCCCCTCCCATTTGTCAGACGCTAATCCCTTTCATTTCTCGCTCTGAGTATTTAATATTAGGAAAACGATGATGATGGTGGTGGCGGTGGTGGTGGTGGTGGTGATGAAGCTAATAATGAATGGAGGGGTAGAAGATCAATTGTGTAGAGAGCTGTGGCCTTCACAGGAAGACGGCGATGAGATGACAAGACCCAGCGTTTCTACATTTGGGTGAAAAGTGATGTTTTGGCCCGGGTCTTTTTTGTGAAATCGAGATAGCAAACTCAAAAAAAAAAAAAAAAAAAAAAAAAAAAAAGGAATAAAACGAAGAAAGAAAAAAATGAAAAAAATTAATAGGGGGAAGTGCCCTTGTTTCTCTTTGTGATCACTATCCCTTGCAGCCCCAGGCAAATTTCAGAAGCTTAAATACCTCCATAGCCTCTGGGCCAAGCGAAGAGGGAACGGACCCGGCCACCGGCAGGCAGAAGCTCTTTCTCGATTGCCCGTGGCTACACAAAATACAAACTACTTTGAATCAAAACATTTTGGGGGAATTAATATGATTTGAACTCTGCACGTTTTAAGAGAACAGGAGTTTGTCAGAATGCTTAGAGGCACGCCAAGGAGGAGGCTGAAACGCTGCGGTACAAACACTGTCAGATCTGATTTAATTTTTTTTTAAAGTGCTTTCAGTTTAGCATCAGTCGCCCCAAATCTGCCAATAACAGGGTGGATGGCCTGGTTGCTTTACCTTTCTGGGGCCCTGATGATGACCAGCGGGCTGCTAGGTTCAGGGGTTGCGCCTCCCTCACCTTCGCGTTTCCTGAGATCCTTTGAAGCGGTGGAATCCGGGTTAGAGAGAGCCTTTTGCTCTTTCAGCCGCTCTTGGAAGGAGTGAGATTAGGGAAGGATGAAAAGCCTCCTTCTTCCTTTGTCGGGGCTCGGAATGAAAGACAGACTACCCAGAACCTCTAACTCTAACTTTCCAAAATTCATTTCTATGGCACATCCATTGTGGGTGAAACAGAACCAGATATTACACCTGGAGGCTTCAGGTGCCGATTACTGTAGATTAGAAATTCAATCTCCTTTATATGAAGCCTAAAACTCATATGCCAAGGGATCTAGAATCATGGTTTGTTGGAAATATTTTTTGAGGGGGTGAGGCGCTTTTCCATGGCCTACTGCCTTGTCTCTTTCTTTACTAATTTAAAATATCACCAAGGCCGAAGTGTTCTCTGCAATGGGCTGGGGGGATTTATTCCCGCCCCCGCCCCCGCCCCCCCATTATACATCCACCCCCTCATTAAACCAGCCCGTCTCCCATTGTTGACCTCCCTTTCTTTTGTTCTGCCCGAAATCTGTGCCGGGAGGAGAGCTTTCAGTTCTGGTAAGCCAGTCATACCTGTAATGGTATATCCTTCTCCAAACAGCGCAATTCACTGCTGACACATCGTCAGAGGCCTACTTAATTTCAATTAAGCCCGTACGTTCTTTGCTGTTTCATTACAATTAATATCTGCTGCCTACGTGATGGGAGTGTGGGGGAGGGGAGAAGAGAACGAGGCTAGAGGGAAACCAGCCAAGTATGATACTACCCCTCCCAACTCACACACGCACCTCGAAGAAATGCAACCGCAGAACAAACAGGGACAGGAAGCTCTCGTAATAGCTTACACATTTTAAATGTGTCAGAAAAAAAAACGAGCGATCACTGGAGATGAAGAAGGGGAGAAAAAATCCCTGCCGTTTGTATTTCTTTCATTTGAATTGTAAACATCTGTTTGGCTGTAAGGCGAACAGAACATTTATTTTGCTCTCAAGATTTGGTCTAATTATGTCAACACCGACGCTGCGGCGAGGGGGGCGGTGCCGCGGCTTTGGAGAGGATGCGCGCAGTGGGCCCGCGCCGGGAAGGCCGCCAGAAAGTATTGATCGCGCCTGGAGAGAAAGCCCAGAGCCTCCTGCTAGGTCTCAGCCTGTTCTTAAAGGGGGGTGGAGGGAGGGAGGTGTGGAGAGGGGCGGGTGGCTCTAAGGTAGCTTTAGGGGCGCTGGGTGAGCAGTCGCTCCTCCGAGACAGCCACGGTTGTTTCCTCTGCCCTAATTGCTGGGGAAGAGGAGTGAACACGCGCGCAGACGTCCGCGCTGGGCTTTACCATCCTGTTGCCGCGCAAACTGTGGAAGGAAGTCTTGTTGCGCCCCACAACTCGTATCCCTTGTTGTGGTGGTTGCTCTCATAGTGGCGGGGTCGGGTGGCCTTTTCCAGATTGTAGAGCCCACGGGCGTCCATTTTCCCGTGGCGCTCCCCTTAATGTGAGGAGATAAGGTTTGAGCATCACCATTTTTCAGATGGACAAACTGAGACCCAGAGAAATGAAATGAGTCACCCAAGGTTGCATGGGTCTCTAGTTGGTCAGGTCCTTACTTGTGGCCCAGTGCCCTTTCCACTATCCCACACGGTGCGGGCAGACACAAGGCCAGACATTTCCAGCTGGGGGAAGAAGAGCAGAGCCCCAATTCCTGCTTCTAATGGCTACGTGTGACCTAACAAGGTCTGGCAGCTGGAGAATGTGATTTATGCATTGTGTGCCTAATTGTGTCACACTCACCCTAAATAGTTGGCTGACTTCTTCCTGCAGCCATGGCAAAGTTAACTCTTTTATGATAGCCCTCTCCTAGAGAAGTGACCTTGAGTAGATAGTCCCTAATTTTTTTTTCTTTTACCATAGCTACACATCTGAGTTTGCAGTATCACTGGAAATAGGGGGTCCATCTCCACGTTTCAATTTTAAAAATAGTGACCTCCATGAAAGCATTGCTTCTGCACCCTAAGAGTGGGAAACATGAACTTCTGGAGCAGTTCTCCGTAAGGATTCCAATTGTGCCACCAGAGACACTCCTTGCTGGGTCTAGAATTCATTATCATACCATTTAAATAAGAGCTGACAGGCAGCGTGAGCACCATGAGGAACTTCAACAGGCGACACTGGGGATGAATATTATAAATGTCTTGGCCTCTCTGCTATTTCATAACTTCCTTTCTTTGAGATTTCATTGTTGTCACCTGTAGTCCAGATCCCCTTAAAGAAGTCTTACTCCATCAGGACCTTCATTCCAAATGCAAAACTTTGGTTAAGTTGACCTGTTACTCTTCCCTATCTCCCTAAAATCTGTGGGAAAAAAGATATCAGGTTCCCATGTTGCTGCAAACTCTACAAGTTGCCAAATCTTTAGCCAGGACGAGAGAGTTTCCCAAGGCTGCAGCAATGCCAACTATCAAAGCAACAGAAATTCCCTTTAAAGATGCTGTGACATAAAAAATAAAAGACTCTAGAGTTGATAGCTGAATGCAAAATAAATCCTCCAGGCACTTTGTGCGTGCATAAAGCATACTCTTAATATGCAGCCTGTGTAACTTACCTAATAAATGCTTATTTGAGAATAAGCCAGAAGCCCAGTCTGGATACATGAGAGAAAGGCCGAGGACACAGTGTCTTAGGACATGGCTAAGTAGCAGACCCGGTGGCTTTCCTGGAAACATCTGGCTTTCAGCATATAGGGTTCACTTTGCCAAAACCAGGGCTGTTTTTCAATGGGACAAAGCCTACTTTAACTCCTCATTTTGCAATAATGATTGTTTTCTGCTTTTCCCTAATTATATTTTTTAGCCCATTAAAGGTTAGTAAAGGTAGAAAAGGTCTAAGCTTGAGTCCTTCCCTCCCCTTAGAAGCCAGGAAAACAATACATATACATACTCAAACACTCTCTTCTTTCACTCATAATAAACATGAGCTATGTTGGGTGAGATTCCTTGTGCCCTCAGTTGTGTAGCTGCAAGGTAAGAATGTTTTATGCAAGAATATGAATTTGCTTATGACTCATAGTAATTGTAGATGGGCGATGGGGTTCTATGGTTTTCGGATTTAAAAATCATGACTTTCTTGTTTAATATTCTTGCTTCGAATGGACCTCACAATGACCTAAATTCCAGAATAGTTAAGATCATGATACTCACGTTATCACTCTAAAACTTAGATTTGTTGATACCCAACTTACCTTGCTTTCCTGTTCACCTCAACTTTTGAGAAGTTACAGGAGTTATCTATTTTGCATTTATAGGTACAAAGAGAGCACATTTGTGTTTTTTTTTGGGGGGGGGAGACTGGAGGTATTTTAGAACTCTTTCTGGGAGTGTGAGATGGGGAAACGCTGGTGACTTTTGGTCTCCAGCTCCAGAGGCAGGTGTTTGCATGGATTTCTGTGGTGTTTGGAACAAGTTTGATGCCAAGAAAGGGATTTTCATTTGACAACTTGAAATTATGATCTCTCAGATATCACCTGAGGGCGGATTTCCAGGCACTGCCATTTGAAATTCAGTTGAGTGTACAGGACCAGTTCCCAGTTTGGAGAGAGCTGGCTGCCCTGATGTTTCACTATTGCCTCTCCTATTTGTTGAGGCATTAGGGGGCAATCATGGGCCTCAATACTTAGGGAAAGAGGCCTTAGAACCCAGCACTTTCAGGGGATATGTAAATGATCATAAGACAGCCAGGAGGGATTCTAGAAAGTACAATGGAAGAACCACTTTTAGAATGGGACAAGGTTAGTCTGTTCTCTTCACCTAGGTTCCTAGGACTGCTTTGCCGTTTTAAACATCCCCCATCCTCCCATATTCTTCAGGCTCTGTGCAAAAGAACACACCTAAATCCAAATGCCA
Organism: Tamandua tetradactyla; assembly: GCF_023851605.1. NCBI lineage: Eukaryota > Metazoa > Chordata > Mammalia > Pilosa > Myrmecophagidae > Tamandua > Tamandua tetradactyla. Next base: position 109,118,839 of record NC_135331.1, read on the forward strand.
GAGACTCCACCAACACACCATTCCCTCTGAATTGTTAGTAAAAGAGAGGAGGAGCTACCTGGGAGGTTAGTGGTGAGCCTTAGACTAAGGCTTCTCAAGCTTTAATGTACATATTTACCAGCTGGGAAGTCTTGTTAAAATGTAGATTTGGACTCTGAAGGTCTGAGTATGGGTTCAGCATTCTTCATTTCTAGCAAGCTCCCAATTGAGGATGCTGCCAGTTGAGGAACACATATTGAACAACAAAAAAATGTTTTAGACAATATTCCCCTGCCCATTTTTCTTCTACCACCTTTATATTTTCTGTTTTCCCTCATACAACTTCACCTTTTAATGGAAGAGGGTCTCAAGTTTGTCCATCAATGATGATTTGTTTTTCCAATTTGCCACTGAACCAAAAAACCCTGCCCTCAGATTGCTCAACGCTTGTAATGAGGCAGTCTTGGACCCCAGGGCTTTATAGTCGTTATGCTAGCAGTATGGACACTGGCATAGGGTTTTGCAGTGGGGAAGGAACTGGGCAGCTAAAAACCCTCTCTGGCCATGATTACCCTTGGATTCTTGAGTCTACTTTGGTCATCAGCTGCTTGAACGTAGGGACGGCACTCTGTTCTTCCTGGAGGAGAGAGTAGCTCAAGGGACTTTCTGGACCTCAGAGACAGAAGGGTTTTTCTCTAGCAGTCTCAGCATGTCACTGTTTGTCTGCACTTCCAGAGGCTTCTGGTAATGGACAAATGATTTTTAGTGGTGCCTGGGTATGACATGACTATAGTATCTTTAGTCAGTATACAGATAAAGGAAAGGAAATGGCAGTTCTCAAACATTTTGGAAACATTTTGGACTTTTATCTATATAGTAAGTCATGGATAAAAAGTTTATATCCATTGCGCATACACATCCACTCTCACACACACAGAGCCATAGATAACTAATAACTACCCTTTGTGGGCTTTATTGGTGGGTATCAGAGTTTTTAATTAATTGAAGTGTTTCTTGGTGTGGATGCTGTCAAAATTAACACAGCTGGTGGGGTTGACAATTTGAGATGAAAATAAGGATGCCAATTTTTTCTGAAATTGCAATTGTACCCTTAACACACATTTTCTGTGTGATATTTGAAAGACAAAACCATGGCTGTTATTTGAAAGTACATCTTCAGAGCAGCTTTCTAGCTGTATTCCCGAAACCAGAGTGGCACCTTAATTTTAACTACCTCTCATGCTTTTATCCTCTCTCGTCACTAATATGTATGTACTTTTCCTTCTCAAGGTGGCACCTGTGTGGTCAATCCTACAGACTTGTTTTGTTCTGTCCCGGGCCGTTTGTCCCTTCTCAGTTCTACTTCCAAATACAAGGTGACCATTGCTGAAGTCAAGAGGCGTCTCTCACCTCCTGAATGCCTCAATGCTTCACTCTTGGGAGGCATTTTAAGACGGTAAGACAAAGTTGTTTTCTGGCACAGGGGATCTCCTGACCATCACTACCACACTCCTTGACAGCCAGCCCTTATATCTTCCCTCTGATGTTGAGTTCCACAGATGGGAAAGTCTTCTCAAATTTTTTCTTCAGAATAGAAACTTTCATAACTCAGTTTTTATTCATTCTTGAATAGAGCAAAATCCAAGAATGGGGGCCGCTGCCTGAGAGAGAAACTGGATAGGCTTGGCTTGAATTTACCAGCAGGAAGACGGAAAGCAGCCAATGTTACTCTCCTCACTTCCTTAGTTGAAGGTAGGACTTTCAGCTCTGCAAAGTAATGGAGAAGGGTTGGCATATCTTCAAAATTCAGGTTTGTTAGATGGTACTGTTTATTTTTGCCTATACTATTAATCAAGACAGTTAACAATCATAGGTGTTTTTCTAGACTAATAATGATTAAATTAGACTTAGTATAGGGCTTAGATAACTCATAAAAAAATCCTTTAATTTACTGACCTTGTAGTGAATAGCAAAAACAAGACAATGAAAGATTTAAGTACTGCAAAGTATTCTCCAAAAAACAACAAAAAGCTAGCTGTTTTATTTTCATTTTTATGATTGTTTAGTTTAGAGTTCAGATAAATCTGGTTTAACTCATTGTAATTCAGTGCAACATGATCTACAGGATAAATAATAAACTTTTATGAAATGTTCACAGGAGTCTAGGCATAGTACCAAGCCTGAAAGCGCATTGTCTTAATCCTAGTAAACATCTCTTAAAATATGGGGAAGTTCAATGGCTTTATAGGTGAATATGCTGAGTCACAGGGAGGTTAAGATTAGGCAGTGGTATAGAGACAGAGGTGGAAATATATTCACAGAAGATAGTTTATTTCGATTTACCTTTTTCCCTTTATTTATTCTATAAGGACTAATTTTACATATTCTCATCCAGCCTTCTTTTAAGAAGTAGTATTATTGGTGCCTTATTTTTTATTTTAACTTTGTTGAGGACTTTTGAATGTCAAAGGAATGTTCTTCAATAATCCAGAATGCTATTGTTTTAAATGTGAAAAGTAGGAGTCTTTTTGCAAAGCCTCACCTGAACACACCTGTGGCATTTTTCTTGCATAGGTGACCTATCTGTCTTGCATGATAGAAGATTATATGTGATGAAATGCATAAACAATTATCTTGCCTTTTCAGATTAATAATCCATAGTACTTACTATGCAACTTGACATGGCCTTGATTAGATTGCTTTGGTGATTTTTGCTTTGTTCCCTAATATTAATGATAATAACAACCATACCAATAAGACCATTAGTTACTAACATTTAATAAGTGTTAGTGTGTTCTATATTGTGTGCTGAGTTTGCCTATGTAGTAGAGGTATTTGATATCATCTCCTATATGGGATGGAGGTACCGGGGGAAGGGCAGAGTAGAAAATATGACTAAGGAATTGGCTCTAAGGAAAATAGATTCCTGCTTAATTTAAGTAAGAATTTTGAAATTACAGCTGTTAAAAACAGAATGAAACACTTGTTTAGTATATAATGGAGGGGATTACTCATATGGGTGATAGGACTTGAGTACTTCTCAAACCCTATTTCATGGAAGAATCCACTAAGGAGAATTAAAAGAAAAAATGCCTGAGGTCCATCCCCAAACCAATTGAAACTCAAGCTCTGAGGGTATGACCCAAGCATTTACATTTTTTTTCAAACTTTCCTCATGATTTTAATCTATTCTGAGGTTTAAGGATCATGAAAATAAATGACCCTTGGGATCATTTCCATTAACCAGGATTGATTGGCTACAAATGCCCATGAAAGTTGTAACTGATGTAAAAATTAAGAGCCCTGAGAAAGACCTTTCTCTACTCTGTCTGTAAATGTACTGGCTGGTACAAACTGAAATATGGAGAGTAATAAAAGAGGACATTTAAAATTCTTACTAGGTTCTACAGTTGTCAAAAAACACTAGAGTATTCTGTATAGAAATCACCAATCTGTGTTACCAGGAAGGGTGCAGGTTAAATATGTGAAATCCTAGCACGATCTCTGTGGCTTTACCATCTTCTCTGTTAGCACACCTCTCCTATCAAACAAGTACCCAACTTCTTTCTCATTCATTTAACTTCTGTTCACAGAGAACTCTCAGTGATGGCTGATGAAACTTAAGAAGTGTCCTTCCCAGGTGGACCTTACTTTAGTTGGGTAATCTCTCAATTCTCCACATATTATGACCCTCAAACACATACACACGCATGTTCGATCTTTGAACATTGCATTACCATGTGCAATGTTCTCTGATATTTTAATATTCTATTCCAAAAATTTTTGTTCTTTTTAAGTGCTGATTATAAACCCACTAAATTTATTTCACGATTTACTATTGAGTCATAACCCTCAGTTTAAAAAATTGTAAGTGATCAAAGGACATGAGGAGCCTAGTATTTGAAGAATAAAAGCATTTCATCCAAATTAAAATAGGCTTTATTTTAGCCTTGGGTTAGGTAGAAGGGCAGCCTCATTGTTGAGAACTCTCTTAAATAATTTTATTTCAACATTTCAGTTGAATTGGTGGTGACAGCTGATGACTCCTTTCGCATTAGGTTCATGGTCTACGGAAGCTTGCAGATGATGCTGGATATCTATGGAAAAATAGTGACTCATATCTGATTTATCAACCTCCTGGGAGATTGAAATAGTGGATATTTCTCTTTGGAACTTTTGAGACCTTGATCCTTTTTAAGCTGACATGGATCTGATTCAGGTCTTTCAAGTTTAGTCTGCTTGCACAATTTTAGGCTGTACAAACGTCACTATATTTACCAGTTGAGGTTCATAAGCCCTTAAATTGACCTTGTCTTTAGGTGATGCTTTACTTCACAATAAACAACTTTGCAACAACCAGTAACTTTTTAGTTTATTATTATAGTTATTATTTTAGAATTCTAAAACTAGATTCCTAGTAATCCAGTGGTACTCATCAGCTTTCTTATAAACCTGTCAGCTCATAGGAAATAATTAATTTCAGCGTTTTTAAGCCAACATGTCCCCTCTACCATGTGGATTTTCTTCGTTAACCTATATGTGCATTTTAAAGGCTAATATATAGTATTTTAGCTTCTCTTAAGTGTCTTTTAAAACTGTTGCTTGAATAGGCTAGATGTTTCTCAAAGATCTTTATGGCTCAATATATTGCTGGGGTTCTGTCACATAACCCCGCACACCCTCACTTTGGTACCATACTTGAGTACAGGAGAGATAACATCTGATTGAATTTTACCCATAGACCATACCTTGTATTAAATCTCATGAAGATCAACCTTCTGTGACTTTACTGTACTCATCTCTGACCCTTTCTAAGTAAGATTTGAATACAGCCTTGCCATTGTTGCTATTTTGGTAGAAATTCCAATGAAGGAGTAGTGCTTGGGGACCATGTCAGGCTCTCTGTGCAAAGATGTTATAAATTAACCTTTGTCAAGATTTAACCAATGAACCAACTATAAGGCACCTCATGATGGGGATTCAAATTAATGAATGAACATTTGTTTTTTCAAAACTATCCTTGACACTTATACAACCACAGTCTTCATTTTTATATGCCTAGAATTCCATCCTGGTCTTGAATTTTCAAACATTTTTTAATCATTTTATAATAATTTTTCTTTTTAAGTGGAGTCATTCTACTAATAGCTTCCTCATAACATTAGTTGAATCATTAATTTTTTTAACTTATGATCATTCCGTTCTTGTTATATAATCAGTAACTCACAATATCATCCCATAGTTGCATATTCATCACCATGATCATTTCTTAGAACATTTGCATCAATTCAGAAAAAGAAATAAAAAGAAAACAGAAAAAAATTCATATGTACCATACCCCTTACCCATCCCTTTCATTGATCACTAGCATTTCAATCTACTAAATTTATTTTAACATTTGTTTCCCTATTATTTATTTTTATGCTGTATGTTTTACTCATCTGTTGATAAGGTAGATAAAAAGAGCATCAGACACAAGGTTTACCCAATCACACAGTCACATTGTGAAGGCTATATCATTATATAATCATCTTCAAGAAACATGGCTACTGGAACACAGCTCTACATTTTCAGGTAGTTCCTTCCAGCCTCTGCATTACATCTTGACTAATAAGGTGATATGTATTTAATGCGTAAGAATAACCTCCAGGATAACCTCTCGACTCTGTTTGGAATCTCTCAGCCATTGATACTTTATTTTGTCTCATTTCACTCCTCCACCTTTTGGTTGAGAAGTTTTCCTCAATCCCTTGATGCTGAGTTCCAGCTCATTCTAGGATTTCTGTCCCACATTGCCAGGAAGGTCCACACCCCTGGGAGTCATGTCCCACATAGAAGAGGGAGGGCAGTGAGTTTGCTTGTTGTGTTGGCTGGAGAGAGAGGCCACATCTGAGTAACAAAAGAGGTTCTCTTGGGGGTGACTCTTAGGCCTAATTTTAAGTAGCCTTGACCTATCCTTTGTGGGGTTAAGTTTCATATGAACAAACCCCAAGATTGGGGTTCAAACTATTGCTTTGGTTGTCCCCACTGCTGGTGAGAGTATTAGGAATCGAATTGTTATTGTAAAGGATTATTTTTAGAATTTATAAGAAAGAGTTTCGTTAATGCAATTTAATAACATATTTCAATAATTGATGGCATCTCTGTTACAGATATCGTATCTGGTAACTGATGGGGTGAAAAACTGGGAAACTGAGTTGCTCTTTTCACTTGATAAAATTGCTTAAAAAGTGAACATTCTAGTCAAGAAGATATTTAGAGTGAGGGCTTCTCTTTCCACATAACATAGATATATTTGACCTAGGGTGATATAAGAATATTTGAATCCAGAGTCCTCAAAATGTAATACCAGGGCAGGTCACGGTGGCTCAGCAGGCAGAGTTCTTGCCTGCCATGTCCAAGACCTGGGTTCGGTTCCCAGTGCCTGCCCATGCAAAAAAAAAAAAAAAAAAATATATATATATATATATATATATATATATATATATATATATAATACCAGATCTTATCCCTCTTTCATCCATATGTCTTCATCTAGTGGATTTTGAATATATAACTAGTGGTTATTTATAATACCCCACTTTATGATAAGCCTGAAGTTCTTTTTATTTTCCCTTGTTAATCATATCCTTATGATTTCTCCTGGAAGATACATTTGCTGGAATTCCTTAACCCAATGCACTGATCTTCAGGAGATTTTGGAATAAGCCCAGGCTCTTAATAATTCTATATATGGAATATATAGAATTACCATATTTCTTATGGTAAAGGGACCCTCAGTAAAGATCAGAACCTGTCCTCTAGCTTTCTTCTACCTAAATAACAATTTGCTTAATAACAAAATCCAAAGAACATGGCCAATATTATTATTATTATCCAGTTCTAATACCCTTGCTACATGTTGATTACTTTTGTTACTACTTTCCCTGTATTTTATTCCAGAACAACCTTTGCAGAGTTAGTGATTGTTAGGACACGTATGAGGAGTCAGTGATCTGGTCAATGCTCTCATCATTCCTGCTCGTCACTCCCTCCTCCCCTGGTTTTCCGAGATGGCTGACATTGCAGAGTGTTGCTAGAGGGAAGTTCTGTTAGCCTGAGTGGGATGTTTTCCTGGGAGAGTTTGACTGTATTTGTGAAAGCTCGTGTAACATTCTCAGGCAACTCCCAGGGTTCCAAAAGCATGGTTTATTTAAGACCTTAAACATAAATGTCGTGGGCTGCAGTTTCTCAGATAGAAGGTCGAATTCTATATATGTATTTTTAAAACAAAAGAATGTAAGGTGGTGAAGAATATAAGTTAGCAAAAGAAAGGGGACTTTTTACAAATATTGCCTATGATCTCCATTCACCCTTTTTAAATTTAAACGCTTTATCATTTTTGCTCCCTTCTTTAGCTTCAAAACATGTAAATACCCAGGCCCTTACACTGCACTTCTTACTTCATGTGAACTGGTTGCACCACTTACTAAATCTATTATCCCTTAGCCAAGTACTAAGCCATTTCTCAAATACTGCCTGACCTTGGTTTGGTTACTTAAGAGCTTGGGTAATGCTAACTAGTTTAATAGTTAATTCCCACACAATCCAATATGGGTGTTCTTTATTGGGGGACTTCCTTCCTGCCTTGGTCTCATTCAGGCAGAGTGAATCTACAGCTCTATCTAAAGCTCTGCCCTCCTCTTAGTTCCTAAGAGTCTTATTCATTCAATCCGTAGATAAGGAAAGACAGTATGGGAAAAGTAGGGAACTTTCCATCCGGTCAGGAAGTGACTCATGTTTCTGCTGTTCACATTCCATAAGAACTAGCCACATGGCCCCACCTTGTTGCGGATGTAGGAGTGGCAGATGCTAGAAAATGTAGTCTCTAGCTGTACAGAGTCTTCTCAGATATAACTGTAGTATGTAAAGAAAGAAAATGTCTTTGACTGCTAACACTCATCTTTGCTGCAACATGTGCCTGTGTCTTTGGTAGGATTAAATACATTTACATAGATTAGACATTCGACAACTTATGGTAAAGGGACCCTCAATAAAGATCAGAACCTGTCCTCTAGCTTCCTTCTACCTAGATAACAATTTGCTTAATAACAAAATTTATTCAGAATCACAGAACTTTAGCCCTGGAGGAAAACAGAAGATTGAGTAGTCTAAGGCACTAGAGCACTGCAGTTAAGACTGTGGCTTCTGGAATATGTAACCTGTATTGAATTCATTTCTAGCTCTTGCTAGCTATGTGCAGTAGGGGAAGGTACATAGCCACTCTGAGCATCAGTGTCCTTATCCATAAGATAATATCAACAATAGTATCCTCTTTAAAAGGTTGTTGTGAGGATTAAACCGGATATTTGTAAAGCCTTTAACATGGACCCAGCAAAATGTCAGTGATGAATGAATATTGGTTATCATTATTCTCAAATGAGAAAATTAAGGCTCAGTGAGGTTAATTATTGTGCACAGGAATGTAAAACTGGGTGCAGCAAGGGTGAGAACCCAGATCTTCTAGTTTGCAACACCACAGTATATTTTCCACTCATATTTGCATTTATGGCATGGAACAATTGCTTTGCTGTGCTATTCTGAATTTGGTCAAGGTAAAACTGGAGAGTAGAAAGAAGTGATCAATCCTTGAGCCTGTTTTTCACTTTGGATTGGACCTCTTCCACTGCTAAGAATCCTGGACAGGTTTCAGGAACTTTCTTGCGTCTACTAGTATAAGGTTTTCAAATCCCAATGAACCCACCTCTGCCCTCACTTAATCCCTTAAAGTTAGGGTGACATTAAATCATGGACTACTCCTCTTGCTCAGGATAATTATTAGTGTCTCCTTGCACTTACAAAAGGGTCCAAGTTTGGGTATATTAGTTATAAGACTACCTTATGCAAACTCTACTTTTCTCTCTAGACAAACCACCAAAAGGAGGATGGGCTATTTGGACCATTTAATTTACAATGAACCACCCAAAGAACACCTACCTCTTTGTATTTTTTAGCCTGTGTTTTAACCTTGAGCCTGTATGATTGCACTTCTAGTGGGACAATGAAAAAGAACTGCACAGCAATGAACTCTTTCCCATAGATAAGAAGAACAAGTTTTCTTGATGCAATTAGTCCATGGCTTTTTGCTGTAGCAAAAAAAGTATTATTTGGCTTGAGGCTTCAAACACCAGAATCATTTTTCAAAGCCTTAGTAATAAATCTGCATAGGCAGGCTCAACATTAGTCACTCTTCTTAAGAAGTTTAGGATAGCTGATAATTTCCTCTGCCCTTACACAAAACTCAGACTAAGCTTTTTTTTTTATGTAGGGAGTTTAAGATTATTCTTGAGTACCTCATAGAATGACTTTAGGTCTGAAAGAACATGCTCTCAAAATAACTCTTCTACTGGCCTTCTCCAAACATCACATTCCTACATTAGTCAGTCACTTATTGGGTTAAACGTTTGCAGCCTCCTTCTAAAAATGTATGTGTTATGGGAAGCGTAATGCATTAAGCCTTTACCACAGTAGCTCTATTTCATGTGACTTTGGTCAGACAATCACCCGGAAAGGGCCCAATCACTATGGGACTGTGGAGTTCCTCTGCACATAAACATTCTGAAAAAGTCTTTTCGGGCACAATTTTACATTTTAGAGCTGCCAATATAATTGGGTTCAGTGGATGAAATGCTAGCAGAACCTATGTTAGTCATTCATTTCAGGGTATTGTTTGCAAAAATAGTCTTTTGTTAGTAGGCATCATTTTTTTCTTATTCTAGGCACAGAATTATTTTTATCTGGGAGAATCTGCTTTAGTAAGCTAATTGCGAGATAATATTTTTAAGAACCAGTGTTTACCGGGATTTTCAATAATTGGTCTCAGTGAAGCAGTGAGATTGTACCACAGAATATTGCAAATGAATAGCTACCCTCTTAGAGGATATCTTCTTAAATCACCTGCTCACTTCCTAATACCACTCCCCTGAATTGGATTTATTATTTCATTCATTTTTAATAATAAAAGATGTTAGTATGAAGCAGCAGGGGAACTAGGATACTGCACATATGCTTTGTGCCTGACTAAGTGCTTTGGTTGTCCTTAAACTCCTGTGCCTGCATATGGTGACTGCAGCACAAAAAGGCTAATATATCCAAGCATGTTTGACTCTGTCCTGACCCTGACCCATTTCTTCTCGTTTATCACATGCTTTTGCAAATAGTCATACTCTCTTAGAAGAACTTCCCTGCATCCCTTTCCTAATGACTATTTTTCTTTTTTCTATTATTCTCCCTTTTAAAGTTTATGCCTCATCTTATGTGATCTTCAACCCCTGAGTTTCTGCTTTCTCTATTTTTACATTTATCAAGCTTCATAGGTTTTCCACTGTTTTTTACATTTAAATCTTTAAGCCGCCTGGAATTTGCTTTGTTAGACTTTAAGTATCTGGACACCCAAGTGTCCCAACATCTGTTTTTGATAATCCATTTTTCCCTAATGATTTGAAAAGCTATCTTCATCTGAATCTAAAATCCCCATTCAGATAGAATTTTCCGATAGACTGATATCTGTTTCCCCAACAGGGCCATCTCTACTTCTACCACCACATTTACTTTATTGTTTCTAGAGTTCACTCTGTGTCAGTCTAATGAGGGAGAATTCGTCATGCAAGAACCAAGCTAGACCAGGCTCCTACAGTTTAATATTAATTCTATAGTGGCCTCCTCTCTTTGTGTAAGTCACAGAATCCTTGTATTTGGGAAAGATTCCTAGTCAATCCCTGTACCCTCAAAGAAGAGCAGTTCTCAATGCTGGCTTGAAATAATTGTGTCAGGAGCTTTCAAAAAATGTAGATGTCCAGGGTAAGGAGATTCAATTTTAATTGATGTAGGTTGGAGTCCGGACAATGCTCATTTAAAAAATGAAATTCTCAGATTATTCTAATGTGTAGCAATGGCAAAGAAACTGATTTCAAGCATAGTAAATGGCTCTACTGAGACAGTAGTTTATTTTAATTGGCTCCCTATATGTTTCATTCTTTCCAACAATTCTATTTTGTTCTAGTTTTTCCTCTATATTCTTTGAAGGAAGGGTGTCATAAGAATAGTGGTACTGATGTTTGGGCATGCACAGGTGGTTCCGTGGTAGAATGCTCACCTTCCATGTGGAAGACCTGGGTTCAATTCCCAGACCACACACCACCACCCCCCCAAAAGTGTCATGGTTAACCAATAAAGTGTTTGAAAGCTTTCTCATTTAACACATATTTACCGAGTACCTCTTATTAATAAGGTTCCATGTTAAATGCAGGATCTGAAATGGGGAACAAAATTACTGCTTTGAAAAATCAAGCATTGATATTTGAACAAAATCATTATTGCACTCGGGTAACCACCACATTACAAGGCACCTATCTATATCATGGACATATGCTATCTAGTGTTGTCAAGTGCATTTCTTAAAGAATCATTTGGGGATCCTGTAACAGAGACATTAACTTTATTTTTAAGCTCTGGAGTTTACTATAGCTTTATGTAATGAGACAATGTATTTCATATAGTATCTTACCCAGATTGGAAAATATTCTCAAATTTGGTTTCTAATAGGTATTTCTTAGAGTAATCCCATAGATAGATTTGAATGTGATATTTTCCCACACCACAAATTGAAATCATAGATATGCAGCTGGCCTTCAACACATATGAATTTGTTGCCTTTATTTTATAACAATGGGTGTTTTAACACTAAGCTAGGCCCAAGCATTCTTAATGGAAATATTGCTATAATGATAGATTGTGAGACTTATTCAGTGAATAAAAATAATATATAAGAACTTTTAATACAAATTCGTTGTAGATGTTGATTTTTAGTCATCTAATGTCCATTTTCCCCTTAAATGCAATAATTTTAATGGGAGAGAAAAAGCCTTAATGCCTGTCTAAAAGTTTGAAAATCAGGTGCTTTTATTTATATTTAAAAGTACATTTAACTCTGCACCTTGTAAAATAATCTGAGTGCAATGAGCTTTTCCTCAGAAAACACTTTTCCATTAATTTCCCACTTCTGGGATACAACAGTGATTACCATTTACATTTTTCCTAATACTCTGCCCTAGTCTTTCACTTTTTACTTTGGAGCATAAAAAATTAGCCCTCTGTAAGCAAGGAGTGAATGCTCTTTTTACATCCTTTCCGTATTTTGTAACTGTCTGTTTCTTGAGAGAGTTAAGCAATTGAGTCAGCAACTTTTGCTACTGCTATTACTTTTGAAAAACTGAATATTCCACAATGGGTTCCATTTTGGGGGAAGGGGGAGTATTCTTAGCTGGCATGTAGAGCCTAAAGCCTTGCGCTTGGGGGAATACATTTCTTCCAGTTTTGAGACCATTCCCCAAAGACCCATTCATCCTACGTCTAAAAGATGTAATTCTTAAAATGCTATGAAATAAAATGGAGGTACTTGTCCAGTTTAGTTGGTTGCTTCAGTTGTGAAAAGAAAAAGAGGTAGTTTGCCAAGTGACACAATACACTGAAATAAAGGGGTAGTTTAAACCCACTCTGAAAACAAACAAACAAAAAACTAGGGCATCCTATTTCAACTCACAGAAATAAGGCAACAGCAGCTATATTTATGGTAATAGGAAGGAAAGTATTCTTGGCTCTTCCTGGAGCCCTCTTTCCACCATGGGCTGCTGCTCCTGCTCATTGTAAGTCCATTTTTTTCCTATCATAGAAACAGGGAAGCTCAGAGTTCTGCATTATCTCAAATCAGCCAAATTCCCTACAGCCTTATTCATCTGCTTTCCTGAACCTAAAATTTCTACTTTTCTTAAACCTGTTGACTCTAAGACATCTGCTGTAAAGGATTTAGCTATAGATTTGTCATCATCTCTGAAAATCATGTATATTTTAGTTCATGGATTCATTCATTCATTCTTGAGTCCTCACAAAGCTTTTATGGCATGATATATACATCTTAACTACATATCAGAGTTTCTACACTTGCCACTTTTTTTGATGTAGCATCGCTATATATCCTATAACAATGTTACATTGCAAGAGGAGAAAGCAGTAAACAGAACTAAAGGAAAGAAGGATCTGGTTGTCAGTGTAAATGTAAATAGCAGCTGTTCCTTTCAAACTGTTTTTAAAACTACCACATGGTGAGAGCTTTGCATAAAACAGGCCAGATCTTCAAGAATCAGGTTTTAGCCCAAAATTCAAAAGGTGCACTGCCATCTTCATGTTTGCACTGTTTCACTTCTCCCACTATTGTGCAAACTACTATATATAGTAGTCTCTTTTAAAACGTTATTTAAATATCTATTTCTGCATAAATGATGCAATACACAGATAAACCAGTATGTATAATTTGACTTGCTATACAAAGATGACACTGCAGATGGTGATACTATGTTAGTTGCAAGATAAATGTAAGTCCCAAAATCTACATTAGTTGAAGATAGTTTAGCTCCAGGTGAAGTGCCTTAGCCACTGTTTGATGGGTCAAGCTTAAAACTTTATACTTCCAAACAAGAAATTTCTTAAATAATACAGCTTCTGCATTTTCTAGTGACAGTGGCCAACCTATATGGTTTTATAAAGTTCCTTTTAAAAATCCTTTGTGATATCTTAAATATGCCTGTTTTCTTCCCTAATTGTTTATGGTGATAAATTGTTGGTAATAAGTACTTTTAAAATATTGCTGGTGCATTACACCTTTACCCAAAACTGTGACACTCCAGGAATGAGCATTACTCAGACTAGCCAATATAGAGAGGTTCTATTTGGTTATATCATCTTTCTATTTAAAATAGGGGGAGAGGAGACAATGTTTTCCACTACATGACTATTAAAATCTCAACTAAAGACCTGCCACTGCTCATTTGAAACAAGGGCAGGAAGGGGAGAAAAACATAATCAGATAGTTCACAAAACATTATTGTCACTAACGTGCTTCATTGCAACGTGTTTAATATTAAACCAGACTCTCCGCAGAGGCTTAGAATAAGATCTCTCTCATTGTGGGATTGAAATAAATGATTACAGATAGATTGAATGAATGAAGAAATAAATGACAATGTAATATCTGTAGGAAACCTAGATGCAAGCTTCTAATTTTGCTGCTTGGTTAATGTTTGTATACATTGAAACTTCAAATCAAGATATTAACTACTAGCTACATATTTGTCACAGTAGACTTTCCACTGTTCAAATGTGCTTTCTGTCAAACAACACCAGTTTCTATTAGTCATTAGGTATAAATCATACAACTAACCATCAATAAAGCCCTGCTGCTTTTGTTCTTTCTTCTTAATAGGTGTCAGGAAAAATCTTTTAAGCTAAAAACCTTTCGGAAGGAAAAAAGAACTATAAACAAATATTCAACCCTAGTAAATGACATGCATGCTTAAGATTTTAGGAGGATGTGTACTGAGGTTTGTAATTTACTCTGAAATGCATCAAAATAATATCTTTGGAGAGAGATATAAAAAGATAGATGGGTATATGATAAAGCAAGTTTAATAAAATATTAAGGGTGAGAATATGAGTGTTCACTGTAAAATTCTTTTAACTTTGCTATATGTTTGAATTTTCTTCATGATAAAATATTTGGGAAAAAACTTAGGAATTGATTCACATTTTTAAAAAATGGTGATAAGAAAGGCAAAGTATTCACAGATAATTTAAAGGGAAATTACTCTCAGAATTGTATTTTCTCAGTTCCCTTGTCAAAATATTACAAAGATGTCATTTTTTTATAAATATGAGTATTACTTATCCCAATCTAAAAGAGCAATATTTCTTCTCTTGAGAAAAAAAAATTACTGTCTTTAACAGAGGATACTCTCATTGGTGGTAACTAACCTATTTCATATACTTATTGTATATATCTATTAACTTTTTCCTCCTCTTTTATACTTTATTTTTTTCATATTTTTTATTTGTGAAACATAACCACATACAAACCCAAACATTCTTACCATATGATCATTCCGTTCTTGTTATATAATCAGTAACTCACAGTATCATCACATAGTTGTATATTCATCATCATGATCATTTCTTAGAACATTTACATCAATTCAAAAAAAGAAAACAGAAAAAAATCTATGCATACCATACCCCTTACCCCCCCTTTCATTGATCACTAGCATTTCAATCTGCTAGATTTATTTTAACATTTGTTTCCCTATTATTTATTTTTATACTGTATGTTTTACTCGTCTTTTGATAAGGTAGATAAAAGGAGCATCAGACACAAGGTTTTCCCAATCACACAGTCACATTGTGAAAGCTGTATCATTATACAATCATCTTCAAGAAACATGGCTACTGGAACACAGCTCTACATTTTCAGGCAGTTCCCTCCAGCCTCTCCATTACACCTTAGCTAAACAGGTGATATCGATATTAACCATTTTAATTTATTCCTGGTAGTAACTTATTGAATATTCTGTTATTCTGTGAATATAAAGCAGGATCAAATCCATTGCTTCTTAGACTGTTACTTGGAGCCATCATCAAATAAGCTTCACAGGATTTGGTCAACAAGGCCACCTCTTCTTTATTTCTTCATGGTAAAGTTTGTTTAACTGTGGCTATTAGATCATCTCTCCTCGATTACCGCCCTCTCCTTTGAACTTCTGTAAGACATTTTGTCTCTAACACTCATTTGATACTTCTACACCATAGATATAGTGTAAAGAGCTACCAAGATTTTTTTTTTAACACCATCTGTTCTTGGCATGACTCTTATCTTCTGAGGGACAGAGACAATCTTTGGTGCCCCTTTTTCGCCTCCATTACCCCAAACCATCACTGAACCTTGAACAAAATAGGTACTCAGTATAAATGCACTGAAAGCTTGATTTTTCAAGTTTAAAGAGTCAGGCAATATTTGACTTGATTAAGCTTTAAAAATACTAACCTTTTTTCTTCCAGAATGTTTTCCATTGCCAAGTCTTACTATGCTGATAAATCACATTTACCTCATTAAAAAAAAAAAATGCTCGGGTTTAAGATCACTGATATCTGTGAAAGAACAAAGGTTATCTGTGATTTTATTATAATCAAGAAGTATTGTACATAGTTCTCTAATGTACTGAAACCTTCCAGAAGGTCTGATAATGCTACTCTAGAATTATGTAATATACTGTCTTCAGCTATACAATGTTATGACATTGATACAATTCACTTATTTTGTGCTCCAATTTATTTGAACCCTTACCCAGATATGGGGTAAGGAATAAGGAGTATGGTATGCATGGAGTTTTTTCTGTTTTCTTTTTATTTCTTTTTCTGAATTGATGTAAATGTTCTAAGAAATGATCATGATGATGAATATACAACTATGTGATGATATTGTGAGTTATTGATTATATAACAAGAACGGAATGATCATATGTTAAGAATGTTTGGGTTTGTATGTGGTTATGTTTCACAAATAAAAAATATGAAAAAAATAAAGTATAGGATAATACTCATGGAAACCACATCAGAATAGTTCAGATATACTGAGAATAGATTGCAGATTGAACAGCAACAAAACAACACGGCCACAGAACTTTTCTCTTTACGGTGTTAATGTGTAGAACCGTGGAAGTTTCTGTGATCTAATGACCAGGGTGTCAAAACTCCCGGGTTCTGTTTCTTTTTTACCTCCGGATGCCCTTACCACATAAATAATTTCTCTGTTCTTCAGTTTCTCCTCTTCCAAAAAACTATCTTTTCCCTTGGATTGTTTAGTAGACTAGGAAAAATTACCCATCAGGAATGAACTAGAGGAAAATGTCAGCTATTGCTTTTACTGAGGTTGGACATTCCTGAGAAACTGACTTGTATTATCTGCCAACAGGGGAGGCTCTACACTTGGCTCGGGATTTTGGCTACACTTGTGAAACAGAGTTTCCAGCCAAAGCAGTAGGAGAACATCTTGCCAGACAACATATGGAACAGAAAGAACAGACAGCAAGAAAAAAGATGATCCTAGCGACCAAGTAAGCAGAACGGGGAAGCCTCTGTGTGCCTCACGCCTCAGTTTTCCCATTTTCTTTAAATGAGAGCAACAGTCTGTTAAGCATTTGTTCTCTAAAACAAGAGGTGGGAAGGTGGGGTGGGGAGAAGGGATCTCACACAATAGCAGCTAGATATACCAAACGGGAACCATGTCCCTCCGTCCACAGCAGGCTGTAGGAACTGCTCTTGATTAGTGATGGCATTACCGTTGACACTGATGAAAGGTTTTAGAGGACTCTCGGGGATATGTGGAGATTCCACAGGAGAGTAACATGTTTAGGAGATGTAGATTCTGGCAAGTGCCATTGACAGCTGTATAATTTGATCTAAACCACTGTGCCCTTAAAGAAGAGGATAACAATCTCAAAACCCTGTAAGTAGGGGATGTGACAAAAGGTGAGGACCCTGATAGTGAGAGTTAAAAGGGGACAGGCCTTTGGGGCTAGCAAACACCATCAAAAACCCATCTTCTCTTCCGTATAATGAAGCAGATAATCCATGTACGGCTCCTTCACCACCACCACCACCACGGGGATATTGTGGGTAAGAAAAAGTGTCATGTATGTGAAAGATTCTGAAAATTGTGAAAAGTTCAATTAAGAGACAAATTACAGTAATGGGGGATAGAGTGGGCAAACGGACCAATACAACAGAAAAGGGGCAGCTTGTTTTAAGTTGACTTTTTAATTCCTTTAAATGATCATTAATGGGAGAAGTGCCATTTACTGTGTGAAATCTTTACAAAAGTGTCAAGTACTGCTACAAGTCATGTTCAAAAGCTTAAAAGCAAAATCCTTCAGGTTGTAGCTAATTCTTGCAATCTTTTTATTAAAGTAAGCTATTACTGCATATAGGCCATTAATAATCTTTTCTAATTTTCTAACTATATTCAGATTTTAGAACTGATAGCTCCTGGTGGTTAAATCATCATTTGTAAATAAAGTTCTTATTTGGGGAAAACTTTTGAAGAGAAAGTATAAGATAGATGGTGTTGAAACACTGTTTCTTAGAAACCCGTGAAAAAAATCATTATCTAATGACTTTATAAAACCGTTGAAAAAATAATTATCTAATGACTTAATAACATGCTTGCCAAGATTTAAACTTGTCCCAAATGACAAAACAAAATATTTCTTCTTCCACCAGCTGCTAATGTGACATAGGTCTTTTTACAGATGTACAGAGTTCTATGGAACACCTTGCTCAGGGCACAGAGTCCTCTCGTAACTGGGGTTTATGCAGTTTGCGGCTGTTATTGCTTGGCCTCCTGTTTTATTTATTTACTGCCCTTCAGAGAGTACCGAATGATTCCCTCATCTTTCCCCCAAAGAGGAGAAAAATGAAAGGTGGCAGCAAAAGGAAAAGAGGGAGGGCAAATCAAGAAGATAAAAGGGGAGAGGTATAGCAGAAAGAGAATGAAGACCAAGAAATAGAAAAAAAATATGATGAAGGTATAAAATTTGGCATTACAATTTTGTTATAAACTTTGTGCTGTGAAAACTTGCTTTTGGGAAAACCTAACCCTGGACCTCGTGAGTGGTTTATCTCCTGGGGATCTTTGCTTCTACTCTGCCTAAACTCTTTTCCTCTTCCAAATAGTTTCTTGACCCAGAGGGGACGTCTTCGTCAGTCACCTGTTAGTCCCTCCAGAGAAACTGAAAGTGCATGTAGTTAGTTTGAATCCTTAATATAATAGTGTTCTAGTTTGCTAGCTGCCAGAATGCAACACACCAGAGATGGATTGGCTTTTAATAAAAGGGGGTTATTTGGTTAAAAAATTATAGTTCTTCAGAGGAAAGGCAGCTAACTTTCAACTGAGGTTTTTTCTTGCACGGGAAGGCACAGGGCAATCTCTGCTGGCCTTATTTCCAGGCCTCTGGGTTCCACCACCTTTCCTGGGGTGCTTTCTTTCTGTATCTCCAAAGGCCTGGGCTGAGATGCGAGTGCTGAAATGAGGTATGCTGAGCTGCTTGGGCTGTGCTATATATTGAGCTCTCTTGTTAAAGTTTCCGGCCGGTTAAATCAAGCATCATTCATTGCAGCAGGCACGCCTCCTAGCTGACTGTGGATGTAATCAGCAATAGATGAGGTTCACATGCCATTGGCTCATGTCCATACCAACAGAACTAGGCACCTTCAGCTGGCCAAGTTGACACCTGAACCTAACTACCACAGATACAGAAGAAATAAAGACTTGTTATACATCAAGAGAAATATACAGTACTAGAATTTAGGTAGTATTCTTGAGATAGTCCCAAAAGCATAATATCATTCTAGCTGGTGGATCATGCCGATTTCTCATCATGCAAACCCATGTGCTACCCCTGCATGGCACTATTATACCAAAATACAAATTATGTAATGGAAAGTGCCTTCATATTTTCTACCTCAAAATTACTTGCTTATGCAGTGCTGAATTATATGCACGAATGTGGATGAATATGTTACTAGAAGGAAAGCTGATAAAACATTGAACTGTATAACACAGTAAGCCCCATTGTGGAAAATGGCTATGGTTAACAGCATTAATAAAAGAATATGTTTCATGAACTATAACAAATATATGTTACTATTACAAGGTGTCAGCAATAGGGTGGTATCTGGAAAAAATACACCTAATCAACTATGAGAAAAAATTACTTAGTTATGACTTTATCATGCATATTCTATGATTTTCACTTCCTAATTCAGATAAATCTTTCTCTTTCCCCCAGTCCCTAGACTGATTATGTCACGATTCAATGCTATCAACCACAGCAATGACAAGATCAGCACTGCAGTCACAAGTGCCCATTTTCTTGGGGGTTCTGAGTTCTTTGGTTTTTTTAATGGAGCCTATTGAAGAGTTCAGGAGTCTCTGAGTGCATTCAGATTGATGTTGAGATTTAGTTTTCACAGAAGTAAATATTAGAAAAGCTTGTGGAAAGTAACAGGATTGGAAGTAGTTTGGAAAAACTATGCTGAGATCTGATTTATAATAGTGGATTCTGCCAGCAAATAATACTTTTCTTTACCCAGGTCTAAGTCATGTATATTATTTTAGGTGATATTTCAAACTTAGATTTTTATAAAACATTGCAAGAACATATTACTCTCTTTGATCCCTCCATCCATAGCTTGACATTTGCAGATCATTAAATGTCAAGAATTGAGTTCACTTGTTCCAATTACCTTATTTTGCAGATGAGAAAATAGGCCTGAAAAAAAAATCTCCATGGGTATCTTCTTCATACACTTTTTTTTTGTTTGTCTTTTTGTTTTGTCACACTTAGACAATGTGAAGTAGAAAATAGAGAATTAGAGACAATGCAGTCATAGGAAACGTGCACAGTACAACAGAAATCAATTTAAGTAGAAAAATTAAGGGCTGGATAAGAATAGCATGCCTTTTTTTGCAACATCTGAATGGACCCAGCATGGGTTCTGAGCAGTTTCCAACTTTTTCCCTATGGTAAAAGCATTAAGGACTAAATACACTTAACATTTGATCTGCATTAAAGCAAAATAGTTAATAACTTGTAATTGATTTTTGATATGGTACCATAATATTGACCATCAGAAGGAGAAACAGATGTTTAAATTCAGCCATCGACTAAAAAATTATGTCCTTGAGGACAATGACTTAAGTAATAAAGTTAGAATTTTAGGATTCATCAAAGATCATCTTGAGTTATATAATTCATAATGTGACATTTTATTTTGAGAAATATGTTTCTTCTTGTAGTTTCATAAATGAAAATTTAAATAAGAACAAAACTTGTCATAAAATCCTAATTGTCATAATGAGATGATGATGATGATAATTGCTTTTAAAGAGAATCCACAGAATTGTCTTCTGTTTTTAAGTCTAGAAATTGTCCAGATCAGTGAGTCAAGCAACACAATTAAACACCAAAGGTTGAGAACTCTAATTCATGTTTTAATGCTGTGTGGTGTAATCAAATTGCTTAGCATCAGTTAACTATTTCCACATGTTGCCTTTTCCGCATTTGTTCACTGACCTAACTGTAACCCACTCTATTTTGTATACAAGAGGGAAGCAGATTTGTCAATTCACAAACTAATTTATTCAATTATCAAATAACTTCTCATAATGTACTGTAGGAACCAAAGCAATGTTTCAATCCTTATTTCTTTTTTGATTTATTTTAATCTGATAAGAACATTTTTTAAACGGTTCTTATAATAACTCCAATCTTCCCTTCTCACTCTGTAACATAATGGTGGTCTGTGAAGTGGTCTTTTATATTGGTAGTCTGAAGAATAATAGTATGAGGATATATTTAAAATTTTAGTTAGGCTTTTTTTTCTAATCAAAGCTAATATATCTAATTATTAGAAATATCACAGAGCACCCACAACAGATGATAATACCCCATGAAAGGCATCAAATACTCAGTGTAAGTGTCACCTGTTAAATGCCATCTGTTAAAATATAAGCAGTACACTTGAAATTTGCCCTACTGACATTGCTCAGACAATGGGAAGTTCAGAGCAAATATTCTCATGACAGTACACATGTAGTTCTTAACAACATGCTTTATTTTTGAGACTCAACCAGAGTTTTAGGCAGTGAAGACAGAAGATCCTGTTTTACTTACAGCAGATAAAAACTTGTCTCTGTTCCTAGTTTGTTTGCTTGCTCACTTTCCTTCTCCCTATCACCTTACTTTCACATGGGTTTTATATAAACGAATAAGACAAATTCTGTTAAATGACACAAATTTGAGCTCTGGCAATGAACCAAAGAAAGATCACAAATGATCTTTGGCAGAATTTGATAAACTTTAAACACTTACTAATAAGCAAGTCTCCACAGATTTTAAGTTAGTAACGAATTATTCGTGTTCAACATACTTTGTCACTTTTTTAGTTGCTTGTTAATGATTCAAATACTTTGGAGCCCAGCAATGACTTGTGTCCATGCAGTGACGTTTACTCAGGATAATTTGGCCCTTCGTACTTGTGTTTGGCTACACGGATCCTCATAGTCAGGACTATATGATCCCATTTGGGAACTAGACATTGCAAAATCAGACAAAAAACCTAATCCCTATCATATCCCTTGAATATTGTGTGGCCTCATTTTAGATGACTGATGTTTTGGAGCAGTTCTTTGGAAGTCCTTTACTGTACTCTTCAGCTATGGCATTAATCTACTGCTGTTTGTTGTTTAAAGAATTATATATTTTGCTACTTTCAAATTATGTCATTTTGGACTTTAACAATTGATAATCATCACATATCACAAGGGCTTTACTGTTATCCAACATTTACAGTGATCTGTAATTAAAACTGAAACCAAAGCCCAGAAATCATAATCATTTAAAACAAGAAAGGCAACAGAAATGTCCTTTTGAGGGTACGTTTTTGCAAGTAATCAGCTTACGATAGGATATAACATGATGTTTTTGTGAGGCTAGTGGGCCAAATTGTGAATATGACCATCAGCTCCAAATATTAAGATACAACTTTAGTCCATAAGAGTCTGAATTATAATAAAACATTGGGGGGAAAGGTTTTTCAAAACTTATTTGAATCATGGCTTTGAAGAATGTCTATAACTTCTTTAAGCTTGTTTACAGATATGATACCCCCAAAATCACATTTCAATATATTTAAAAGCAAATATTAATTATGATCTTTTAATATGGATTTTTGCTTATCCTGAGGTTAATCTATGAACATTCATCGTAACAGTGGACACTAACGTTATCAATGCCCACGGATTATTACTATTTGCTTGAAGAGCTTTCCATTACTTGGGAGCAAAGTTACCATCATGAACCTCATCTGTATGTTGAGGATGGAACTTTGGAAATTTGGCTTATGAAATTCTATCTAGCGCTCTTTCAAAGAGACAACAAACCTTGGATAACATATCATGGAATGAAATTAAAGCCTCATTTCCAGTGTTCAATTACAGTTTTGAATCTTTTTTTTTAGACAAATTTGTAAAGAATTCCAAGACCTCTTGAGCCAAGACAGGTCACCGCTGGGATCCTCCAGACCCACTCCAATTCTCGATCTGGACATCCAGAGACACTTAACGCATTTCAGGTAAGACTGGTTTTCCAATGTGCTTGAGCTGTCTTTTAAATTGCTAAACCATCCTACTAACCCAGAAGTTTTAGTACTCTTTTCACAATTCCATTTAGAGATATCATTTAAATATTCATATGACGACTGAATTTTTTTTTAATTCTAAGTATCCAAGATCGAATTAAGAAAATAATCAATGTATGAAGCATCTGAATTGGAAGAGTAAATATATTTGTATGATTATGAGGAAATTGTGACTTTATGAAAAGAACACTGTTATTTCAAATAATATTTGGCACTTTCGTATCAGGATTCTGAAATCCTTCAATTAATCAGTTCTGTATACTGGTGAGGTAAATTGTTGAAAGGATAGCTGATATGAGAGAAATTAAAAGCATATCATAGACTGATTTCCTAAGCATGTGTTAATAATGCCGGGCAGGCCACGGTGGCTCAGCAGGCAAGAATACTCGCCTGCCATGCCAGAGGACCCGGGTTCGATTCCCAGTGCTTGCCCATGTAAAAAAATAAATAAAATAAAAATAATGACTACCCAATTGGAAACTGCAAATGGGCTTGTCTTACAAAGTTCCCTAAGATAGGCCACAAAAAAACAGCATATATTGAAGAGCCTGGAGTATATTATTGAAAGCAGAGTTTAAATTTCACTTTCTGAGGTTCTTTGGAATAGAACCAGAATTTTTTCTGGTTAATTGATGCCTTAGATGCAATATGGGAAAGAACAAGATGATTTCTCAGGTGACTTCTAGTTTTATAACTTTAGAATTCTAATACCTACATGATATTTCTCATTAGTATAAAACTGTTATCCTCTTTTAATCATTATCATTTGGCTAATAAAACAATGCTAAGGAAAGATTAATCTACATTGAATTTTAAAATACTTTCAATTCTTCTCGATGAACATAGAGGAGGAGGGCACTCATATAAAATAGTGGATGTTTGAATAAGGTGGGATATGGTCTGCAGTATCAGAGACTTTTACATAGAATATTTTATTTTCTAGTATGTTACAAAGCCCCTCAAGATGTAACAGACATATCTCTAAAAACTAAATTTAGTATTTATCTCCTCAAAATGCACCATTCATAGTATTTCACAGGACTTTTCTCCTATCATTCAATTAGGTTAGCGAAGATGAGTATAATAAAACTTGGAAAAAGTATATATTGCCCATAAGTTAAGAGCAAAAGGCCTAGGAGTTAGAACTATTTTCCAAACCAGGGCCTTACATATGTAAGCTGGATTGTTTGGGGCAGATTATGCAATCTCTATAAGTTTTTATTTCTCTAACAGAGAAATAGAATCCCTCCATTAAATGGTGGAGGTGAGCTAAAATGAAATAAAGAGTATAAAGCTAAAACATTCAATAAATGATGCATCATTTACCTCCCTCCCTAATCCAAGTTTAAAAGGTATGGATGGCTCCACTGTTACCTCTGTACAAATATTTTCCATATTTTTGTTTTGTACACACTAGAGAGATTTGTAATTTTTACAGATGTCCAATCAGAAGTTAATAATTTTATACAAGTTAAATGCTGAATTTAAGGAAATTTAAGTTACAAATTTACTCTAAGGAGGAGCAGCTTACCATTAAAATTACAAAGAGCCAGTGCCCTATGTCATGCCTATTAGGTTATTTTCAAGTCCGATACTACATACAGCCTACGTACAGGACTGTGAGCTCTCCTTTTTCAGTCTCAAAATAAAATAGAGCAGCAATTTGTAAACTGATTATCAGCAACTGTGTGAAATAAATAGGAAAATCATTTGTTTGCTCTTCATAGGCACAACCTGCTCATTTATTGATACATTAGTTGTCAAAGTAATATCCCAGAACTCTTTAGAGAAGACTCTCACTTCCAAAATTGGAGTGAAAGTTTCCTAACTGGGCTTTCTATGCTCTTATTTACCTCCTGGTGTAGAATATGGCAATAAGCTAATCTGGTGTTGTCAAGAGTAGAGCTGAATATAGGGTAAATCATTCCCCCTGACACTCGGTAAAAAAGAGAAGGGGATTATATTTTAGGCCTAAAAATCAAGATTTTATATGAACGCTGGTTATCAAACACAACAGTTCAAAACATATAACAATACCTTAAAAGTTTCTAACATTATATGTTATGTTTATTTACAATAATATCATCTATAAACATTTTAACCTTGCCATATATATATTGAATATTTTGAATATCAGAAAGTTATGATTTCCCATTTATTATCCTTTTTTAATATTTTCCAATTTTCAGTTATTTTGTTTTAACTATATCCCATGTTATTTATTTAGATGAAATTTTGATTTCATAATGGAAGGCAGAATATGATAGAGATCACTTAATCAAAATTTAATCTATAGGAAATTTCTTAAGCTATATTATTTTTACAAAAGATACGTGGCTGATATTTCCAATCAAAAGCCCAAACTGAAGCGTTCTGATATAGACTGAATTTAGAAGTGTGTATATTTTTAAATATGCATTTATTTAAAAAGGCATCAGTAGGGATTCCTAGCAATAGAACGATAGAAGTCAGCATATTGACAACCTTGAAATGGACTCTACACTTATAAATGTAGCCCTTAAACCTGACCACTTTAGAATTACATTAGAGCTGTTTAAAATCTCAAGAAAGGTAGCACAATTTAAAAGTTCTGATTCCTTAGATCTAGGGACTTGGGCATCTATGTTTAATTTTCTAAGCTCTGAGGTTGAGTCCAAGAGTCAGGCAGGTTTAAGAACCACAGTCCAAGGATATTCCTAGACCCATTAGATTTTATTTTTTTTGGAAGGAAAGCAATTCTAATTCATTTAAAAAGTGGCACTGAGAATTATGTAAAGTTCTGTCTTGTGTACTCTAACGTATTAAAGAAATTCTGCTCCTATTATTGTGCTAATTATCTGGGTAAAAATATGTTAGCATAGAGTGTGTCTCTTTCAGACTTTCCTACTGACAGCAGTAAATTTAATTTTGGTAATCCCATAAGCCCAAGAGAAACACAAGTTAGAAAGAAAGCATCTCACATCTGACTTTGAAAGCAGCAGGTAGAGTCAGATTTTCCAGCTGTTTTTAGTGAGTGCTGGCTGGGAGTGACGTGAGGAGAGAGTGATTGGATAGGCATAGAGGACACTCTAATTAGTAATGTCAAATTGTGCTACTATTTTATTTAGTCAAAAATTCCTTCCCAAAGCAGACCAGTTGCATAATAGCCTATATGGGCTTGAGGTGGTACCTTGAGATCTGCAGCTTACTTTCAGCAGATCAAATTTGTCTGAGTAAAGCTAAGGAATGATCCAGCCTTGCAAAGCCAGATCGATGCTGTGGGTTTTTTTGTGGCAGCTGCTCAACAGGGGGCTCTCAGAAACCTACCTGGTGTGACCGTCCTCACGAGTCACAGCCTGGAAAACTACTTGTTTCCATCAAAATGACAGAAGGCAAATTTATTCATTACTGATAAAAACTGAGTACCATCAAAAGTGTGTATTGCTTGTACAGAACACAGCAGCTAGCACAACACCTACCTGATAGGAAAAGAGATTTGAATGAAATCTGCAGAGGCCCCTGCAGACCCAAATTACTGGGAATGTCTGTGAGAATTAAACTGGGATGGCAGGAAGCGTCAGACAGACTCAACTCAGATAGAAACCAAAACCCTAATTTTCTGAAATGTTGGGAATTTCCCTCTTTGCAATTTTGGGAAATGGAAACAACTTTTCCCTTCTTTGTCTCTTATGTTCTTATAATTGCCTTGAATTTGAAGTCAAACAAAAACAGGTCTGACAATATAAGTCAGGGGTGAAGCTAGACTATTTTTAATGCAGATCATCAGAAAAATATATAAGTTTTCTTTCTCAGCATCACCTTGGGAGACTGAAATTCTATTGTATCTCTTATTTAACTGTGCTAATGGCAGGAAGTACAAGATGACTAAGATATTGCCCCATTCTTTAATAACTTCTAAAGTGGAAGGCAATTACAAAGAATTATAACAAATAAGAGAGATCCTACAATCTAGAATTAAGCAGAGTATAGCCAAATACTAGGGCAATCAGCAAAGGCTTTCATCTCTCTATCCATAGGACCAGGCACATGTTACTTGTCCAATAAATATATGTTAATAAATGCAAATGAAGGCGGGCCACGGTGGCTCAGTGGCAGAGTTCTCGCCTGCCATGCCGGTGACCCAGGTTTGATTCCCAGTGCCTGCCCATTAAAAACAAAATAAAATAAAATAATAAAAATAAATGCAGATGATGATAATATCTCAATTGGGTCTTGGGCATATTTTCTACTTGTTTATTACCAGGCCATGTGCCAGGAAGAGAAATGATCACTGTGTATAATTCACCCGCTTAAGTAAAAAGAGATATCACACCTTCTTAGAAATAGGCCCACCACCAATCCCATACTCTTTTGGAAGTAAGAAATGTATAAACAATTCCATATATCTGTTTGCTGGTGATTATATTTTTTCCTTGATTCTCATTGTTGGAAGTTCCCTTACATTTCCTCTTCTCCTTCAACATTCAGACTTTCCAACATCCCTTTCAAAGTTGTCACACAGCCTGAGCTCGAAAATTTTCAATGATAGATTGCTCTCCTCTTACCTAAACTTCCCTTCTTTCTTCTGACAACTCTTCCATTGAGGCAACTCCTGTCTCCCTAATGTCCCACTCCTTGGGGAACTTACAGTTGGTTTAATCTTCTCCCCACCCCCCAAATTCTAAAAGCAGCACTCATGTCCCCTTTGAGCTTTATCTTTTTCTGGATATTTATCCTCATTTCCTCTTTGTTCCACATATGACATTAATTCAAATTAACTCACCTAGTATCTTCTGAATGCTATGTGCTTACAACATACTCAAGACAGGATGCATGTTTCTACATAAATGTGAGCATATTTGGTCTTCAAGAAGCCTACAGTGTGTGTTTTCTGTTTGGTTGTTTGTTTTTTCATTTTCTTGGGATGGGAAAGTGTCTGGGAAAGGTAACTGGCTGTGGGTGATTGTCTTAATCTTTTGAAAGCATTATTTAGTTTCAGAAGAGAAATGAAGAGATTTCAATTAATCCCTAGTCCCCAAAGAAAACATTATGAAAGAAATTACACAATCAGGCTTAGCATTTAAGAAATAAAATTATTAGGCCTCCTTCAGGGTGTTCTGCTAGTTCGATGGGCATTTGAAGATCATTTTATTTAAGGCTATCATAAATAGTCTCCTGAATTGTGAAGAAAACAAATCCTATCAGTGTTTCCCAAATGTAAGCTCCTTTATTAAGCTTGAAATAAAATTTTAAAACTTAAACTCCAAAACTTGCGTGCCACATCCAGGTGCAAAGAAAAATATAACTGTAAGTGGTCAGGTATTATTCACTAGTTAAATAAGCAAGGAGAGTCTATATTTTAATAAGAGAAAGTGAAATCTTCACTATCAAAAATGCAGACTGAAAATAAAAAAGACAACAGTTCTCACTAACCACTCTTCTTGTGTGAATCCACGTTAAATTTCTTACATTCATTTAACATTAAGAAGGACATTTAAAAGGTAAATCAGTTCCCAATATTTATTGTACTTCACAAGGTACAAGGCACCAAACTAAATACTGCAGGAGAGACATACAAAGTAGAAGCATCTATAGCAGGTCATTTGATGACATTTTTGTGGATTTTTAAGTTGAGCACATCCAAGAATACTATTTCAAACAACAAGACACCCAGGGCAACCATTTCTTACTAGCTGGTTGCAAACCTGGTCCTGGCATTACTACATGTGTGAATAATTGACTTTGGAAAATGAATACATTGGGGGAAGAAATTTGTTAAAAATTTTTTTTTTTAGAATTTCCATCTTTGTTGAACTATCGATGGAGGAAGAGTCCATGGGGAGACAACATTAGATGGTGTGAAACATCAGAATAGAAGTCAGAAAGGCGAACTTAGTCTTCTCTTTGCTGCCAGCTGAATATGTGGAGTCAGAGCAACACTTTGACCTCTCTAGTCTCTACATCTTCCTCTGTAATGTGCAGTTGGGCTGGATGAGCCCAAAGTTCCTTCTAAACTGATGATATTTTACCCTAGTCTTGATTTACTGATCCTTTTAAAATCACTATCGATGCTGTATTTCCAACTGATTTCATTTCTTCTCTTTATATTCTCTGTTATTTTAAAAAGTCAAGGATTTGGTAAAATTGATTTAAAAAGCACAAGGGCCCTAGGCTTAGCGTTTCCATTCCCTTATCCTAAAATAGAAAATATGAAGTATCTGATAGTGATCTGAGAGATGATTATTTTATCCCTGAAATTCCATTCCCATATGTTAAAAAAGAAATAGAGTAGAGATGTTAAAAAAAAAAAAAATCTTTCCCTGCACACGTTAACTCAGATACAGTTAACTGTGGTTTCTCCTTGCATGTGTGTGAAGATGGTATCCTTAGCCGGCTTTGCTAATGAGCTGGACTGATGTAAAACAGAATCACAAGGACCCATCCCCCCCTGGACATCAGAATAAGTGGCTGAGAAGACCAGAAGGAATGTGATCTTAAGGCGGTGGATGGGCACCTGTCTCCCAATCTGGCAGAGATTCAGGGAGGTCATAGACACACACTTCCCCAGAGTGAATTCCAGAGAAACCAGCCCTATGAGATGTTTCTTGAAAATGTCTTATGGTCAAAGTATTTTTTTTGGCTATAGAAACCCTGACAAACCCTGACAATTATACCCCTCTTGAAGTATGACAATGCATATTAGCATATCAAAGCTCCCAGAACCCTTTTTGAATGAAAGGAATGCTTAGTCCAGTGTTTCCAAAATTTAATCACGGAAACTTTTTTTTTCTCAAAATACCTGTTAATATCCCATGGAACTAATATTTTGTAGTAGTCCTTGGGATAAATTCCGAAGAAGCTCTTTAACCTCTTTTTCCCAGGGAGGAAAGCAGATAGTGTGGTTAGAGGTCATTTCTTGCCCCTGAGGGAGCACATCCAGCTCCCTTGGCTGCATTTAAACTGTATGTGGACTGTGTAAAAAATACTTTGGACCCCTCCTAAACCAATTAAATCAGAACCTCAAGGGTGGAAGTTTTAAAAGAAGCTCCCCAGGTGATTCTTATATGCATGGAGGGTTGAGAGCCACCAGTTGAAGCAGCCATGGGACATTTGCGAGTATTCTCAAGGCATGACCGATGAGTAAAATTCAGATAGCCTACTACCAAAGAACTATAGACCATAATTAAATCCCATTTTAAAAGCACTTAGGGCATGAGATAATACTATCCACAAACTAAGCACGATCAGCCTGTTCTTCCTGTCCTCTGTTCTTTCAACCAGTTAGGCTGCAGAGAATAGGTGCCATAAAGTTCTAGAAGGATAAGCCCCCAGCTGTTTTCCCCAGGGTGAGGGCCTCTTTCCAGGAGTTGTACTGCTTCCGAGGTTTGAAGTCTTTATTTATCCTCATAACATCGAAAGGAAAGGAAGTGTTTACAGAGAAGTCCGGTAATTCTTTGCTCTTGTTCTGCAGAGTCTGTTCCACAGCCTCCTGCCCTCACTGTGGTCCTCATTAGTCAGGGTAGGCATTACTCCAGCGGCCACCTAAAACTACATGCGGACCTACCTGGCAGTAGCTAAATAACCTAGGAGGGAAGGGCAGGGAGGCTTATTTTGCCTTTAAATCTTGCTACCTGTGTGCCTCCCAGAGGCCAAAAAGCAAAGCTGGGATTGGTGACAATGACACCTGTATGCAATTCTGGGAAATCGAAAGATGCATGGTAGTAAGCACCATTGGAATGATGCAAAATAACAAAATAATAAGAATAAGGCATAATAACCCCACGTCTATTTCAACCATCACACATACAGAAGTGGAGGAAAACTGAAGTTTGTCAAATACCTTCTAGACAGAAAGTTGATATTTTACAAAATGAAATTGCCTTTTACTCTAACTGAAAGATGATGCAGACTATTTTCTCTTGATTTCCAGTCTTCTAGTTTGCAGTGTAAATACCATCTATTACTACTAGCTTCTTACACTCTAAGAAAGCTAGGAAAATCTAGCCATAACTGGCAGATACAACCGGGTGACCCACTACTTACTGGCAAATACTAAAGAGATGCTCGTTTTCTTTTCAGTGCATACTAAGTCAATATTTGTTTAGTAGGTGGAAAGGGTGTGCTATATCCCAAGCTCAACTCTTTAGCCATGATAGGAAGAATTCAGGGGAAGATTCCATAAGGGTTTGCTTTAGCTTGTTTAGGAAGTTATTTTAGTGGTATAATTTAAATTAGTTTGGACAAGTTAATTAAAATAGTGATAAAGTATTTCTGAAGGACAATTAGAGCAATATGGAAGCAGCTTTAGAACATATCTTTAACATCTAATAAAGCTGGTGAAATGTAAAACATATTTTACTGAAAATAAAGAAAGTCAAGCTCTTGTTCCTCTAAAATATGTCCATTTAGAATCCTTTTTTAAAAACTTATATTCCAAATGAACACTGAAGCTTCGGGAGCCTTTAAAGGTAAACACGAATAAGATCCCGACTACAAGTAAAAAAATTACTTTAAGTATAAAAAGAAGCCCGTCAGGGCGGGCCGCAGTGGCTCAGCGGGCAAAGTGCTTGCCTGCTATGCCGGAGGACCTCGGTTCGATTCCCGGCCCCAGCCCATGTAACAAAAAACGGAAAAACAAAATACAATAAAACAAGAAAATGTTTAAAAATGTTTCCCTTTCTTCCTTCTATCCTTCCTTCCTTCTCTCTGTCTTTCCTTAAAAAAAAAAAAAAAAAAAAAAAAGAAGCCCGTCAAAATGTCTATTATATGGAAATGTACTGATTGGAGCTCATCATTAATGTCAAGTATTTTATATATATATAGATGCCATTTGAGTTAAAAATGGATTGTTTCTAACATCCATTTTAAAATTAACAAAAAAAACCCAAAGGGAAATGGAGGAAAGGACCATAATTTAGCTCTTCAAACAGCAATCTCTTCTCTTCTATCCTCTAATACCTGTTACATTTCTGAGTTCATTTCTTCATTTTTAAACACCCAGTGACAGAGAATACTGTTTGTGCTTCAGCTAAACATTTCCCTTTAAAACATCAAAGGCTTTATCAATAGAATTTATCAAGTCAAGCCCACTGGTCAAAAAAAGCTAGGATGACACTTTTTAAAAGGGGAAAAACTGTACAAGTCCACAGGCACACTCATGCACACACAGCATACACACAACCTCCGTAGAAAGGGTTGCTCTCCCTTTGTGCATCCTTCCAGTCCAATCACTGAAAAGTGAACATACCCTGCCACTTAAGGGCAAAGTCAAAAAGTAGAGCTTCACCTCTGGGTCCAGAAAACAGTCACCGTCTTCTTGAACTGAGCCAGTTTGAAGAAATGGTTTATGTTGCAGAAAGATGCTTTAGAGAATGTTAATTGGGAGGTCTAGCAAAATAGGAGTTTTTAAAACTATGAATAAAATTAAGAAGATGACTGTTAAATATAAGTTACATTTTCTCTAACGTTCGGTGCCATAAACTACAGCAGTCTGGATTTGCTCAGCAGGTGATTGTATTGCTCACAGTCAGTTGTCAGAACCTTCCTGCTCCTTAGTGTGAAATTAGTAATAGGAAAGTGAAATTAATGAGCTGGAATCTAGCTAGAGAGAGAGAGAGAAACAGTCCAGGGTGAAAGTAGCTTCTAAACCTGACTAGCTTTGATCCAAACTCCCAAGTCTGGCTTTCGTTTTTCTGGTTTAGACCCGCTGATTTTGTAAGCCTTTTTCCTATGAATCGCTTGAAAGTCAGACATCTCCCTCAGAATACTTAAAACCAATTTGCTTTTTATCCAAGTGGACATGTTTTCCTTAATCCCCCTTAAATTTTGTATCATTGATTTTGGCCCACCAGTTAAGCTGCCTACCACATTAAGGTATTTCAGAACCTTGCTTCTGTTATCCAATGCAGGAATTTCCCTCTCCATTTTAATGCCGGCCATTCAGTTAAAAATCCATATCTTTCATTACATTGTTAATATTTCGAGCAGAGCGGGATTAATGAAAGAATCTTGCAGCACTCCACTAGAGCCGTCCGTCACCATTGACAATTACCCTTGCATCCACACTTTAGGTATTGTACAACCAGAAATGAATTTACCTTACTCTGCCATCATTTTTCTTATTTTTTCACAAATTTATCACATGATATTATGGGTGATCTTGTCAGATGCATTGCTAAAGTCCTATATTAAGTTGCATTGCTGCTGCTCTACTATCTTTCATAAAAAGAAATAGTGTTGCTTTATTGGGACTGCTTACTGAACCCATGAAGCCTTTCAATGATGTTCCTAGTTTTCAATACTAACTTCAGATTTTAAATAACCCATTACATGAACAAATGGTGATAAATCCATATAATGGAATACTTCTCAGCAATGAAAAGTAACTATCTATTGATAAGTACAGCAACATGGATGAATCACACAGCACAATTTTGTTAACATGGAATTCTGGGAAAAGGAAACACTATAGAGACAGAAATTAGATCAGTGGTTGCCAGGAGCTGGAGGTGGGGAGAATGAATGAAATAAATAGGGACACAAGGAAACTTTTGGGGGTAGAATGAAATAAATAGGGGTACAAGGAAACTTTTGGGGGGAATGGTGGTTACACGTTACAATTCTAATTACACATTACAATTGTGTAACCACCATTTGTTTGTCAGAAGTCAAAAAATTGTACACCTAAAAAGGGTGAATTTTATCATATGTAAATTAAAATGCTTAAATTTGACTTAAAAAAAATAACGCTACAGAAACACATTCACTATCTAGCTAAATGTGATTTAGGAACCTAGAGTTTCTAAAATCCATCTCCCTCCCTGTGCTGCTTTAAATATTAGGACATTTTCTCATATTTCATTTCACTACTTCCACTCTCATCTGATTTCTCAAAAATTACCTAACAACTCCAGCATCTCAGTACTACATGTGCAACGTGTTTTCTCTAACTTAAAATAGGAGTTTATTGGTCTTAAAAAATACGTAACTCCATTAATTATGCCATTGCCAATTTTAAATATTAAACTCCTTGAAAGTGAAGCAAGGTATCTTAATCACGATTTAATCTTTCCTATGCTAACAGGGCACCATCTCCCCAAGCCCAAGGACATTTCTGCATAATCCCCCTTTCATGGAGCATATCTTTAAAACTAAATTGAGTTTTGACCATTTAACCTTTTATGAACTCAATTATTCCATACACTGAACTCCCCACCTTTTCCTCCCTGAGCTACTGCTTCCAGGAGGTGATTTATATCCAAACACTGGTCATTTCCAAGAAGAATGTAACACCAGCTAGTGTGTTTGGGGTCGGGGGATGGGGAGGGTTAATGATAGTTCCCTATCTCAGCCCTGGTTATTGCTGCTGTAATTGCTGTTTGTTTGTGATTTGTACTGGTTTTGTTTTAATGCTTTGTGGTTGTTGTTTGTTTTTTAAAATCAGACTATAAACTTTTATTTCCCATTTACAGTAGAGAACCCAAACCACAAACTGTTGTAGATATGTGTAACATCTTATTTGTCACTTGTAATGCATTCTTTGATTCTCACTTAGGCCTTAAGGCTGCCTGTATGGATATAACCTCACCCATCTGTTTTCTTTTTGTTGTCCTGTTTGGATTCCAGTCTTATATTCTTTTTTGTGCAATGTCACTCCTTTATTCCCATGAGTTAACTAGTCTTAAAATTCTGGTTAAGTCCTCTCATCAATTTGGCAAGTGTCTATCCTTTGATATGACTACTTTTTCAACATACTTAATTAAAGAAACTATTTTTCTTCAATATCATCAAAGGAGCTTTGAAAGGTGAGTGGACTTAAGACTGGCTGGGAAGAAGGGAGGAGACAAATAAAGGTGCACAAATAGAAATGTCTATGAGAGGTATGGGGATAGGGAGGAGACAAACTGGACTAAGTCATACAAAAATAAGAAATAGAAAACATCATTACATTAGGTGAATAAAGGAGACTGGGAAATGCAGTTGCATTAAGAAATCTGGTACAACATTTGTATCTTCTGCCAATGTTTGCAAAAGTTTTTTAAAATGTTGCATGGAGTTTGCATAACTAGCACAATACCAAATGTCTGACTGGAAATAAAGTTTTAGATGAATTTGAATTAAGAAAAACTTCTACATTTGGCTACCTACTTCAAACCACCATGGCTACTATTTAACTTAAATAGTAGTGATAGGTGATTTTATGCAATAAGGTAATATTTACTTATGAAATACCCTCTGATGTAATTATGAGGAAAATAAATGCAAATAACAAATATAATTTAACTCTGTAATCTGTGGCATTTTCTAAATAAGACAAATATAAATGATCTCCATTATCAAAGGTTTTGGTGATTTTATTGCAGCTTGTTACCTTGCAGATGACTTTATTTTCTGTCTTGGACAGAAATGCAACCTGGCTACTTCTGTTTTTCATCTTTTTTTCGGTAGACTGTATTTTTCCACCTCTCCTTTTGGCATATCACCGTGAATGAGACATACGTGTATTTTTCTAGAATGGTTGGGACTAATGCGATAGCATGAGGTTCCCAGAAATTCCTTTTAATCATCCTGTAATTTCACACATCTTTCTGTGTTATTGTTATACAATATTAGATCACTTCAGTTATTTGGCTCTCACTGAGAACTGCTAAAGTTTGTATTTAGTATGACTCTATGCAGTGTGCCACATGTGTTTTTTGATGTGCAGGTAGAATTAAGGAAACTAAAGTTGACAAAACTTACAGAGACATTGTCTTTCATGTAAAAGATGACACTTCAAATAGTTATTTTTTATACTGCATATTCCATAATGAACTTTTAGACTTCTTGGTGGCTGATTGGTTTTTCAACTTCTATATCCTTCTGCCTATGTCCTTGGTTTTAAGAGGAAGACCATAAACCTTAATCCCAGGAAATGGAAGACTAGAGTTGGCAAGAAATTTTGCCTTGTTGTAAAATGAAATGCTTTGACTAGATCATCTCCAAATTTCTTGCCATAAGCCAAAAGAGGGGCACCAGATTCAGAAGAATCTTCCATTATGATGACAACGCTCTTCTCAACATGGAGATTGAAAGTATTTAGTATTTACAACTCAATTTTTTAAAACTCTGGTCTTAGACAAGGAAGTGCAGTCATGCTCCAAGCCTACAATGCCACCCACAGACTCAGAGAAACTGATCTAAAACTACTAATAGAATTGTGACTCCCCAGAGAAAAGGAATAAAATACACCCTCATCTGTAAAATGGAGATAATAACCAGACCTACTTCTCAGGGTTGTTGGAAAGATTATACGAGATAATATAAAAGCACTTAAATAGGCCTGACATATAGTCATAACTCATTAAATATTGCTATTAATGTTAACCCCCAAAGAAACTAAACTCTATTATACTCTGCTATAGGTTAAAAGGGAATCACAACCAAGAGGACATGACAATATGAAGGGAAATCAAATTCCTCTAATGGTACAAGAAGCTCTAAAGAATAATAAAGCATGTGAAAAGGGGCAGTGTGGGCCCAAGGCAAAGCATCTGGACATTCATGGATGGCTTCATCATTGTGGATGCCGCCATGATTCACTCATCCCCATTTCAAACCATTCCATTTGTTGTCCAGGCTCCCAGATAGATCCCAAATCACATGGATTCCCTTCTAGTCATCTTGTTGCAAAAATGGAACTGAAATCAGTGCTCCTGCTCAGCAGTGAAAGACACTGTGACAGAGATACGGATATGTTTGAACTATAATGATAACTTATTTCACATAGTTTGGTGGATCTAGTTGCCCAGATATTAACTATTCTTGTTTTCTAAATAATTGGAGACTAAAGTCAGGTGTTTTTTATTTTTATTATTATTTTTTTCCATATATATTGTGACCTAGACATAGGACAAGCTTTATAAAAAGGAAAGATGGTAACATTCTATAGAGTATAATGAGGGACCTGCAAAAAAATTTACTCTAATCATTAATATCCCAAAGCCAATGATGTCTACTATTTATTGAGCACTTACTGTACATCTGGCCTCATCCTGAGTTCTCCATGTGGATTAACTCATTAAAATAAAAACAGACATTTGGTAAATATTATTATTATCTCCATTGAGGCATATCAATAGGCTGACTTGGACCCAAAACCCTTTTCTATGTTATTTTAATTCTCATTATTTTTTCTCCCAAAGATTCCATACCCTAAAAAAGGTTAACTAGCTAGTTAATATTTTATGGAGGACGATGATACTCACCGACTTAAAAATGGTTCATTTGATAACAACCATAACAATCTAGAACTTGTAAGCAGTTGCCAGCTATCATTTATTGAATGTATAATTTGTATCAAGCCTGTTTTATATATTATTTTTTATAATACACGAGTTATGAAGTACAAACTGGCAGAAGGTCACCTCAAAACAGTTGACACAAATGAGCATTCCTCAGGATTCCATTCACAAGAAGAATGCAGCTACACTTAAGTATTTGTTCCACCAGAGATGATACTTATCAGGGCTGGAAAGGCTACCTCTGTTTAAGTTGCCCCAATAGTCTCCTCATTTGCTTATTAGTTATGATTATTAGTTTATTAGTTACCTGACCCAACTGCAGCGTGGCATAGATAAAATAGAATTTCATTTTTCTCATTAAAAGTCTGAAGGTAAATAGATTCCTTCTATCTTGTTGTGCCCCTATCACCAAGGTGATTATCTTCATCATCATAGCTGAAGTTATGTCAGTACTATGTTGAGAGGAAATAGCGGGCAATCAATTTCTTTTTAAGAAAATAATGTGGGACTTGTATGCATCCCTTACCCTGATGTTCTATTGTAGTAGAACACAGCTGCAACAGGGTTGGATGTCCACGTGCCCAGATAAAGCCCCTTTACTACTATGAAAAGAAGAAGAGAGAAGGAAATTAGAGGAACATCTAGCCATCTAGCACACCAAGCCTACTATGATTTGTTCTCATCTGATTTATGCCCATACAAGCATATATGCCATTCTTGGAAACAAGATGATTTCACACAAGAAAAAAGATTGCATTTTCTAGCTACTTCCTAATAGAGGGGTATCAAGTCATGTGCTAAATACTTAGCCTTTCTGACATTTAGTGCATATCAAGTCTCTTATTGATAACTTATCTTCTAAGTAGGTCATAAATTTCTTATGGCCAACGGTAAAACATTGAATTGTATTTTATCTTTCATTCAAATGCTCAGCGCCATTTAGAAGCACAATAAATGTCTGTTTAACTGAATGTTCGGTATTAAATGAGGGGGGCAGGGCTTGTTGTCCTGCATCACTCTGAAAATTCTTCATCTATTTTTCTCTTCTACTTCCTGTTTCCAGTTTGATCACTCATGGCTTTGGGACTCCAGCAATATGTGCAGCCCTGAGCACTTTCCAAACAGTCCTTAGTGAAATGCTGAACTACTTGGAAAAACACACTGCTCATAAAAATGGTGGAGCAGCAGATTCTGGCCAAGGACATGCCAACTCAGAGAAAACCCCCCTGCGGAAAACTTCAGAGGCTGCCGTGAAAGAGGGCAAAACAGAAAAGACAGACTAGCTACATCAAACAGAATCTATTTCCAGAGAGTCTTGCTGCTGATATTTTTTCTAATATATATATCATTGAGGGTGATTAATCTTCGGTGGACCAAATCTCTTCCTTTCCCAACCCTCCATAAAAAATAAAAATGAAAAATGATACAAAAAAGGGCAAAACCAAAAAAAGAAAAAAAAAAAGGAAAACAGCAGTGTAACCGTGTGATGAAATTGTCACTTTTTAATTTTACGTTATGATAAACTCCTTTTGTGCACGTAATTTATTGTTCTTAATTATATACATCACAGTTTTTAAGCACTTCTGGACTTTGGAGAGGCAGCACGTGCTTTTTTCACAGCTAACTGATGCACTTTCTTATCCAACTATGTAGTTAGGGATCAGAAAGCATGACCAGATGGAATCCACCACCAGTGCTTACGGCGGAATTCTTTCTTGACATAACTCCCTGTAACAAGAGTGCCTCTTTCCGCTAAATAGAACCAATCCAGCAAGCAGCCAAACCATCAATAAATGTTTTGGGAACTGGAAAGGACAGTCATGAAGCTTTGATCTGCAAATTAACAATATAGTTTCTGAAATTTGGTTACCCCCAGCCCACATAACCACCAGTGCCTTGGTGGTATTTCCAAATTTCAGAAAATGCTCTCCTCTCTATAACTGTTCCCACCCCACCCCCAATTTTTTTT
This sequence comes from Tamandua tetradactyla, assembly GCF_023851605.1. Lineage (NCBI taxonomy): Eukaryota > Metazoa > Chordata > Mammalia > Pilosa > Myrmecophagidae > Tamandua > Tamandua tetradactyla. Next base: position 109,158,169 of record NC_135331.1, read on the forward strand.
TTTTCAGTAGCTAAGAAGAGACTCAGAAAGCACAATAGTGAAGGGAAAGGAGATGAATTATTCTATCCACACTCCTCACACCATCAAAAAAACGGGGCTGTGTTTAGTGGGTCAGGGCTGACCGGATACAGAAAAAGCTACTTTGCCACTGTTGGGCTCCAGGTAGAAAACAGGGATAAATGGTTTGCCCAGAAAAATTAGAACCGGAACAAGTGATGTGTCCAGGAAATCCTGCCCCTCGGGGACAGTAGAAGAGACCAGGAAACTAATCCTAACCCTAACTGCTGGAAGCCCAGTGGCCAATGATAATATGAATAAATCGAGATCCATCCTTCTCCTTCCATCCCTGTGCTGCCTCTGCCCCCTCCTCACCTCCTTCGATAGCAACGTTCTAAAACTTTAGAGGCACAAAAGTATTCAGGTCTGTGTTCAATAAAGAAAACAAAACCAGAATGTTCAGAGAAATCTTTGCTTTTAAGATGCTTCCTTTTTTTCATAGCTTGTTCTTATAGCTTCCTTTAGTGAAGACGCTAAAATTAGGAGGTCCCTTGCTATAGCAAAGGACAGGGGCTAATTGAATGAGCATTTGGTCCCTATAAACCTAAAGGTGTCAAGGAATCTTATGGGTATCACATTGTGCTAACTTTTCTAATGTTAACACTTTTCAGACATCTAGGCAAAAATGCCTATGTAAAAAATATCATTTTAATAATGTGTGGACTCCCAACACTTAGTTTAGCATGAATATATTCTTCTCTCAACTTATTTCAATTAATTTCAAAATATCTCTGCTATATTGTAACCACATGAGGAATGTAAGTATTATTTTTAATTGGGAGGAAATAGCTCAAGAGTTTTCATGTAGAGATCATAAGAACTATTTTTACCTAACAAAATTTCTTAAAATCACTTTGACCTTTATTTTCAATCTTGTACAAAGAAAGAGAAACCATAACCAATGAAAATCTAAATTTTCTACTCTAAATTCAATAAACAGAAGACACTACTAAGAAAATCCATAATAAAAGTGTTTTATAGTTACACAGTAGAATAGTTTAAAATAAAGGAATGTAAAAGTAATGAATTTGTGATTTCATATGTTTATCTAGTTCCATGAAAGAATTTACCATTATTTCTGGCTTTACGAATTTTCAAATAAAATAAAGCCAAGATTCTACTGCAGTTCCAAATTCATCACAAAAACAAATCATTCCATTTTAAGTGAAATTTCCCACAGTGTAAAATGGGAAACAAAATGAAGCAAAAAGTGATAAATGTTTCAGTTCAATAAGTAACAAGAAAACTACAGGTAGTGTGAGCTGCTAATATTTTCTTAACAAAATTTCCATATCAACTTTCTTTCATTCCTAATATTACTAGCAATACATATGTATATTTAATATGGAATTTTGATATGCATATCTTCCAGGTACTTAATATTATTATATACCATTTCAAATGTTCACAAGTAATCAACCAAAAAATTAGATATGGCTTATATTAACAGTTTACTTTCTCCACCGATAGTTGTGACTAGTTGGGGTTCTTCATGCTTCAATTAGATGTTAATATTTGTTAACTTTGGGTACAAAAATATAACTAAAGTGCATATTATTTACCAGGATTTAGGGTGTCTTAGAGCCTTAAAGGGACTGCACCCTGAATTTAACTAAACCAGCCATTAGGATATAAATGAATTAATGGACTGGTCATGTTTAGAGTCATTATTTATTATCATATTCTAATAGACATTGTTAACATACCAACTTTTGTCTTGTATATAATAGGTATTCAACACTTTTTAAATAAATGAATAAATGAATGTGCGTGTGTTCTTAGTCCAAAATGGGCCAAAGGACTTTTACATTTTGATTTTGTTTGGATACCCAGTGCTTTAATGTGGGTCATTTCTTCTATAATAATTTATGGATAATTATTTTATTTGGATAAAAGAAAATCTCAACTATAGCACTTAAGTTGCAAGTATGTATATTTTAATATCAATACAGAACAGTAAAGATTTTAACAAAAGTGAAGTTATAATCATTATCATTATTATCTCATTCTAAAGGAAGATAGCTCACAAAACTCTGTTTGGTTTTCAGGGTTAGAAAATAATTTAAAAGCAAAGAAAGATAACTATTACTTGCCCAGAAAAACTGTGCCAACCTCATCTCTCATACTACCTACCCAAAATTAATAAGTGATATAATTTTTTAATATTTTAACTTGAAGAGTTTAAGTTAAATTCACATATAGAGAAATGTTTATGTTGAGACTGTTTTGATAAGTAATTGAAATGCCAATACAATGGCTATTTCACTTGAGTTACCATTTGACTTAAGTTTGGTGGCTCTAGAAAAATAAATGAAAACTCTGAATTACTCTGTATTTTTCTTCTCTGGCAAGACTTGAGCTCTGGGAAGATGTCAAGTCTATTCCTTTCCTCCTTTCTTATAAAATGCCTTAAAAATAGGAATGATTCTTCCTGGCATTGCAACTTTTTCCTTTGACTGCTTCAGGGTATTTTGTCTTCAGCATCCAGGATGGAGAACTTGCTTGTTGATCAAATGTGAGCTTCCCAACCAGAATGCGGCACAGGGCTAAGAATCCGACCTCTGTCACCTGGCTCTTTTAAGGTAAAGGTGTCAGTAAATTATCCTTCATAATAGTGAGTAAAACAATACAATCCCATTTTCCTAAAGTTTTTTCCTCTTTGGAAGTATTTTAAAGAGTGCAATTAAAAATAATTCTCAGAAGCGGTATAACAGTAACTGTGGTGGAATACTCGCCGGCCATGCCGGAGACCCGGGTTCAATTCCTGGAGCCTACCCATGCCAAAAAAAAAAAAAAAAGAAAAAAAATTCTCAGAATCTTTTGCACGGGGAGTGCACCATCTCTTTCACCAAGGCCAAGTCAGCATGTGAGATGCCACGTGAACAAGTGACTAAGAGCAGGGACTCTAAAGACAGACATCCTGGGTGCAAAGCATGGCTTTTTCACTTACTGCTGCATGCCTTGGGCAAGTTGCTTAATTATCTGTGCCTCAGTTTCCCCATCTATGAAATGAGGTTAATAAGAGGTATGTATGTACAGAGTTATCATCAGAATCAAAGAGTTCATCTATCTAAGCTGCTTAGAGCAGAATAGGAATAAATACCATTAATGCTGTATTAACAGTCAATACTGCTGTAATTAACTACTAATTACATGTAGTTAACAACACATGAATGTTAGCTATTGTCTTTAATACTTAAGAGTTTAGTAAAACCATGTTTTCTGTAGAGATCAATTTCTCCTTCTATGTGCCAGACTCTGTCCTAGCAACTGAAGATAAGGAGTGAATAGTTCATTTTTCCTTGCTGACAAGTTTCTCATAATCTCCTCTGAAGAAAATTGAATAAACAGTCACAAACATTAGAACAGGGTAAGTGCCATGATGAAAACTCACACATGATGCCACAGCATAAACTAGTTCAGGGCCTAGGGAAGGAGGGAGTGGAAAATCAAGGCAGTGGAGTGCAACAGGGGAAGGGAAAGGTGGAAATCAGGATAAAAGGAAATTTATGGTTCTGGGTAAATTAAAAACATTTGAGACAAGACCCTCTTTCAAACATAAACGCATGTTCCCTGCATTTCTGGTTATTCCTACCTTCTTCCCCAGGCTTGGCCAACCAACATTTTGCCTATACCACCTCAGGTAAGGGAGAAACAACCCACAGAATTTGGGCAACAAAAGATGTCAAATTTTATATTTTGAGATTCAAAATTCTAGGCCTTAAGGGGAACTTGAGCATTAAAAGCATATCAATTAGGTTGGGTGGTAGAATGCTCGTCTTATATGGAGGTGACAGGGGTTTCATTCCCAGACAATGCACGAAAAAAAAAAAGCGTATCATTTAGAACCTCTTCTCTTCCCCACCGACACATACACAAATATATGCAACCAATCTTTATTATTTGTGGATTCTGTATTTGAGAATTTGTCTACTTATTAAAATTTATTTGTAATCACCAAATCAATACTTTTGGTGCTTTCACGGTTATTACATGGAGTGGAGCGAAAAGTTTGAGTTCCCAGACACATACATTCACAGCTGAGGTCAAACAGAGCAATGCCCGCCTTCTTGTTTTAACTCTCCTACTGTAAACAAGGGTCCTTTTTGTGGGATATTTAGTGCCACATTTTTGCACTATCTTTTTGTGCTTTTTGTTGGTGATTTCACTGTTTAAATGGCTCCCAAGCATAGTTCTGAAGTGGTCTAGGGTTTGTAAGCACAAGAAGGCTCTGATATGCCTTCCTGAGAAAAAGCTTTATTCAGTCATGAGTTGCAGTGCAATTGGCCAGGAGTCCAATGTTAATGAAGTCAGCAACATATATTAAATAAGGTGCCTTAACAGCAGCACACATAAAACCAGGTTTTGTATTGATTGATTGATGAAAACTTTGTGACCAGAGGCTCATGGGAAACTAATCTTGTATTTTCCCTATGAGCATTCATTAATTCACTGTTTGTGGCAACTTTACAAAACATAGCTACCACGAATCATGAAAATTTACTGTGTTTTCTAGACTCTGAAGTCTAGAAAATAGTCCCCAGCTTGTGGAAAGAAGATAAAAGAAGATTGAATAAAGCTTATCTATCATCACGTCTCTGAGAAGGGACCATTCCTGGGGCTGATGTTGGGTGGAAATTTCATGACAGGAATGTGTCTCCACTGCAGAGAAAAGTCCAGGAAGGAAAAGACAACAAACAGTATGCTGCAGAAGCAGGTAAATCATCTACGTGGTGTGTCTAGGCAGGTAGTTCTCTCAACATGGCATGGACCAAACTCATGATATGGGTGCAAGTAAGATCAAAGAAGCAGAAATTCCTGCACCCCAGAGGGCTGCAGCAGCAATAGAATATTTCAGGTGCACCAAGAACAAGCCAGGTAATTGGTAAGCATGCAGAGTCCCCTCAGGTTGGACACAAAGAGCACAGAGGTGTCAGCTGGGCTGGGTCTTACCTGGAGGCTCTGCAATGAGTAAAACTCAGTTCCTTGTTGAAGGCTTCATTCCCATTTTGGTTATCAGCAAGGATTGTTCTCGGCTAATAGGGGCCACTCCCAGATCCTTGACACATGACCCCCTTTATGTTCAAAGTAAGCAAGAGTGCAACAGGTTCTTCTTATGCTTCCAATATCTCTGACTTTCCCTTCTGTTATGATCTGGAGAAAATATTTTGCTTTTAAAGGTTCATATGATTAGATTCGGCCTACCCAGATGATGTCCTTTTACATGAACTCAAGGTCAATCATTAGTCACCTTCATTACATCTGCAAAATTCCTTTTGTCCTGTAAGGTAACACAATCACAGGTGGGATAGCACAAGATATTTTAGAGTTCCAGAGATCAGAGTAGGGATTGGGGGTCCATCTTTAGAATTCTGCTACCACAGAGACCATCTTTGATTCCCTAAACCAGGCTGCTCTCCTCTCCTTTATGCCCCCATACCACCCTCCATCCCTGTCATATCACTTAAAAGACTTTTTTAAAAATAATCATTTGTCTAATAATGTTTCCTATTAGACAGAAGATCCTCAGAGCTCACAAGTGTAAGATAAGGATAATAATAGCATTTACCTCATTGAATTAAATGAGCTACTCCATGTAAAACCATAATAACAGTGCCTGACACATAGTGGAGGTCTGAACGAAGTTAGTGGTTAATATTATTGCAAATATTGGTGCTTTTGGTATCAAATATCAAAAGATTTTGAAGAAGAAATCCACGTGTCTCACCTATAGTTGTGTCCCCAGAAACTAGGCCAGAGCCTACCTGGCTCAAAGTTGGCAGGACATAAAGCATGGGCAAAAAAGTGAATATGTAATTCAAAGACTAATCCAAGATTTATAGAGAAACTATGTAAGGTTCTCAGGACAAATTGGGAACAACCGTAAATTTTTGGAAGCCATTAAAATGTTATCAGATTCAGTGTCAGAGAAGTGATAAGTTAAAAGTATTTCATGCATTAATACATAAAGTTATCAAACTCAATTACCAATATAGGTAGTCCTTTAAGCAAATTGTTAAAACCAAGATTGTACATACAAAAATAATAGAAAATAAAACTGACAGCTTATTGTCCCATCTACAGAAAAGCACTCTTTGTAAAAATTATTATATTCTCAAACAACACTGAAATGGTTATAAATATACTTATTGTTCCTAATTCTGTATTTGCTGGCACAGTTTGAGATTTTTTATCTGGCAGTAGGGTAGTGGGTACAGAAAAGCTGTATTTCCTTTCTGCCTTTATAAATGCTTTCCTTAATTAGTTAGTCTCCATTTTATAGCAAATATGTTTTTGCTTAATGAGTGATGGAATTCCACTGGAAATTATAGGTTTTTTTATCCTAGAGATTATAAAACTGTTATAATGACTTTATTTGAGACAGAAGACTGTTGTAATGGTTTTATTGAAAGGGTTTTGGAGAAGATTGTACGTGACTTCCTTAGAGCATGAGGAAAAAAGCAGTACAGTGCTAACAGCAAACTGCTTATAAGTTTCCTCTTATTGTCTGGCTAAATTTATTCAGTATAAAAGTATGTATTTAATTGTCTTAGGTACATAAAACTCCTGGAACATATAATGGTATCTTTGAAAATTCTTCATAAATGAAATTCTAATAATTGGCAACAAACCACCCTTAGTCAAGACTTTATTAAACCCAGAAAATTAAAACATAAAAAAATCCTCCCACCTTAGTATTTGAATGGAGGCAGATTAAATTCATTCACTTATTCATTGAATATTTATTAAGCACTTAATATGTACCAGTCACTTTGCTAGACATATAGTAGAATATACTAAATAAGTTCAGTATTTAGTATAGAACTTTAAATCTTATTCAATCCTTTGCTTGCATTGGTCTTGTTTCTTTAACATTCAAGTTACTTTCTAGTCCGAAATTTAAATGCTTATATTCATTTCCAGTGACTAAAAATAGAAATTTTCCTTATGTATTCAAATGTGAGCAAGCCCTTGATCATAGTATTTTTTGTTATGCATTTATTCATTTATGTCCCTAAATTCTTCAAAAAATAAGATTTAACACAGATTTCAGGAACTATAAAATAACAAAATGTTACAAATTAGAAATAACTGAGAAAGAAAAAGGCAAATTAATGGTATGCTATAAAATGGAGCCATACATTAGGCTAATAAAAATAGAGTTGTTTGGGTTTTGTTTTGTTTTATTTTGCTACAGGTGGGAAACACATTTGACGGCTTTCTAACAGTCATTGCAAAATGGAAAAGTTGATCATTTACTCTATTCACAGTGCTTGTTTCTAAGACTAAACCAAACCAATTACTCAGTGAAAGCACAACTGTATCTGACACTTAGTTTAGGAAAGAAGTGTTTTTCACAAAAGTCCCTAAGAAAAAGAATTATCAATAACATCCATTCAACAGATTAGAGTTTCTCAACCTTAGCACCCTTGACATTTTGATCCAGATGATTTTTTTATTGTGGAGGACTGTCCAATTTATTGCATGATGTTTAATTTAACAACATCCTTGCTTCCTACCTACTAGCTGCAGTAGCATTTCTCTCTCCCCATGCTGTGTCAACCACAATGTCTCTACACATTGCCAAATTTCCCCTGAATGGCAACTGCCCTCACTCCCACCCCACCCCCCACCGCCATTAAGAATCACTGCAGTAGATGCAACAAGGAGAGAGAGTGTTTCTTAGACAAATGGCATTGTGTCAAAACACAATTCAGAGAAAAAAAGATCCTTTCTGATCAGAATAATAGTCCAGTTATTCAGCTCTTTACTGGACTGGTTAATCCAGGATTATATTAGAGTAATAACTGACATCCCTCAGTCAGGACTTTAAGAAGACTGTTCTCCTCAGCTGAACCTGTGATAGTTACTGATCCTTCTAGGCAACGCCTGGAATGTAACTGCTCCATGTTGTGGTTTTAGAGTACATTGATAGCCCAAATTTCCCCACCTCCCTGTACCCACACTCTTCAGTAGTGCCCTCCAACACCAAATCTGGGCTTGACCACGTGGCTTACTTTAACCAGTGGGAAAGTAACAAACTTGACACAAGAAGAAGCTTAAATGAGGACATGCCCTGTTGACACTCTCTCCCCTGAACTCCTTCCTCTGCTAAAAGGGCAAATCCAGGCTAGCCTTTTGGAGGAGGAGGTACTTCCTAGAGGAAAGTTGAGTCCCCAACTAACCTGCCAGATGACACAGATGGGCAAGGAAGACCAGACAAGCACAGCAGGACTGAGTGAGGCATAACCAAATAAGCTGAACTGCCCAACCAACACTTAACCCCAGAAGAAATAGTAAACAGCTTGTTAGGTAACTGACACAGTTGGCAATTAAAACTTCTACACTGATAACATGCTGACTTTTTTTTTTTTTTTTTAAACTGAGAGACACAGTAAGCTGCTCACCTTTGCTGTGGGATGAGCTAAGGATGTAACTGCTGGAAATGCTATATATAATACTCATAACATCCTACCAGTGATTAAAGGAGAAAAACTGTCCAATGCTTGATATAAAACATATATTCTGTAAGATTTGGAGAATAATTTCTGATGATAAGATATGTTGATTTGCGCATACAAATTCTTCAGCCATGATTAAAAAAACCAACACTGTCTTTTCAGTCATTCAACAAATATATATTGAGTACCTCCTCTGAGCCCACCATTGTGCCGAGTGCTGAATATGTGTGCTAAACAAAAGCAATAGAATCCCTGCAGCCATGGAACCAGGGGGGCGGGGGAGGGGGAAGAGACCAGCCCTGGGTGCCGTGCATAGGACTGGTTAAGAGGAGAACTGGGGTCAAGTTGCCTGGATAGCAAACTTGGTTTGACCACTTTCTTGTTAGGTCCCTTGGCTGAGCAAATATATGCTTCCAAATTGTGTGTAGCCTTAGACGTGTTACTCTCCACGCCTTGATTATTTCATCTATAAAATGAGGTGGTAATAATAGTAATAATAAGAATAATAATACTTTCCAGGACTGTTGTGGGGCATAACCCAATGAGTTCAAATGAATGTGTGTAAATTGCTTGCCAGAGAGCCCAGTATGGAGTAGGCCATTACAGAGGAAACTTAGAAGAGTTAGATGTGAGAAGGGTTATGGAATCAGATTGCTTCAGTTGGAATCCTGGCTCAAACACTTTTTGTGTGCCCTGCGTAAGTTTCATAACCTCTCAAAATCATGTGTGAAATGGGATAAATAACACAGTGAGGATTAAAAGAGATAATCATGTAAAGTACTTAGCTATGCCTGTCTCACAGTAAATGCCCACTCATTTAGCTGTTACTTTTATTCATTTAAAAACACAAAATATGTAGTTAAAAATTGTGTTGTGTTATTTATCTGAAGGGCAGGGTGCCCTGAATAGCTAAAAGTATCCTGAGAAAAAAAATGAAGTTGGAGGTCTCACGCTACCTAACTTTAAGGCGTATTATGACGCTACAGTGGTCAAAATAACGTGGTACTGGCATAAAGACAGATATACTGACCAATGGAATATAATAGAGTGTTCAGATATAGACCCTCTCATCTATGGACAATTGATCTTTGATAAGGCAATCAAGCCAACTCAACTGGGACAGAACAGTCTGTTCAATAAATGGTGCTTAGAGAACTGGATATCCATATGCAAAAGAATGAAAGAGGATCCATATCTCACAGCCTATACAAAAATTAATTCAAAATGGATGAAAGACCTAAAGTCAAAATTAAACACTTTTGTGCATCAAAGAACTTCATCAAGAAAGTAAAAAGACAGCTTACACAATGGGAGACTATATTTTGAAACAATATAACAGATAAAGGTCTAGCATCCAGAATATATAAAGAGATTGTTCAACTCAACAACAAAAAGACAGACAACCCAATTACAAAATGGGCAAAAGACTTGAACAGACATTTCCCAGAAGAGGAAATACAAATAGCTAAAAGGCACATGAAAAGATGCTCAACTTTCCTGGCTATTAGGGAAATGCAAATCAAAACTACAATGAGATATCAACTCACACCCACCAGAATGGCCATTATCAATAAAACAGAAAATGACAAGTGCTGGAGAGGATGTAGAGAAAGAGGCACACTTATCTACTGTTGGTGGGAATGTCAAATGATACAACTGCTGTGGAAGGCAGTTTGGTGGTTCCTCAGGAAGCTAAAAATAGAATTGCCATATGACCTGGCAATACCATTGTTAGGTATCTACTCAGAGGACATGAGGGCAAGGACACAAACAGGCATTTGCACACCAATGTTTATAGCGGCATTATTTACAATTGTGAAGAGATGGAAACAGCCAAAATGTCCATCAACAAATGAGTGGCTAAACAAACTGTGGTATATACATATGATGGAATATTATGCAGTTGTAAGACAGAATAAAGTTATGAAGTATGTATCAACATGGATGGACCTTAAGGACATTATGCGGAGTGAGATTAGCCAGAAACAAAAGGACAAATACTGTATGGTCTCACTAATATGAACTGACATTAGTGAATAAACTTGGAGAATTTCATTGGTAACAGAGACCATCAGTAGATAGAAATAGGGTAAGATATTGGGTAACTGGAACTGAAGGGATACAGACTGTGCAACAGGACTGATTGTAAAAACTCAGAAATGGATAGCGCAATACCACCTAACTATGATACAATTATGTTAAAACATTGAGTGAAGCTGAATGTGAGAATGATAGAGGGAGGAGGGCTGGGGGCACAAATGAAATCAGAAAGAAAGATAGACGATAAAGACTGAGATGTTATAATCTAGGAATGCCTGTAGTGTATAATGATAGTGACTAAATGTACAAATTTAAAAAATGTTTTTGCATGAGGAAGAACAGAGGAATGTCATTACTGCAGGGTGTTGCAAATAGATGGTAATTAATATTTCAAAATTTTAACTTATGTGTGAGACTAAAGCAAAAAATGTTTGTTTGGTCCAAAATTTACATTTTTACTAGTGCATTTCCTAATATAATATAATATGTAGACAGCTAAATTGAACACCATAAGTACATGGAACCTTGAATAGGGCATGAGATTTTGTTGGTTTGTCCAGAGTGATGCCCCAATAAATCCCAGAGTGATTTGAGCAGTGAATAAAAAAATATTTTCAAAGTTCCCTTTGGGGAATGGTGAGAAAGGGGAAAATTTAACTTCCCCAAGTAGAATTATTGATATTCTCACAAGCAGTGGGGACAACAAAAGCAATAGACTGAGCCCCAATCTTGGGGGTTGTTCATATGAAACTTAATCCCACAAAGGATAGGTCAAGGCTACTTAAAACTAGACTTAAGAGTCACCCCCAAGAGAACCTCTTTTGTTGCTCAGATGTGGCCTCTCTCTCTAGCCAACACAACAAGCAAACTCACCGCCCTCCCTCTTCTATGTGGGCCATGAATCCCAGGGGCGTGGACCTTCCTGGCAATGTGGGACAGAAATTCTAGAATGAGCTGGAACTCAGCATCAAGGGACTGAGGAAAACTTCTCCACCATAAGGGGGAGGAGTGAAATGAGACAAAATAAAGTATTAATGGCTGAGAGATTCCAAACAGAGTCAAGAGGTTATCCTGGAGGTTATTCTTACACATTAAATAGATGTCACCTTGTTTATCAAGATATAATGGAGAGGTTGAAGGGAACTGCCTGAAAATGTACAGCTATATTCCAGTAGCCATGTTTCTTGAAGATGATTGTATAATGATATGGCTTTCACAGTGTGACTGTGTGTTTGTGAAAACCTTGTGCCTAATGCTTCTTTTATCTACCTTATCAACAGACTAGTAAAACATATGGAATAAAAATAAATAACAGGGGGAACAAATGTTGAAATAAATTTAGACTGAAATGCTAGTGATCAATGAAAGGGAGGGGTAAGGGGAATGGTATGTATGAATTTTTTTCTGTTATCTTTTTATTTCTTTTTCTGAATGATGCAAATATTCTAAGAAATGATCATGATGATGAATATGCAACTATGTGATAATATTGTGAATTATTGATTATATATGTAGAACAGAATGATCATAAGTTAAGAATGTTTGTGTTTGTTGTTATAGTTTTTTTAAAAAATTAAAAATTAATAATAAAAAAGCTCATGAGAATGATAAAAGCTGGAGATTTGAGGTCAGGGAATGACAGGGAGTATGTAATCTCAATGCACTGTGTTATACTGCTGCACTGCTCAATTGAGAGGTATTTACATCAAAATGTAAAATAAGTGGTAGATAATACCAATGTTTTTCTAGTAAAAGCTTAGACAAATAAGTTTATTCTAAAGTTACTTCAACACACAGAACAATAAAATTAAACGACATGGAAATTAGTTCATATTTTATACATTTAGCCACTTAGCAATTGTTCTAGTTTGCTAGCTGCCGGAATGCAATGTACCAGAAACGGAATGACTTTTAAAAAGGGGAATTTAATAAGTTGCTAGTTTACAGTTCTAAGGCCGAGAAAATGTCCAATTAAAACAAGTCTATAGAAATGTCCAGTCAAAGGCATCCATCCAGGGAAAAATACCTTGGTTCTAGAAGGCCAATGAAGTTCAGGGTTTCTCTCTCTCTCTTGGTTTCCTGTTTCATGAAGCTACCCGGGAGGCATTTTCCTTCTTCATCTCCAAAGGCTGCTGGCTGGTGGACTCTCTGCTTCATAGTGTTGCTCTCTCTGAATCTCTCGTTCTCCAAAATATTTCCTCTCTTACAGGACTCCTATAAACCAATCAAGACCCACCCAAATAGGTGGAGACATGTCGTCCCCTAATCCAGTTTAACAACCACTCTTGACTAAATCACATCATCCAGGGAGATGGTCTGATTACAGTTTCAAACATACAGTATTGAATAGAGATTATTCTACCTTTATGAAATGATATTTTGATTAAAATATGGCTTTTCTAGGGGGCATACTTCCTTTCAAACCAGCATAACAACATTTTAAAAAATGCTAGAAAACTACATGCCATTTATAAATTTAATAAAACAAGCTGCAAAAAACAAAATTGTGTTGTGTTATTATATAAAGAAAAATGACAAGTAGGTGTAGGGTAAACTGCTCCAAAGGAAAGAACAATGACTTGAAGGATGTGTAGGAATTAGTCAGTCCTAGTGAGAAGGGAAGAGCATTTCTAGTAGGGGAACACCATGTGCTAAGCTCCTGAAATGAGAAATAGCTTGGTCCTTGTAGGAACTGTGAGAGGTCAGTGAGGCTACCACAGTGAGCTTGAGCTGGGGAGCTTTGGGTGGGGTAGAGATGAGGCTGGAGAAGTGTTCAGAGCTATGTGGCCCCACTGAAAAGCCTGCAGTTCATTTTAAGTGCCACAGGGAGCCAGCAAGGGTTTCAATCCAAAAAATTCTATTTTCTTTTGAAGCCTCTCAATACCTGCCCTTTTCTTCTAGCTCCTACTTAGAAAACAATCAAGAGAATGATTTGGGGAGTTGGGAAATACATGTTTTAAAATCTTATTAGGAGGGTGGGTGCGAGGGTAGTTCAGTGGTAGAACTACCTGCCATGGGGGAGACCTGGGTTCAATCCCCAGCCCATGTACTTCCCAAACAAACAAATGAAAAACCAAACAAAAATTCAATAAATGGTGCTGCAATAAGGGAATACTCACATGGGAAAGAGAATGAACTGTGACCCCATTTAGCACACAAAGAAAACAACCTTATTCAGAAAGCATGTGTGTGTTGGTAAAGGAGCATTGGTGAAATCCTGAGGAGAGGCCCAGCCCCCAGCCACTCTCATCCCCAGAGAGGGAAAAAATTAGGCAACTGGTTGATATCAGTGAAGACTCCAAGCCTCTCTCCTATTAAAGAAGAAAATAGAGGCAGTGGGTTGGAATTACTAAAGGTTTCAAGCTCCTCCCCTATTGAAGAAATAAACCCAATGTACTGGTATCATTGAAAATAACAAGCCCCTCCCCTATCACCAAAAAAAAAAAAGAGAAGACACTCTGACTCTTGGCTGGTGTTCCCTCCAGGGCAGATGCTCGCTGGCAGTTAATGAGGCCCTTAGTTACTTAAAAGATTGAGAAAATGCAATAGGCATGATGTTTCTTTGAGCATTCAAAACAAAAGAAAGCTGGAGTTCATCTCCAACCCTGAGGGGGATTCCCTAGACACTGAGTCATGGAAAATTTTCTTGCAGGGGGCTCCTTTTCCCAAAAGTTCTGGGTAGCCTTGCTCAGCCTTAGTGGCAGGGCTCATACTATGCAGAACCCATGGAGTGGGTGGAGCTATTGACAGGCATTGAAGGGGAATCACATAGGAGTCACAGATCCCAGCTCGTCAGGCCCAGGCAGCCACCCTACAGGCGACCACCACCTCCTCCTCTATGTGAAAGGCTGGGGTCCCTGCCCTCCTAGGAGTTGTGAAGATTATTGTAACAATTCTTATTAAACAGCTACCCCCGTAGCGGCACTCTTTGTTCTTACTTTTCCTCACCATAGGTATCTATGCTTCTACATGTCACCTGGAATAAGATCAAATCTTTGTCTCCTATGGCAGGCCATGCCAGATGGATCTCCATGGACTGTCCTTGCCAAACAAGGTGATAAACACTGCAATATAGCCTAAAATGTGCCTACAGTCCAAAAAAGGGAGTCACTATACCTACCATCTCCCCAGTTCTTAAAGCCTCCACCAATGAAGGGCAATTAACCATCAATTATACAAGCCTTAATACACAAGACCTGCCAGTCAAAGCTCCTATTCTTAACCTCATCTAATTAATCAAAGACACAGGAGCATGGGCAATCACATTTTGCTAGACTGATTGGCCAATATGTTTTACTCAGCCTAGTACTTACAGGAAAAACAAAGAGAGAGAGAGAGAGAAAGAAAATATTCCAGCTGCTACTGAAGGACTTTAAAAAACCACTTAGTCCTGGCACTATTCAGCCAACACTCTGTTAAGAAGTGACTCTAGGAAGGCCTTTGAGAGAACCAAGCCATACTCACATCCTTTATAAAAAATGAGGCAGGGCAATAGCATCACTTTAAATACAAGGGCCATCAAACTCTGTTAAATTCCTGGACATCACTTGATCCTCTTAGAGCAGCCAGATTCCCACCACCATGAAACCAAGCCCACCTCAGGTGCTAAGACATGCACAAACCTATGAGGCTTATTCATGTTCTGGAGATTAAAAAAAATCCACATCTCTCGCTTTTATTGCATTCCCTGTACAAAATCATAAGTACATCTGCTGTTTTCCACTGGGGAGAGCTCCAACAATGTGCCTAAGATTGGGCACAAAAGGTCATTTACCAAGCCATATGGTTTTTCCCACTGGGAACAGATTTTCGATTACATGCCTTGGCTACTTCCAACTATCCTCTTAGAGTCTTAGACTAAGTATGGAAAACAATGGCTCCTATGGGTTTTTGGACTAAAGGATCCCCTTATCTGTTACACAATACAACCCATTAAAATGACAAATTGTGGCTATTTATTGGGTTTATTTAAAGTGGAGTTACTCACAAGGTCCCAACACAATCTGCATGTGCAGATTCCCATAAAGCCATGGGTGAAAGGTAATTCCCAGTTGGAGCTCAGCATGGCCTCTGAAGCCTCAATGGTAGAATAGAAATGGTATGTACAGGAGAGAGCAAAACCTAACAAACAGGCCTTTCCAAATTACAGAAGGATGTGGCAAAGGGCTGAGCCCAGGGATCTTAAGACATTGGCAATGGTGCCCCCATTGCCCCCACCTCTAACCAAGCAGAGAACCACCTGGGATCAACTCTCTGACATAGGAAGAAGTCAGTATATCTTACCAATGGCAATGCTAGCATTATACACAACTCGGCTCACTGAAGGGCTACAGCATATCACCTGGCCTCAAACACCTGCTTACCTAAAATGGCTCTTAGGGGTCTGCAAAATTTGGCAAAGCTGGAAGTGGTCTTATTAGCCCTCCAGGAAACTCTAAGCCACCAGTTTCCCAATCTCTAAATCATCACTAATTCTTGGGTGGTGGCCAAAGGGCTGGTAGGAAGGTCAGGCCAAGGAAAAAAAATAATTTCCTCATTAAAAAAAGTTCTTATGGGGGGCTGACATTTGAAAACAGCTCTTAACCCCACCCATTTCCACACACACTCCACTCACCACACCAGAGTCACTGTTCAATGACGCTACTGATAAACTACCTAAAATTCATTCTTACACAGCCTATCTGGCAAGTCCCTTGGAAACTGCCCACTCGGGACCTGCAAGCTTCCCCTACCAACTAGCCATTTGGGCCAACAGCACCTCAAACCTCCCTGCCTTGGTGGAGTGGGCATATAAAAGGGGTTGCCTTGAGGCCTGCCCATCACTGGCCTCCAGCCCAGGACAACTCCCAGACCAAAGAACACACTAGACAGAAGACTACCCATGAGTTTAGTTAGGGGCTTCCAGACAAGAGGAGATGGTCCCAATGATGGCCCACTGGAAGATGAAAGTCTGTACTCCACCCAAAGCCAAGAGAGGAAAAGAGAGAGAGACTTGCCCAGGAACAGTTTATATAAGTCTCATGAGATTTGGTTACAATGGAATTTCAGCAAACTCTTGTGGGATTTGATTATTAGGGGAGGGGTTTTTTGCATTCATTGACCTTTATGGTATGTTTGGGTCATATAAGCAGTGGGCGACTTGCTCTCAAAATAGAGGAGGGAGGTGGCCTGGGTCCTGGGTCCTTACACTTATACTCCAAAAGCAAACATAGTCATCCCATAGATGGGATCACATTAGGCGGGGTAAGGTTAAAATCCTCTCCTATTGCCATGTTAATTACCTAGGACCACGTCCCATCACTGCCTGAGACACAAGGAAGCAGAGATTAAAGCTCTCAAACCAAGCAGCAGAATGGTCAGGTTCATCTTAAGAAGTGAAGGGAAGCTATGTCTGGTGAATGCCAGTCACATCAAAACATGACCTCCTTTTTCCTAGATATGAGTGCCCATTACCTAGACAAGGCAGAATGCCTAGGCAGGCAAATCCCAGACAGTGAGTAAGGCTTGAGAGATAGCATTATGCAATCTCTCAGCAAGGAAAAAATTATACCAAGTCTGGCTATAAGATGCAAGTAACAGCCCTAGAAGCTGGTCCTTGCTGACTGGTGCAGTGTCAATGTTCAACTCTGGCTCTGGACTTTAGTATTTTTGCTGGCTACGAAGATCATAAGCTTACTTAATGACCCACAAGCCCTCACCGTGCAGGCCAAGGATACTCAAACCATATTCTGCTAATCCTAAAATTGTTCCTAAGGAGGGGACAGAGGAGATTGTTAGCTGTCACTCCTAATCCACCTGTGCTCAGCATGCCACCAAACATGACTGAGGACCCAAAGCAATAAGGGGTCCACTGGCACCAATGCATAAATGATTCTTGACCCAGGCATAACCTAAATAAGAGTTTGATACAGCACCAATGTGTAATCAAGCCTAATCTGCATGGCTAACTGTCCTCTACCACATTCTGCTGGACAAACTATTCTAAAACAAAAGCTTAGATTGCAAAAAAAAAAAGGCCTACAAAAAAATCAACATCAGTTGGCATATAAGTGTAGACAAAACATATTTTTCCTGTGGAGGGACGTACAGGGGGCTGTGTGGGAATACAAAGCCAAAACCTTTGCTAGGTGCATCTTAGACAACCCCATAAAAGTCATGGAGATTTGTGACGACAACCACTTTAGTAAACCTACAGAGATATCATACCTACAACTGCTTAATAGAATTTAAATGCCCATGACAGAATTCCCTTTCCTTTACAGATTGCTACTTGAGAGAGATACCTACCCCCTAGTTGGCTCCCTGGTGATCATATCTTCACAGTACATAGCCCCAGCCCACAACCTCACCACTGGAGATGACCTGGCTTCAGACAACTTGGCCTGTGTTTGCATTTTATCATCCAAAGATATGTAACATCCAAAACAATTCCTACTAAGAATCTCAAAGAAATTCCCATATTCTTTATTCATTGTTTCCCTCATATCCTTTAGTTCTTTTTCCATGTTTCTTTTATGTCCTTGAGCATACTGAAGGTCATTTTTTTTTTTTTCCGTATGGGCAGGCACTGGGAATCGAACCCAGGTCTCTGGCATGGCAGACAAGAGCTCTGCCTGCTAAGCCACCGTGACCCGCCCTGAGGGTCATTTTTTAAAGTCTTTGTCCTGTAAGTCCAAAGTCTGGTCCTCTTCATTGATGGTTTCTGGATTTTAATTTTGTTTCTTCGGATGGGCTATCATTGCCTGTTTCTTTGCTTGTCTCCTAATCTTTTGTTGCATATGGTACATTTTCATACTTTAAAGTGTTAACTTTGGGATTTAGTTCCTGAGCTGTCTGTTCCTTAAATTTGTATCTTGCTAGTGATATGCCAGAGATTTTCTTGAATGACAGGAGCTAGTCAAAACAAACAAACGAAAGCAAAAAGCAGCTTCCACAATCTTTGCAAAGTATTGGCTCTGCTTTGGCTGATGGTCTCCTTCAGAGCTGAGTCCTTCTGTCAAGAAGATCAGCCTGAAGCAAGTTTGAAGTGCAGGGTCCTCTCTTCTTAACTGAGCCTGGACAGAACCATGGTGCCTGCTTCTTTTCCTGGCCTTGTGCTTGCTCGTGGTCTTCATTTGTAGTTTACAGGAGCTCAATACACCCCCTCTGCTTCCTTTGAAATAGACTTGCACCCCTTCTGGGTGCTCTGTTGTGTGACTTAATTCAGGTAGTCCTTTGCCCCGGGCAATGTCTACTTAATTGTTTCTTACACTGTCTGAGCTATCTGCAAGCCATTTCTCTGCCCTCAGGACAAAGTCTGGGAGGGTTAGTCTGAGACAAGATTCCTGGCTAGTTCCTCAGGCTTCCTTTTGGAAGCACTGACATACCTGCACCCCAGTATGTAGACAGGGGTCACTGTTCCCTCTGGAGCAGGGCCAGGGCTCCACAATGGGAGCACAGCTGGCTCCATCCTGCATCGTGGAAGGGGGAGGGGAGAGGCCAGCAAAGGCATGAGGAGCTTCTGTGGGTTTTCAAGTGGCATTTTCTTGATTCAGCACTTGCCCAATACAGCAGAGCCCTTTAACTCTTTCCACCGTTTCGAGGAAGGTCCTTTAGATGCAGTCCTTTGTTTTCCAAAGTTGTCTTTAAGATTCCTC
Organism: Tamandua tetradactyla; assembly: GCF_023851605.1. NCBI lineage: Eukaryota > Metazoa > Chordata > Mammalia > Pilosa > Myrmecophagidae > Tamandua > Tamandua tetradactyla. The sequence continues at coordinate 109,177,364 of NC_135331.1, forward strand.
TTCTGCCTTTGTCCAACAGGGCTGTACCAAGGGCCACTGTCAGAGCAGGGACCCAGTGATCTGAAATAGTTTATCAAAAGCAGTAGTCTGTAATCAGATTACAACCCAGTGTTTGGAAGACTAGGTCTTTCTGTTCCACTCTGGCACTGGCAAGCTGTGCCAGGAGCTCGAACTGCAGTCCTCGCTGGAGAGATGGAGGAAGGGGAAGGGTAGCCCCTGCAGGGAGGCTGAAATTTACCAGTATTTATAGATATGTATTGCAATTTCCCAGTTGTCTCTTCCTGCTCCTCCCTGGATGCTCCTCAATGTTCCACTAGACTCCAGAGTTTCAAAGCAGTTGGTTCAGATAGTTCCTGCCAGTTCAATGTCATTTTGGTGGAGGGGCTGATTCCCGGATCTTCCTACTGCGCCATCTTCCCACAGTCCATCTCAGTTATATATTTAGCATTTTGAAAATAATTTTATGCATACAACCAAAACAAATGAATGTTTTTAGGTGTTTTTCAATTTCGTAACTTCCTCTTTTTTCTGTTCTCATAATGATTCTATAGGGAAATAAATAAGTTGTATGAAAATATTACAATATTAAATTTCAAATTAACTCTACCCTTGTATTAAAATACAATAATTATTGTTGAAAGCCACTTAAAGGCACAGATAGGTACCCACTGAAAAAAGCCCACCAAGCTTAAATATCTGTTAAAAGTGTGGCCAGAAAACTCTACATAAGAATTTCTTAAGAGAGATTGCCTTGCAATTTTACAAATTAATTTTTGAGGAGAAATTTATTTCTGAGCATTTTATCATAAATAGTTCTTAGTTTTATATACAAGCATATAAATTCAATGTAAACAGAAAGGACAGTTGTAACAAACTTCAAGGAGTAATAAAAGTGAGTATATAAAGCCCTCAACCTCCCAGCCTCTCTGAGAACATGTCTAGACCAGACTACACAGCACCAATGCAATGAGAATAGCTGATTCACAAAAACCCGTCTATGCAGACCCACCACAGGACATAGCAGAAACAGCTCCTAGTCAAAGAAGCAGATGAACTTTCAGTCCTATTTTGAACACAGTTAGTTTGTGGTCCAGGCTTTAAGTTGACAAAAACAAAGACACACTTGCTGGGAGACAATTCTCCATGGGTCTCTCCTGTTTCTGCACATTTCCTGCAGTGACTACTTTGTTCTGAACTATCTTTAAAAGGATGTTTTTTGTTTGTTTGTTTGTTTTTTACAAGGATGTTTTTATTGTGGACAGCCATGGAAGAGGGAGAGTGGCTCCCTCTAGAGCAGAGGGTAAGTTTGCTTACAGCTTTGGAAAGTAGAGAGGATATTTCCTGCCAGAGCAGGCGATAATCATGCTTGCTACCCTTTGTCAAATAGTCATGTTCCTTAAGTTCAGGTTTCCTCTCCTGTAACACAACCCGTGGCATGTGCAGGTGTCACTTGGCCGTCTTCACCTTGCCCTGTGGGGACTGGGAACCGGCACAAATGCTGGCGTGCACTACTGCTATTACTGTGAATCATAAAGTCCTCTGTCGCTGACCAAGGAGTCTTGCGTCTTCTGCCAGTGCATGTGAAATTGTGGTCCACTAACTTGTGAGATTGCAAATAAGAAAAATCTCAGACCCTCCACAGTTCTTGACAAAGCCATTACCTATGAAATTCTCTGCTAATTTTAACCTTCAAATAAAACCTCCATATGTGAGGATGTTTAATCTATTTTGTTCATTGGTGTATCCCTGCATCCAAAACAGTGCTTGACATGAAGTGTGCACTTAAATATTGATGAATAAATGAATAAAATTAGAAGCATTCTTTGGAAAAGAATTCAGGGTCCTTACAAAAAAGTTACTGTCATCTGCAAAGAAAGAGTTCACAGATTACAATATGCCAAAGCATATTCAGAATTTGAGATTAGGTGAAAACAGAGCACACTCATCTTCCCCCACTCACTCTGTTTAATTTTTTCATGGCACTTACCCCTGTCTGAAATTATCTCATTTATTTGTTTAGTAATTTGCTTCCTGTCTGCATAGGAGTGGAATAAGTGGCACAGAGTAGACCATCAATAAAAATTTTTTAAACAAACGAAGAATAAATGGATGGGTAACTGAAGACATCAACACAAATTATAATTCTTTATTCCATTTCTCTATTTACTTACGAACACACTGGACTGAAAAATCCATGAGGGCAGAGATTTAGGCTGTCTTATTCCTGCAGTGCCTAGGGCAGCAGAAAAATTTGTTCATATAAATAGTGACAATTGTTATATCAAATCACTGGGGCAAAACTCTGGTAAGAGGAGCAATTCAAAGAAATGTAGATGTGGAGTTGGAATGAACCGTAGATGTAATGCAATCTAGTCTCTTGGTCCTATAAAAAAATGAGAATCACACAATATTTATAATGAAATAGCCGCTAAATCTCAACCAGGACAGTTATTAAAAGTTGCTACATACGTGGTTTCACTCAGCAAGCTCTTGCTTTCTCTACTATTGTGGCCTGCTCTTCTTCCCCACTTAGTATTTCCCCCAATTCTGAGCAGGGCTCAAAAACAAGCCAAACTACAAACAGATCATATGTCAGTCTGCAATACTGGGATACCTCAGGGATTCGTGTCTCAAGGAACATTGGATTTTCTTACTTCCCTTTACTTTCCATCTTCCTGGTTGAAAACTGTGTCAGACAATGGAAAAACGAACAAGGGTGGTACGTATGTATGATAGAGATGGGTACGTGTGAGTATGAAACCTGATCAAACAGGTGGTGAGATCAAACGGTGAGATCTGAGACACTTTATGCATATCCTAACACATTTACAGGTGTGGCATGAACAAGCAAGATTTTTGTTCTGGATTTGATCTGGTAGAACTCTGGAAAAGGATCTCTGCTCTAAAATGATGGTTCTTTTAAAACTCATTCAAAAAAATTTTGTTGAATAGGTACTAAATAAACTAATAATTATAGGGCACAGATTTATGGGACTACTAAAAATTGATCTTGTTGAATAAATTAGTTGTCATAATGAAATATTTAAATTTTATATAGCCCATCCCATAAGGAAATACAGTATTGATGAAATATTATTTACATATAGAAAATAATTTTAAAACCTTGGACTATGTGGCAATGAATGCCTTTGAGTCATGTACCAATTATCAATTCTCTGAAGATGAAAAGAGTTAGAATGAGAAATAATTTTGTTCTCTGATTGATAATAGGAATTAATGTAAACCTCCCTTTCCCCTAATTTTTTTTTCACCAAAAATCTCTAACATTGCTCTTTCTTCAAACATTTCCTAATACAGTACTTGCTTTTAAAATAACAATAGTAGCTCCCCAGCCCTTGGTAAGCGACAAGCGTATTCTACTGCCCTCTGCTGGACTGTGGAGCAAGTGAGCTTCTCTAGCAAGTGGAGGAAATGACTGCACTCTACAGAATTCATTCAGCACTAAATTATCACCTGGCAGCCAATGTATGCACAGACAGATAGATAGATAGGTAGATAAATGCTGCATATTATTCAGAGACAAAAGTGGGCATTTTTACTCTGCAACCATATTACAATTATTTACAGCACGAAGCTGAACTTTCATAAACCTGAAAATAAGAACAAGTCAACATTGTTGACATGATGAGCTTTTAAATGAGTAGAAAGTGTAGAATGGGATGATCCTAACCATTGTGCCGACAACTGATAAACTGAAGCTACTCAGTAGAGGGGAGAGATCTAGTCAGCACAAAGGAGTGGTATTCATTTATAGTCCTTCACTTAAGGGAATACACAATAAATAATTTCACTGCTGTGCCTTAATTCACTCATCTATAAAATAAACTTTTTTTTCTTACAGTTTGAGTGCTGCCTTTAATCTCAAAACTTTTTCTGAATCATGTATTTATAAAGGTCGTTGTGAGGGCAGGAAATGGTGGCTCAGCAGGCAGAGTTCTCGCCTGCCATGCTGGAGACCCGGGTTCAATTCCCAGTGCCTGCCCATGCCAAAAAAAAAATAAGTTGTGAAATATAGTGCCTTGAAAACTTAATCGAGGGGTGCAAGAATAGTTCAGTGGTGGAATTCTCACCTGCCCTACAGGAGACCCGGATATGATTCCTGGTCCATGCACTTCCCATAAAATAAACAAACAAGCAAAACAAACAAAAAGCAAGCAAAAATTCAATAAATAGTGCCGTAATAATAGGAAATTCACATGGAAAAATAATGAAGTGTGACCCCACCATACAGTATACAAAAAAAAAAAAGGAAAACCTTAATCAGCCCCATTTGGGGAACATGCTGAATCCTTGCCGGTTACTGTTGACATTCACTTTAAAGTCCACGTGATGTTTGCCGACTCACTGCGGCAGTGTTTGGGCTCAGACACTGGCTCCTCAGTGTTACATCGATCATTGGGCAAGAACTAGCCTGGGCGTCAGAGTCAAACAAAGTTGGGCGCAAATCTCAGCTCTAACAAAGCACTTGATAACTGTTAGAGCAAATACTTTGTATGACATATACCATGCATGAACCCCATGAGGAAGGAAGGTACTAGTATAATCCTCATTTAACAAATACAGAAACTGAGACCCAGTGAGTATTTAGTAACTTTCCTAGGATTACAGTTAGTAAGTGGTGGAGTCCAGATTCAAGTCAAGGACTCAAGGCTCTAGAATCTTTGCTTTTAACCCCTATATTAGGCTGCCTCTCCTCCTGAATCATATTTACCTTACTATAAAATGAAGACAATAAAACCTAGTTTGCTGAACTTGGGGAAGCATTTGGGGGAAATCCTAATATAAAAAGAGGGAAGTACAGATCCTGGTACTTAGTAGGTACTGGATAAAATGGTTACTAGTATTTTATACTTTACAACTTAGTGCTTTTGGACTACCTGATATTTTTTTGGTTTCTAAAAGAAATGAGGCCTCCACAAAGTCTACCTGCCAAATCCAAAACTAGAAAAGAACCAAAAGACCATCTTTCTCAAACCCTTCATTTTAGGGGTAAGAATAACAGTGCCTAGAGAATTTGAGAGATTTGTTTCCACTTGCATCCAGAAATGCCAAGACGGGACCACAGAAATTCTTATGTCACCTTGGTGTTTTGCTTCCATCACACTGTGTTTTCTCCTGATATAGCATGTTGTCTGAAAAGCCCTACTGCCTCAAAATTTTGCAAGAAATTTTAGACTGCTTTTTTTGTTATCTCATATGGTCCTAAACTTTATAAAAATCATACCTATGGTGATTGAAAAAGCAAAATAGAGAAAGTATTACAGTACATCTCCCCTAGTAGGCCTTATGGCAGCTGACAGGTAAAGGAAGTTTCCCACCCCATTTTCCTTTGCAAAATAACCAATCCTGAATTTCCAACAGATTCACATTTATTCAGAAGGAAGTTTAACGTGCACACACACACACACACACACACACACACACACACACACACACCCTGTTCCTTGAAAGGCCAACTGAATCCAAATTTTCTGAGTGTTTTTTGAAGGAAGATCCCTAGGCTCTGCTCTTGATATCAGTGTTTTTGTATTTCAATAATTCCCCCATCTTCCCACTGCTGCCTCCCACACTAATAGTGTCTCACTATCCCTATGCCCTTCTCTTCATTTTGTTACTCCATTGATAAAAACGGGTTCTGTATAAGCTAGGAGATGCTTATGAGTTTAGATGATCATTTATGGAAATGTATAAATGTGTGTGCTAAGGATCATTGGTTTTAATCACTTTTCTTCATTTATTGCCCCATATTTCAATCCTAAATAAAAATTCCTTTCTGGTGTTGGTAAAATCTCCAAGGAAATCATTATGCAGTTTCTCCCTAAAAGTACACCTCATTTAGGATGAATTACTCCCATAGAGTAAGGTCATTTCAGGACTTCATAAGGCCAATGGACTTCAAGGACTCATCTCTGGCCAGATCTGCTAAGCAAAGTATTCCAAGAAGGGTAAGAAACACAGAAAAGCCCATCCATCTCCCTCACATATCTCAAGCACTACTGGAGAATCCAGGCCAGAGGAAGGATAAGAAAAACGAGAAGGTCAATGCAGAGTGTTGTGAAGGCCCATGAGAAATTGACCATGTGGGAGAATATGGGAGAAAATGAAGTTTCCATGAATCGTCGGAAAGGAAGAGGAAAATACCCTTCTCTTCACATGTGCCACGATTTCCACTGTTCTTCTTTCCCCCTGATCCATCCATGACCAGGTTGGTTAAATGGCGTCTTCAGATGGCTTCCCCATTCCCTACCTAACTGAAATTGTGTACAAAATCTGAGTGGCAGTGAAGGTGAAATGTTTCTACTTCCAACACCCATACTTTACTTAATGGGGCAATCCCCTTATCTACCTAGATCTAAACTCAGCCGACTCTGCTAGATTACTTATTTTAAAAGTCTATATCCTACAGGTGTAGAACAGGTAAAAATCAATTTCTTCTTATGCATCACTATTTAGAAGCAATGGAAGACCTGGAAACCACAGTAGAGACCTAGTACAGTTGTAATTCCTGACTCACAGAGGATCCCTGGGCAACACGAGCCTCTCCACTGCATCGTCAGTGGCATTAGGAGAGATGTCTTTTATTTCTTTCCAAACCTATTTCCATCAAATGTCCAATAATGACTTTATTCACATCACTTGGTTACCGCCACCATTTGATGTGGTTCTTCCAAAGAATTAAAATGTTATTCTTCAGATCTTTCTCATGTGTCTGCTGCTCCGACACATGTAAGTAAATGACGCATGGGGAAGTGTCACTACTACACATTGTTTTTGAGCCACATAACCATATGGTTCAGTCATAAGCTCTGTGGTGAAGTAGTCATTTAAGACCCTTGGTTGGAAAATTTGAGGGTGTTTCCAATGAGCTTTGAGTCAATTTCCATGGTACTCATCAGGGAATTCCAACTGCATGTGATATAATCTATTCAAAAATCCATTAGATTCATACCCATACATAGTTCCATTGAAGAGTCCCACCATACAGCAATAATGATGAATTATTAATATATGTGAAAAGTTTGTGGAAAGCTGATAGGTAAAATAATCTACTCTCCATTCTCCCATTATTGGTTTGCTACATTTCAAGCAAAACTGTCATGTTGATATATAAATGTATAAGCAAATAATGCCACACTGCAGAGGGTCCTTCATTTAACAAAATTATTTTATCAGTTTTCTCTTTCTAAAATGATCTCCTTTAGTCTTAGCAATTTTTAAACAGCAATTTTACTAACTTGTTATTGAAGGTTCATTTTATCAGCTAAACAAGAACATAGAAGAGATAGGTGCTTCATATATATATGTATGAACATTTTTCTTTGTTTCCAAATTTTCGTGTTTTTATTTCAATTTCCTAAAATAAACAGAACTAAACTTTTCCTGACTCCCTCTTGAAGAGATGGGGAAATCCATTCATATGTCCATGGTTCTTCTTTAATATAGTCAAATTATTTTCTAGGCTCCAAAGCCCCTATTCAGTTAGTTATTTTGTGAATGCTTATTGAAGACTTAACTTCTTGCCAGGCACTCATAGCCAGGTTAGGGGTTGTATCTGTGATTAAAACAAACTAATGTCCTTGCCGCCATGGAGCTTACATTCTAACTTGTACTCCCTATAGGAAGAAGAAGAAGATCTAGGAAACAAGGTTTGGATTCTAATCGTTATTTTTTCAACTTTTTTCCTACTAATTTTTCCACTTCTCTAGGCCCCACAGATTTCCTTCCTATTCATATCTTTTCTTTTAAAATACTGTCTACCTACCTCACCCAGGTGTCTTGAAATTTACCACAACACCACAGATACAGTGTTAAATTATTACAAATAATTAAGAGACAGCTGCAGAAGATACTGAGAAATAAGCTATGCTGTCTACCTTCAAGTAAGTAGTAAATTTGCCAAAGAGCATGGCTAAGCCATGACACAAATAATAATGATCGGTTACTGACCTGTGCTTAGATGAATTGGAGAAATCAGTGAGCACTCACTAACTGGTGGGAGATTCAAGGAGAAGCTGAAACTCAGATGGATGTCAAGTAAAATTATTAGGCAGAGTAAGAAAAGTCTAGATATATGAATGACATATAATGATGAGAATTGCTTTACAAGGAATGGGAGAAATAGCAGGTCAAATAAAGGACATGGGAAAACATCTTAGAGGCCTTAAAACTCCAGGCAGAGGATTCGATGCAACAGGGAGTCAGCAGAAGTCTTAGGAATGAAGAGAAATCCTGCAGTACTATTTTATGAGGATCTACCCTGTTTGCTGATTTTCTGTTGTAAGTCAGGAAGAAAGAGAGAACCATAGATATCCCTGTCACCAGAAAAAATGTTACCAATATACCTCGGACTCTCCACCTTTACATGTTTGGGACAAACCAAAAGGTGAAACAAAACTTTTGGCTCAATCTTTTTCTCCCAAGCTAAAGAAGAATAGCTTGGTCTTCAGTCATATTCTCATTCCATAAGACATACTGAACTTGAATGACTATGTAAAATATAATTTATATATGCATGATAGCTTAATATAGTAAGAGCCTGGAAAACCCATCTTATTGAAAATCTCCAAGTAATATTGTTAGTCAGTTAGGAATAGGTTTAACAGAAAATCCAAAGTATCAATGGCTTAAATGAGATGTAACCTTATTTCTTTCTAATGTGAAAGAAATCCAGAGGTAGAGAGTAAAAGGTTGGTGTGGCAACACCAGTCTTCAGTGGCCCAGGCTCCTTCAGTTCTTCGGCTCACCATCTGAGTACTGGCTTCCATTCAGTTTTCAATTCATGGTCCAAGATGGCTGCCATCATCCCACATTACAGGCAGTAGGAATGAGGAAGAAAGAAAAGATTAATTGTTCCCTTCCAAGCAGACTCTGCTCCCTTTGAACATGCTTCTTAAAATTTCACACCACATTGCACTGGTCATATGACTCTATGACCTTCAGAAGCTGGGAAATAAACCTTTTTAGAAAATTTATTCTTAGTAAAACTGAATTTACCAAGGCTAAAAAACAACTGAGTCTGAAAATACGACTGTAGTCTTTACAAATCGAAACAGAAGAAGGGGAAAATGGTGAGTGATAGTTGAGGATAGTTAACATGAAAGAACATGTCTGCATGTTTTTCCTGAGATTAAACAAGAAACCAACATAAGGGCCAGGATCCAGAATCAGGTCTTTACTTCTGCCTTATACATTGCTGGAGAGTGTTAATATACATTTTCCCCAGATTCTCAAATGCTATTATTCTACCTCATTTGCTTTATATATCTATTTGGGGAAAAAAATGTAGACATAATTCCCCTTTATCCCAAAATGCTGTAGTATGTGTGTACTAAATGTAAAATCATTCTTTTATGTAGCCATAATACAATGTTCAAAATCAAGAATTTAGTATTGATAGAATACTATTTATAATTTACAAATCTTATTTAGATTTTGCCAATTATCCTAATAACATCTTTTATAGTAAAGAAAATCCTAGATAATGCATTGCATTAGCTGTCATATCTTTTTAGTCTTCTTTAATATGGAACAGTTTCTCAGTCTTTTCTTTCATGATATTGACAGTTATTTTGTAATATAACTCTTAAATTCCATCTGTCCAAGATTTCTTTCCCAGAAGAGGAAAGAGTGACTTGGCAGTGGAGAATCTTGACGGACAACATTTTAACAAAGTGGGTGACATTAATATCACCAGTAATGGTACAAATTGACATCATTTGCCAACTATTATGACGCAAGGAAAAAACATGACTTTTGTGCTATTTCTGCCTGAAATATATAATCTGAATCTAATTTGATCCTTCTATTTCTTGTAATATGTTGAAGCTGTTCAAGCAAAATGACTTCTATTCTATGCTTCCCTTGTTAATCTGTTGTCATTGAATGATGAACCATGTAGGATTATATATCACTGGTACTCAGTTCAACCACCTTATTTAGTTCAAGAGCTAGATAGTTGGCCAGAGAAGGGTGAGTGCTACAAAGACAATGCTAGGTACAGATTACTCACATATTATCACAGCTGTGTTTCTAGTCTTCCATAATTTCTATCAGCCTTTCAATCCAACCAATTATGTCCTCACTATTTCTTTGTATATAAATACATAGACCGAGAATCTGGAAGGTTGAAAAGAAAATTTAGTTGTCATCCAGTGTTTCAGAATTTGAAACAGAGAATGTTGCTCATTGTATTATTTTTAATTAATTTCTAAAGTTCATTTTTGCTTTATTTAGACCAAAAGACAAAACAAAATTATATTTTTCAAGTGAATTTCATGACTTTTTTCCCAAGAATGCCTAAAGTACAGTAATGCTACTATTTGCACAGAGAAGGAAAACTACGTGTTTTTTTGCATTATCTAATAGCAACCTATGCCAAAATCAAATTTCCAGAGCCAAATGAAATTTCATTCCTCATGTAACGCAAGCTATCTGGCAATGAAAAGAAACTTGTTGTCTTTATCAGCTGGTATTATTTATCTTCCTTCACCATATTTCATTTTATTTGTTTTATTTTGTATCAGGTATTAATCTGGAATGTCTGATTTTAGTTACAGATTCCCTCTATAAAGAACTTTTAAAATATGATTTTAATATAATTTATTCTTAATTTTAAATCCTGTGGAAAAAGAATGTCAGCAGCTTCTAATAACTTCTTTTTAAAGATTATATAAGAAATGATTCAGCAAATGGGGCAAATGAGACCATTTGGAAAATCAAAAATGTCAAAGCAGACAAACAGTACGTAAAAAATTGACCCAGACTTCCTTTCAAAAGAGTATGATCTGCTCCCAAATGACAAACTGTAAATCAAGGTGCCCAAATGATACCTCTCCCTCACTACACAGGCTCACAATAGACCCTCAAACCTGCCATTCTTCCCACTTTCCCTGCATAAATTATTCTGGTAAATCTCTAAAATATGTTTTTAACTTATTTATAATGAACTGCATGATGAAATTTCATGCCTAGACTTTAGGATTTTGTTACATTTCCTCTGAAATATTATTTAAGGTATTTAAACAATGTCATTAAAACAAAGGTGGTGTTATTGCTGAACTTTTCATTGCTCCATTCTGTACCTAATATTTGAATGAGTTACACCTCTAAAGAGATTTGACCACATCCATGAGCCAATTAAGCCATCATTCTGTGCACGTTTCTGATCACCAAGGAAATTGAATAATGCTTTTTTTTTGTTTCCTCCCACCAAATGAGGTTGTTGCCTGTCTGAAGAAACAAACTACCAGGTGCGTTTTGGAAGTGTGGACTGACTCCTTAGCATCACCCTGGAAAGAGAAGTAACAATCATTTCCACATCTGGGTCTGGTCGGTTTCCCCTCTAACTTACACACAAAGGCTTCAGGTCCCGTGTTCATGTGTCAAGTTGCATTCCACATTCCTCGAGTCAATTAGTCTCAGAACTCCAGCTTCTAATATAACTATGGGAAACACATCAGTCCATCAAATACCTTTTCCAATATCATCAAACATGATTTCTCCATCACGGTTAGGAGAGATTTTATTTATACTTTTACCCATTCCTGAAATCTGTTACTGCTGTACCTCTCTTTGTGCTTTTTCCTCTCTTCTGCTTCCTTTAGGTGTGAGCTTCTCCTAGAAAGCCTCTCCTAGGAAGTCTCTCTGACTAAAACCACACTTTGACTAGTACTGGCTTTTCCTTTCTATCCATTTCCTTTCTAGACTGTGTCAGGCATTTCCATAAATAGGTAGGTTCAGCAATATGTGCTTTGTTTCCCTAATTAAATACATATTCCCAAGGGAAACGGAAATCCAACTTTGATTTCTTCTCCTTTCTAAATCCTACAAACGCTAGTGTAATACATGAAGTTAATACATATAATCCATGCACTTAGACATTGCCTGGCTCAGTGAAGCACCTAGTTAAGTGTTAACCATCATTCATTACCTATAGTGCTCATTACAAGCAATAGTACATAATAAAAGTTTATATATCAATGCATAGTTCATTCACGTACACCAGTGAGGAAGGTAGACACATTTGAAAACTGTATTAAATGAAGAGACAAGTGAATTACTAGCTGTTTAATCCATTACTATGGGTTTTAAAAGTTCACAAACTGCTATTATGGAAAAAATTATAATCTGGTTCAAGCAAATGCAAAACTTCATTATTACTATATTTCTTTTCTCAGAAAAAAAAAAACACATTTAAGAGAATCTGTACATTTTAAAGTGTGCCCTTGCATCAGGATGTGTGCTTGCATCCTAGTTTGCTTTTAATAAAAAATTCTGAAGAATTAAAGAGAAAGATGATGTGTAAGTCCTTTTCCAGTGGTGGAGGTTAGTAGTAAATTGCAGAATCAAACACGGAGTTAAAAGATAAAAGAACTGGGTTTTGCCCCCAACCCAGCCACGGTGAAGTCTTGGATAAGTCACTTCCCTTCTCTGAGTTCTCTCCTCTTTTACAAATGAGAGGACTGACATAGTGGTCTCTTATTTTCCTCCAGATTCTAACACAGGGCTTCTAAATTCTTCACACATAATGGTTAGAATTGATTGTTCAACCCAGTTCTGCTGCCTTAGAGTTGATTGAAGATAGAGGAACTGCATTTTCAAAAATATAAAATGTATCACTCTAAAACTACATTATAGAATTTTTTCTCACAGACTTTCAGGGGGAAAAAAAAGAGATTAGCAATTCTGCAACTTCTCTCATGCTTTTGCGGCCCCTAGATTTGTTAGAGGATTATGATTTAAGATCACTCAGGAAATTACAAATATCTTCCAAAATAACCTATCTTAATGATTGGTGTTGGTTAATGGAAGTTGGAGCAAACCTTAGACTAGGGTTTCTTAACGGTGCAGCTATTGACATTTTGGATTGGATAATTCTTCGTTGCAGAAGCTGCACTATGCATTGTTGCATGTTGAGCAGCGTTCCTGGCCTCTACCCAAGAGATGCCAGTCACGCCCACACACCCCTCCAGTTGTGACAATGAAATGTCTCTTTTTAGTCAAATATCCTTTGAGGATCAAAAATCACACTCCTACCCCCCCATGAGGACCACTGCCTAGACAGAAAGTCAACAGCCCATGACACAATGTGTCTGTTTTCTTCCCTTTTTCTATTCTCTCACTTTCTTTCTCCATTCAGCTTTCTTGCTTTTCCTCCATTTGATTTCTTTTCTCTCTTTCTTTTATTTTTTTCTGCCTCTACTATATGTGATTTCATTGCCACTGTTCAAACCATTTTCCAAACTATGGAAATGAGTGAAAAGCTGATTTTTGGTCTCGATGAACACCCATAGCATGGCTGTAAAGCCAAGGAAAAAGCCGTGAATTGAGACAGAGTTGGACTCAAATCCTGTTAATGGTTCTATAATAATCTGGGAAATTGCTTGATCTCTTTAGACCTTGGTTTCCTCATCTGGAGAAATAATGCCTTTCTCATAAAGGCCTGGTAAAGCTGAAACTGAGGTGAAGTATTGAATTGCTTAGCACAGGTCATGGAACATGGTGAAGTCCCCATAGGTGGTGGTGATTATTTTATAATACGTTATTAGAGAGAAGGATGCTTCAATCACAGTGAAGAGATTTTAAGAGAAGAGCTCTTAAAAGTAATTAAAGTGTTATTATTGTCAGTTGTCAAAACAAGTAGAATCTATCAGTTTAAAGAAAATAAATGTAGGAGTGAAGGGCAGAATTAATGATGGTAATCCTTTGAGTTTTTCTTTCCTGTTAAATCCACAAATTCCTAATTTACTTGAAATGTCATAATGTGACCATTTCACTTAGGAACAACAAATGTAAGTCAGTGGTACTAGAGGTTTTTCTTTTTTGTTGTTGTTTTTTGCATAGGCAGGCACTGGGAATTGAACCCAGGTCTCTGGCATGGTAGGCGAGAATTCTGCCACTGAGCCACCATTGCACTGCCATAGAGCTTATTTTTATAATCATTGCACTAGAAGAAATTGCTCCCTTCTTCTGTTGAAGAAAAAAGTAAATGCTGATTAGAAACAGTAATTCACCAAACAGTATTTGGAGGAAAGCTTTTAAACACCCTGATATCAACAGGCTAGAGCTGATACACATCTTTCCCTCAGACCTATGTGACTTGGACAGTCATGGACCTCTGGCCTTTCTTTTTAGCCAAAGTCATTTTTTTCCTTTTGAGCCCATAGGTAAAAGGTTACTTCGCTGCCAACTCCCATCACACTCTCTAAAATTGTGTTTCTCATTTTCTGTATACTGTCCCCATAATTAGGACTAAAATTAGTATTTTAGTATTATTTAGTATAATTAGTATTTGCAAATATAACATCAAGGTCATTGATAAGAAAGAGCTGTTGTCCCAGGACACTGGATTAACAATAAACTGTGGTCAGTTTTTCACTACAGATTTGTGAAAACAAGAAAATTTTCTGCAAGATTAGGGTTGAGTGGAAACAACCAAATCAATAGGCTGAGCCCTCAATCTTGGGGTTCACCCCTATGAAACTTATCCCTGCAAAGGATAGGCTAAACCTACTTAAAAGTAAGCCTAAGAGTCACCCCCCAGAGAACCTCTTTTGTTGCTCAGATGTGGCCTCTCTCTCTCTCTAAGCTGGCAAGGCAAGTGAATTCACTGTCCTTCTACCACCCCCGCCCCCAACACACACAACATAGAACATGACTCTCAGGGGTATAAATCTCCCTAGCAACATGGAACAGAAATCCTGGGATGAGATGGAACCAGGCATCAAGGAATTGAGAAAACTTTCTTAACTAAAAGGGAGAAGAGAGAAGTGAGGCAAAATAAAGTGTCAGCGGCTGAGAGATTTCAAACAGAATTGAGAGGTTTTCCTGGAGGTTATTCTTAAGCACGATATAAATACCCCCTTTTTAGTTGATGGTGTATTAGAGTGGCTAGAGGGAAGTACCTGAAACTGTAGAGCTGTGTTCTAGTAGCCTTGTTTCTTGAAAATGGTCATATAATGAAATAATTTTTACGATGTGACTGTGTGACTGTGAAAACCTTGTGTCTGATGCTCCTTTTAGGACAGAAGAGTAAAAAATATGCATAAAAAATAAATGATAGGGGGCAAAAGTTGAAATAAATGGGGTAGATGGAAATGCTAGTGGTCAATGAGAGAGGGGGTAAGGAACATGATATGTATGAGTTTTTTTCTTTTTTCTTTCTTTTTCTGGAGTGATGCAAATGTTCAAAACAATGATCATGGTGATGAATACACATCTATATGGTGACATTGTGAGCCATTGAGTGCACACCATTGATTGCATGGGCAGGCACTGGGAATATATGTTAAGTTTTTATCAATAAAAATATTTTTAAAAAAGATTAGGGCTAAGTCCTGGGACAGAACTTTTTCAGCCTCTCCAAGTAACAGATGAATTGCAGCCTGATCCGGCTCTCCCCCTGAGATTAGCAGAACTTCATTGAACATTCAGTCACCAAATCCGGTTCCTGATTTTTTGAGACCCAGGGAGGTTGAAGGACCAACCTAGGCCAGAGAGTTCCTTGGGGGGTGGGCCAAGACTATCCCCCTCACTAGTTCATAATCCAACACTCTTTGTTTCCCGTGAGTCAAGGGTAAAAAGCTAAGAAGGTGGTAAGAGATGTGGCTCTTGATATAGGTTTCCACTGGTGAGTGCACAAATCAAGATATGGGAAAATGCTTAGTATGAGACATTAGGGGGGAGTCATTGCTAGCAGGACATGAAAGTTTCTCCTATAAAGAAATGTGAAGTCTAGAATGTCAGCTTGATATGAACCAGCTAGACCGCCCCTCCCCACATAAACATATGTAAGCTTTAATTTTACTAGTCACTAATCATGATTTATATTTAAAACAACAACAAACTTCAGAGCAAAATTGGTTAGAATCGGGGAATCTAAGCGCTAAGCAGAATGTGATAAACTACGTAGGATTTAACTTAGAAACTAAAATACCACTCAGTGCAGTTTCACAGTCAAAGTCACAAACACTCTCATTCCATAATATTTCTCATTTCCCTTACTAACACAGTAAACCCCTTCTAAACAATTTCCTTTTCCGATTTGTTTTTATAGCTACATAATGCAGTGCAGAAATTAGGCACTTGCTAAATATTTATTGAAAGTAGGGGACCCACAAAAGCATCAGATGGTTTCAGAAGCTGTAAACATAACTTAGCTCAAGTTCCAGTTTCAACTGCTTGTAAACTTGCAGATAATTTTTATGCTGTAAACTCCGTATTTCATGTATTGACTGAAATTCTCAAGAAAACCAGTGAGAGAAGTGATTAAAAATTGACTACCAATACTTAGTTGAGTCTTAAAATATTTTTCACTTTTTGTTTAGCTTTTGATGCTGGGGTTAATGAACAATATTTATACAATGGCAGGAAAAGATCATACTTCATAATTTCTTTATAAATATGAGTGAAAGTTGTATAAAGAATCGTCACCTTCCTACAATCAAGGAAATATTTGGAAAGGATTGTTTCCCTATTACTTGTGTGCTTATCTAAATCATTTAAAGGTTTTTTAAACTTTCATAAAGGGAGCCTGACTTTGAGTATGATCGTTGGATAAATTTTCTGCAAAGGATTCCTTTCTTTTAAGGCTCAAACAAACATCTCTCAAAAATAATTGCAAATAAAGGTCTAAAGGCCCTTTATCCATATCCTAAGTAAATAAATTTTCTTTTCTTTGTTCTATAAAGCCACCCACAGAAATTCTATTAAATATGGGGAGAAAGGTGATAATGGCAGAAGCAAAACAGAGACTGACAGTCCAATAAGGCTATTGAGTGTAATTACTGTGTTGTTGTTTCTACTAATAGAAATCAGATAACATATGCAGTACATGAAAACATGGGCTCAGTAAATGTATGTGATTTCCCAATTAAATAATACTTACATAGATGCAGAAATAATGGGTTCTTCTATGTATATCTCTCCATGCCAGTCCTTTGCAGTGATTAATCTAAAGAACTCACAATGAAGTATCAAGTTGAGCACCTTGTAGAATCACAGTATCTCAGGATTGCATTGGCCCTCCTGTCCAGCCTTATCCCATCCCTGACAGAAGTTATCGAGGCTCTGCTTTTATCCTACACTAAAATCAAAGAGGCTTTTTCCAATACTGCAAATTTTTAGAATTTCTTTTCTCACACTGAGTTAAAATCAATCTGCTGGTAACATCTCTCTATTGGTCTTTATCTTGTAAATTTAAAGCAGAAGAGAATTATTTCACCTAAAATATTTTGAGCACATTTGGACCCACCACTTTGCTATATATGGTGGGAATTTAAAAGGGAACAAGACAAATGCCAATTTTTTCCTAAGTCAAACTCAATCTTTTCCAAGACCATCCTCAAAAATGGAAAGACAGCATTTCATCCCTAAGTTTACTCTATACTAGTGGGACCAACCCATTTTTTCAGTTCTTTCTTCCTTGACATGGCTTTTAGGACTTTCTCTAATTTGGTTGCTTTCTTTTGGAGACCCTTTGGTTTATCAGTGACAGAAAACAGACCACTCTGATTGAAGATAATGCCTCATATGTAGTTTAGAGAACTATAGGTTTGCAACTTCTTTGGACCTGTTAAGCACATACCAAAGCAAGCTGGCATTCCACTCACTATATGAGTCTATCAATCTCAAAAAATTATTGGGGCATGATGCGGATATGGTTACCATGTTCCAGGAATCATAATGGCCTTAAACAGTGGTATATTAGCTGGAGTTCTCTAGAGAAACAGAATCAGCAGAAGATATCAGTAGATATAAAATTTATAAAAGTGTCTCATGTAACCTTAAGAATGTAGATTCCAAGGTCTATAGGGCAGGCTGCAAGCTGGTAATTCTGATGAAGCTCCTCAACGAACTATCAGGAGAGGTTGGTTGGACAACCATGGAAATATAAGGGTCCAAGGTCTGTAGGGCAAGCCACAAGCTGGCAACTTCAATGAGGTTCCTCAACACACTCTCAGGAGAAGTTGGCTGGACGACCGTGGGAATGGAAGGGTCCAAAATCCATAGCGCAGGCTGTGAAGATGGTGACTCTGATGCAAGGTCTGGACAAACTCCATAGGAGGGGTTCTCTGGTGGAGCAGGAAGAGTGACTGTCTCTTCTGAATCCTCCTTAAAAGCCTTCTAGTGATTAGATTAAGCATCACTCATTGCAGAAGACACTTCCCTTAGCTGATTACAAACACAATCAGCTGTGGATGCAGCCAGCATAATCATTATTTAAGTCCATAAAATGTCCTCAGAGAAACAGACAGGCCAGTGCTTACCCGACCGGATGACTGGGCACCACTATCTGGCCAAGTTGACACGTGAACCTGACCATGACAAGTGGAAAACGGAAATCTTTTACATGTGTTCCTCTGCCAATCTATGGCCCCCCTTCATATTCACATTTGTTTGTTTTTTAATTTTATCTTTGTTAAATTGCAGCTTTTGGGATTGGTTCCAGAATATTATCATGTCAAAATATTTTAGTATTTCTTTCTATAATCCAATTTATTGACTATCCTCTACAATATTTAACACCCTAAAAATAGTAAACATGTCTTCTAATTCTTCATCCAAGCCACCAATTTGTTTTTAATGTTAGAGAGAATAGGATGAAGGACAAAGACCTCTGACAAACCATCGAAACTTGGACTTAAATTGGTTTTCAGTAATTAATCCACCTCTTTGGGAGAAAATCGTTCAAAATAGCTACAAATCTGAGATAACAGTAGATACAACTTACTGAGTGGTTTCCTTATACTGTAGGCCATACTAAAGTATGTTACATGTCTTATCTCACTTAATCTTCATGACTACTCCAAGCAATAGTTATTTTCATATACATGATACCTGTGAGAAAATTGAGGTTTGGATAAGTTAAGTAATTTTCCCAGTACCCAAGAGAGTAAGTGATAGATCTGGGAGTCACATGTGTCAGTCTAAAGCCAATGTCCTTCCTCTACAGTAGGAACTCCTTTCAAATACCATTACATCACTCCACCCAGATTACAGAGCCATTAAGAAACTTATGAAATGGCTCCATGAGCTCCAGGCACACTATGTCTCTAATACTCATTCTAACAAATCAATAGTAAAGAGAAATGAGAACACATGGCATGGTCCGTTCTTTCTGAACTATGCTACCTCATAAGGATCTCCTCTTTCTCTTCTAGAGTTCATTGCTAACTGCACTTTGACAACCTGAACTATCTATCATTTTTTTGAAAAATAGAACTTTTCCAGACTCTGCTTTTGGACATTGTTTCCATTCTTCAGACTTTATCAAAGGTTACTGACCATAGTTTCAAGGTCACAATTATAACTCTTTTTATTACATTAGTATATAATTCTTCTAGACTTGAATGCTTGAACTCTTTCAAATACCCATGAGGTATTAACTATTAAAATGATTATCTTCTTTCCCCAAGCTATATTATTTTCCTTTCTTTTTTTGCTAATTTCCAAGGCATATTCCAAAATCTTTTTTGTTGTAGTTGCTATGACCATTTATCAAAATATTGAAGTCTATTTTTCTAAAACTCTCCCCTAGAGGATGACAGAGAGATGAGATTTGGTAATGACATGTTCAGAAAGGAACACCCTTGTTTTAAACTTTCCATTAATTATTATTTGATGGTTTCATAAATGCCATAAAAGTCCATTTCTAAGGAAGAGACTTGGATATCACTCAATAAAGTCTCCTAATTTTGTAGCTGAGAAAACTAAGACATGGAAAGGTTAAAGGACTTGCCCATGCTGACATAGCTGGTATATAAAGAAATCATCTTATGTTAAAGAAATAGTCATAAAAATATTCTCTATTTTTATTAAAGTACATAAATGTGAATTTTAAGAAGGTGTTCCAATGTAATGCTAATTTCTCCTAAATGTTCCTTGTACTTCACTGAAACTTCAACTCTGATGTTATACATTTTATGTGTTTATTCATGCTTTAAAGGTTATATTTCTGGTCTACATCTTTCCAGGTCTTTATTTGCAAATTTTTCTTACAGATATGCATTGGTCTATTGGTTGCATTTTGAAAGCAAATTGTTTAGTGTTCTTACCCTCTGATATTGCTCCTTCTTAAAGCAATAGCATGGAAAATGTCCACGATGATGGAAATACCTCTTCTTCTGCATTAGTCACAGCAGAGAAGTCACACACCTCTCACACTGAATATGTGAAAGACCCATTGGTATTGGAAACAATTGTTCTGTAGCTATTTGCATCATTTACTCCAACCCATCCTCCTTCCATTTCTAATCCTTTTATCTTCAGGAGATAGAAATGTGAAGAACAAACATTTCATCATAATGTCCCCTTGGCCACTTCACACCCCCAAAGTTAAACAGAAAAACCTAAGGACCTCAGAACATCTAAGATTCTAATAAAATTATTATTCCTCCTCAAAAGTCCAAGAGAAAATGGGAATTTTCACAGTTACAGCTATTTTCATGGTCACAAGTGATTTCAACTGATTACATTTTTACAAATCCACAAATGTACCACTGATTAAATATCATGGTTAAAGTAAGAAATGTTGCTACCTTTTCAGTGTTTGCCTCACTTTGTATAACAATAGACAGTCAATCTAGGGATAATTCCAACCTCATTTAATTTTTTAAACATTTATGCAAAATTATTCCCTCTTATTTTCTTTACTCCTACTCAAATCACTAACACCTACATGATATCAAAGCCATATAAATCCGAGGGCATGGTCTATATATCTAACAATAATTATTTCTAAATTGGTTTTAAAAATACAAAATCCAAGCTTTGCCAAAAAAAAATACGATCATGAAAAAGCTTCAGAAAGCTAGGAAAATAAGAAGTAGGACTGTCATGATAGAAAGTTAAGCTGTCATGTTATATCAATCAATTCAGTCAACAAAAATGCTTCTGATGGGCAAGAGGTGGGGGCAGTTCTAGGTATACCGAAATAAGTCAGTACCTCCATTTCTCTTTCCCTTTGCCAGTTTATAAATTGAAGCCAAAGATAATCCTGGAATAGCAATAATCCCAAAATATTTTCTTAATTTTAGAACAAGGATAGGAAGAAAAGAAGGAAGGAAGGAAGGGAGGGAGGCAAGAAAGGGAGGGAGGGAAAGAGGAAAGAAGGAAGAAAGCATGGTGGTACTGCCATGAAAGTGCTGAGTAGTAGTCAGATGACCTAATTTGGAGTTTCCACCTCTGCTTTTTTAACCAGGAACTGACGGAAATCTAACTTATGGAAGCATCCTCTTCCCAGACACCTAGCTCACAACGATTTGATATGAAGATAAGAAATTAAATCTAGTTTGTTTGCAAAGAAACAGTATTGCATGTAACCTTTCAAGTGTTATTTTAATGAATTCTCACCATCAATCCCATGTGCTAGTTTGGGAGTCTTGCCCAGCCACCCAGGACTAAAAAGGGTCAGGTCCCTGACTGTGCTGGTTTGAAAGGAAGTATGCCCCCTAAGAAAAGCCATGTTTTAATATAAATCTCATTTCTTAAAGGTAGAATAATCCCTATTCAATACTGTATATTTGAAACTGTAATGAGATCATCTCCCTGGTTGATGTGATTTAGTTAAGAATGGTTGTTAAAGTGGATTAGGGGATGACATGTCTCCACCCATTTGAGTGGGTCTTGATTAGTTTCTGAAGTCCTATAAAAGAGGAAACATTTTGGAGATTCAGAGAGACTCAGAGAGAGCAGAGAATGCTGCAGCACCATGAAGCAGAGAGTCCACCAGCCAGCGACCTTTGGAGATGAAGAAGGAAAACGCCTCCCGGGGAGCTTCATGAAACAGGAAGCCAGGAGACCAAGCTAGCAGATGACACCGTATTCGCCATGTGCCTGTCCAGCCGAGAGAGAAGCCCTGACTGTGTTTGCCATGTGCCTTCTCACTTGAGAGAGAAACCCTGAACTTCATCAGCCTTCTTGAACCAAGGTATCTTTCCCTGGATGCCTTTGATTAGACATTTCTATAGACTTGTTTTAACTGGGACATTTTCTCAGCCTTAGAACTGTAAACGAGCAACTTATTAAATTCCCCTTTTGAAAAGCCATTCCATTTCTGATATACTGCATTCTGGCAGCTAGCAAACTAGAACACTGACTTTACCCAATAACCTTAATTCTAAATCCTGGCTTTTCCCACTTTCTTAGGTTCCGTTTGGGAAACCCAGACTGAGTGTGTAATGGAAAAAGGTAAGGCCACCCATGAAGCAGTGGCAAATGGAGACTACCAGGGAAACCTTAAACCAGAGGTGCCAACGGAAGGAATAAGGGAGGGAAGGAAGCCTAAGAAATTGAGGTAATTCATAATCAGATTTTCAGAGGAAAGAAGAAAAGAGACATAGAGTGCTAATAGATGGACCTTGACTTAATGTAACAATGTTTTTCTTTAACATTTTTTCTTTCAAGAAAAAGTTACAAACCTACTCTGTCAACGGCCAGCAGAGGGCGCCTTCCTAGGTGAATTTGTTTTCGATTATTGGCTCCTAACAGTTGTTGAAAAATATTCTTTTTGATAGAAGCTGAGAAAGAGAGAACATTGTTGACTTATTCTCTGCTGTAATAAACGAATATAAATATGTGAAAGTGAAACTACGAATGTAATTACCTGGATGTGGCCGGTACTCTTCCACTTTAGTTTAGAGGATGTTTCCTGAAAATAGACGTGGGCAGACCTAAAGCAAGGCAAAATGCAAAACGAAATGATGAAAGTTTTTTTTTTTTGCTTTTTTTTTTAACCTATTTTAACTCTTAAGAATCCAAAGTTTGTTCTGCATTTTCGTTTGCATCTGTCGAATTCTCGAGGAACTCTTTTCTACAGCAAGTGAACGGAGGTTAACGCGAATGTAAAATACTAACTCAATACATTATAAAATGTATTGAATGTAAAATTTCTCAATACAATTAGAGCTTTTATTTGTACATATATTGAGCCGTTTGAAATTTTTACTAGTTGGAAAATGGTTTCTAAAATAAGTAGAGTTAATATGAATTGAAGTTTTTTAATGCTCTTAGCAATAATAGGTTTTCGAGAACCGAAAGAAACGAAATCTTCGCCCGCAAGGAAAGGTAGCCACCGTGCAGAAGTTGCTTGTACAAAACCCCGACAGAGGGCGCTGCTGCCCGTTCAATGACTTCGGGAAGGCTCCCCTGAAAAGGTTCCCCTTACAATTTCTAGGATTTTTCATATAAAGCTCACGTTGAAAAATCAACTCAGGTTTTAATTGTCATTATATATTTTCTTTGTGTCGATGTGTATGTGCTTTTAAATTTATACTTCATTCTCAATAAGACCAAGTTGAACTTTCAATTTTCCTAAAGACTTTAAATAAACCGTAATAAAATATTTCAAGATGTTTCTGTTTTCCAGAATATCTAATATTAGCATAAGAAAATTAGATATGTAAAATTTGAAATGATAAGGTTGTAAAATAGTTATACAATCACAATACATTTTGTATTATTAAATCAGTTTATATTTGAAAGTATTTCCTCTTTGGCTTTTTTGTGTCATTAAGCCTTAGAGTTTGTTTTACATTAATGAATTATATACCAGAAAGACCTAAAAATGTGTTGAAAGCATTTAGAGAAAGGAAGAAGCACAAGAATCTTCCAAAAGCTTTTCATTTGGTAGGAATGTTCTTTAGATAATAAATTTATTGATTTGAAAAGAAGACAAGTATTACCATTAATAAATTTGTGTCTGGAGAATCTGAATTTGCCAGTCGGTAATATCTATCTTACAAAGTATTGATCTGGGACTAATTTTAGTTCAGGATGGAAGGGTGCCAAGTTTCAAATCCCACTGCACAGCAAGATTAGGAAGGCTGCTTTCCCAGTCGTGTACCATATCCAAACCAGCTCTAGGGGTGAAAAAGAAAGTCTTACTGATCCTCATAGTGGAAAGCATGTTTGTATTCTGTGTGGTATAAGTTGTTAATATTTAAAGGAGAAAAACGGAGAGAAAGTAAGCCAGAGAAAGAAAGAAGGAAGGGAGGGACAGAGTAAGGAGAGAGAGAAAGGAGAGAGGAGAGAGAAAAAGAGAGGGGAGGAGAAGGAGGAGGATGAGGAGGAGAAAGAAGAAAAGGAGGAGGAGGAGGAGAAAGAGAAAGAAAGAAAGAAAGAAAGAAAGAAAGAAAGAAAGAAAGAAAGAAAGAAAGAAAGAAAGAAAGAAAGAAAGAAAGAAAGAAAGAAAAAGGGGATGAAGGGAAGAAAGGATTGAGGGAAGGAAAGGAAAACAAATATTTGAAGAGCTGAAATGAAGAAATGGTTTTATTTCTGAAGTTCTTTCTGAAACACCTTATTTGTGTTTCTTTCATTTGATTTGTTAAAAATAAATTTGCGTAATTGTCCTTTCTGCACTATATGCAGCGTAGACTCAGTTTTCATCGAATCGATATCCACAGCGGTAGTTCGGAGCCCTCTTCTGCTGGCAGAGCGGCCAGCGCTGCTCGCACACGGCAGCGCACAGCAGTCGTGGATTTAAAGACAATCGCCCCTTGCAGACTCCCTCTTAACGAGTTTAATAGTTTCCACGCCAAATTGCACCCGTACCTCCTCATTCCCCAAGTCCTTTATTTTCTGCCCCAGGGGCAAAGATCGCCCTCTGGGCTCCTCCTCAGCCTACGGAGATCGTGCGCATCCTGAAAGGAGGTAGAAAAAACAAAAAAACAGAATGATACAAGGATAAAGAAGTAAATATTCGCATCATGATGAAATGCAGAAACCCTGTTGTGCCTTCAGGGAGCCCATTTTCGAGGTTTAGTTGATTTGGTCCCTGTTGTTGTTTTAAAAAGAAAATAAATATAAAAATTACCTTAAAAAAATACTTCCCTCAAACCCTGTACTCCCTAAACGACTTTTTATTCTCTCTTTGCAGAAGGATATTCTGCTTAAACCTTCCAAAAAATATAGGTGACCATTTCTTTACTCTCCATGATGAAAGCCTCTTAAAAATTATAGACAACAGATGCGAACATAAAATAACCTATGCCTTTGCAAAGGAAGCTCAAAATTAACATTGTATTTGTGTGTGCTCACAAACATCTGATATAACTTCAAAAAAAAAAAAGATGGAGATTCCAGCCTTAAAAAGAATGGCACATGGAGTCCGTTGAAAACACACAAACAATCCCTAAAATGGCAAACAATACAGAATGAAATGTTTATACGGTTTTTAAGTTTCCAAATGTGTTTGGCAAAATGGCCAGGAAATATTAGACTGATCACCGTGATGAGCTGGCTTTTTTGTTCTACAGTGACAGAGATACAGCTGCTTTTTTTTTTTTTAAGTCATGTAGCCATCAACACAGTGAGATCACACTTCAAATCTCAAAATCCACCTTTCAAAATACTCTCCCCTTTAAACATATTCATGTTTTAGGAGCTTTTGTGATTAAAAATCCCAATAATGGTCCCCTTTTAGAAATCGTCTTAGAAAATAGGGGCCTGATGGCCCCCTGGTTTCTCTTTATTGAATAATAAAGACTTTAATCAGTAGCTACAATGATTCATCATTTTCACTATAGAGGTTTAAATGTAAATATATATGTATATTAATCATCCTGAACGGCTGTAATATACGTTTAGAGTCTATACTCTGTATGACCCACTGGTGCTTATATAACTAAATGTGGGTGTATGGGTGTAAATACATGTTTATCATTTTTATAATATATATGTCTGTGAGCTGCATCTAACTCCTGCATGTGCAATAATATTTTTCTCTCTGCTGAGGCTTACTTCTCCAGCCTATTGTTTGAGACAACAGATATAAGTTGCGATGGGAGAGGAGCGTCGGATTTGGTGTGTATCCCCCATTTCCAATTATAGATGGATCATTACAGACAGCGGAGTCCTGAGAAGCCAGACATCTGCTCCTCACATGAATGCACTCACCTCCTAGAGACCAGGCTGCCATCATGCTCTGGAAGCTCGTGGAGAATGTCAAGTACGAAGATATCTATGAGGTGAGCCGACACCCCCAGATGCATCTTAGAGCTTTGCAGATAGAGAATTTGAACTTCTTGACACCCCAACTGATATATATTTTTAAGCTGTTTACTCGCAGATTGCCGGTCGGTTTTCTCAGCTTTCTCTAACTTTTAGAAAAGCTGACTTGGGGAGACTTCACTCTTCTTAGAAAAAGACTTTAAGGTTGAAATCTTGCAACTTTAACTTACGAGATTTCTTCATCTTTCTTTATTTTATTTTATTTTTCTTTCTCTCTCCCTCTCCGTCCCCCCAACCCCCCACCCCACCCCCCACCACCGCCTTTAGGCTCCGGCGGGGAATGTGGTGGCACCGATTATGGGCAGAGTATTAGAGAAAATAGAGACTCTGATAAAGGCTTTCCTAATTTGGAGTATGAGAAAGAATAAGTTTGCAAGCCTCATCTGTACAGACACGGACTTTAAATTTTTTTATTTTCAGTAAAATTTCTGGAATCGATAACAAACGGATTCCTGTAGGCAACGGAAAATTTGAGCGAGGAAGGTAGCTAGATGGGCAGACACGGATGTAGACAGAGCTGCAAGCCAAGGAGCCGCACAAGACAATTTATTAGCTTCTGTTTTCGTGTGTTTTGCTTCTTTAAGGGTCTGTGCGTCCAAACAGAAATCTGGGCCACCCCACGCTTTAACATTTTTAACGACATTTCCTGTCCGCGTTCAGTGCTCGGGGTCCTCTAAAGCTGAGGGTAGGGCAACTTTTTCTCCGGCAAGAGAGGTTGCGCGCGACTCGGAGAGCTCCTGATGCCCGCCGGGGGCAGGAGACCGCGCACCGCGGAGTCGCGTTCACTCTAGCGTGCGGAGTGAGGCTGCCGCCGGGCGGCCGGAAAGGGCGCGGGGCGCGCCGTGGGGCGGGGAGGGGGTGGCTGTCAGGGTCCCCCAAGCCCAGCTCCGGAGCGGAATGGAAAAGCCAGGGAGGCCCCGAATTAGGTGCAAGGAGAGGGTAGGAAGCGAAGGCTCGGAGGAGACGTCGAGGGAGAGAAGGAAGGAAGAAAAGCTTAGAGAAAGGAGAACGGAAAGGCGAAAAGGAGTTGTGGAGCGGAGTGGGGTGGTAGTAGCAGGCGAGCGGGGCAATGGAGAGCGTAAAGAGAAAAGTTGTAGAGAGGAGGGGAGAAGGGGGTAAAAAGTCAACCAAGCGCGGACTGCGTTAGGTCCGACGCGGAGGAGGTGGTAGAACGCGCCCGGGCTCCCCAAATGGCTGGGGAAGGAGCAGGATCTCACTGCTCCCAGACCACTGCCGAAAGCAAGGCGGGGAGCCCCTGTGCAGACGCTAGAAATGGGAACTTCACCGCGGCTGTCGGCAAGCTCCTTACCGATGCCGCAGTCGCTGCCCAGTTCTCTAGGACAGATTGGGGCTCCGAAGAGTCCCGTGTGGGCCCCTCCGCCACTTAGCCGTGACCCGCAGGCACCCCGTGCCTCAGTGCCCCTAACCTTGGCCAGCCTTAAATTGGCTTCTAATTTGTCTGCGCCTGTGTGTGTGTGTGCGTGTGTGCGTGTGTGTGTGTGAGAGAGAGAGAGAGAGAGAGAGAGAGAGAGAGAGAGAGAGAGAGAGAGAGAGAGAGAGAGAGAGAGAGAGAGAGAGAGAGAGAGAAGGAGATGGAGAGGAAGGAAAAGAGGAAGGGAGGAAGGAAGAGAGAGATTTGAGAGATTCATCTTTCAGCAGAATGATGGTTGGGGTTTTCCTTCCCTCTTTGTGGTTGTGTAGTGACTGTGGGAAGAGCCGCGCCTCTGCGCCTGGTGGGGTTTGTTTCGGTCCTGCCTCCTTTTCTTTCTTTAACAGGCAGAATAGCAGTAAAGTGGAAGGCGCTAGAACTATCCTAAAGAATGTGAGTCCCGCAGTGTGTACAATACCGGCAGGGCTGGGACCAGGGTATATACAGCTCGGGATATCATAAAGGGATGTCGGTGGGTACTAAAAAAGTAATCAGGATAAAACTTGTTCTTTGATTATGAAAAGTAAACTGGCTAATGGGAAAGGAGGGAGGGAGAGAGGAAGAGGGAGGGGTGGTGTGAAACGGGAGAGAGAAGAGAAAAAAGGAGAGGGAGGGAGAGTAAGGGGGGGAAGAGAGAGAGAGAGAGAGAGAGAGAGAAATCTTTACAGGTATTCCTGTCTGCCTAAATTTTCTGCTCAGGAAACAGGAGAACCCTCCGTGGAAGGAGCCTATTTAAGTCGAGAGGAAGGTTGAACTTTAACAGAAATGGCAGTCAGGCCAGTTGAACGGGTTCCTGAAACATCCAAAAAGGTTCTCTGTTGCCCCTGGCTTTGCCTGGGACGGACAAATTTAGCGTACTTGAAGAGTGATTGCATACATTTTGAATTGAGGTGAAAAATCGCAGACTGTATGAACACTAAAGAGGGAAACCCTCCACAAGGGATGCAAAGCCCCCCATCCCGCTGGTCTTCTAATAAGTAAGCCTAAACCTAATCTCCTACATTCAGTAAAAGCTTGCAAATGTCACTGAAATAACCGGAACACACCGGTTTATTTTCTCTCCCTCTAGAAATGATGAGGCACTAGTCTTTTTTGTTTTTTAATCTGCACGTAAAACACCCAGGGCTATAAATTCTTGCTTTTAAAAAAGTTTCACTACAGGTACAAAAAAGACATCTATGTTTCATACCAGCCCCCAGCGCTGCTCTTGCCCCTTGCCTTGTCCAAAGAAGCAGGGGCTGCTTTACGCGTGTCCTCGGCTCAGTTAATTGAAGTTCTGCCTCTTTCCTGCTAAACTTTTTCCCCAGTCTGCGTTTGCCAGCCCCCTCGTCTGATTACATCTAGTAATTCTCCACTGAATGAACGTCATTTACAATAGTAGGGGAGCTCTGCGCTCGCTGCTGCTTCACGCTCCATTTGTCCTCCATTCTCCCTTTAAAGTACTCGTGTAATATTAATAGTCATGAATATCAATTATTATGAGGCGGTGTAGGCAAGCGGAGGGAGGAAGGGGCGCCCGAGCAGTCTGAGCCCAGCTTCGGGTGGAAGAGGATTGCATCTGGAGCCCCCAAGAACGGCAGAAGAAAAGAGGCCAAAAAGACAGCTAGAGACAGATGAATAACTCTGTGTGACACGCATCCACAATCCTGTTGGGGGGGCAAATTTTTTTTTTTTTTTTTTTGATGGCTTGTCCTGGAAATACCTCAAGCTCGACTCCTGTGTCCAGCTCGCTTCTCCGCTGGACTCCTTGATTTTTTTTTTTAATCATTGTTTGATTTTGAGCAGTAACCAGGCTTTTTTTTCCAGATGTTAGTCCACACCTATTCATCCATGGTGAGTTTGGATTCACATTGTACCAGAATTGCATGCTCCCTCCTCTCACTGTCTCTCTCTATCTCTGTGTGTGTAAGTCTCACTCTCTCTCTCTTCCTTTGAGTGCCTTTGGCTTGGTAATTTAGCACCATAATTGGACGAGGCTGCAGCTGCTTCTCTCTGCATTGTGTGTTCTCCCTCTGAGCTCCATGAGTCAGCTGGGGAGGGGGGAGGCTGAGCAGCAAAACTTTTTTTTCTTTGCCATTGCAGTTTGGAAATTTAGGTGACTACTTCCATAGAGAACCTTGGGGAGTTTACCATGGCATTTCCACAGAGAAGAGGGAGAAATTTATATACCCCCCCACACACACACCTCCCCCTTGTCATTTCACTTATTTTACCATTCCAGATAGAATGAAAATAAGTTGTGTTCTCACCCCCCTTCTTACCCTCAAGTCCTTCATATTCACAGTCTGCAGTACAATAATGTTGGATATAGAAAAGCAACCTTAAAAACAATTCCTGCGTACTACAACTCAATTTAACACAGGCCCAAATCTGTTTCAATAAAAAACTATTTATGTTATTTAAATTCTCCTGTGGAGGGAAGGATGACTGAAAACTCAGATCAGGCAGACTCCTCGGAGCTTCTGGAATTATTGGGGTATGTGGGGAGCTCCTGGTCTGCCGGCTGTGTTGCCAGTGAAGGCAGAAGTTGCATTTTAAACAGGAGAGGCAGGACGGTAGATACCATGAAGTTATATTTTTATGCATTGGGCCTCTGTAGGAGTTAGAAGAAATAGTTTTAAATGCCCAGAAGTGCAAAGGCCACATGTAAGATTCCTATACTACTGATTAAGGCATTTAGAATCTCCAACCCGCCCCCCATACACATGTCCCTCCTTTCCCTCACCCCCTTTGCCAGCTTTGCACTCCCAAAAGAAGGGTCAGATGTTGGTTAAGTGGATGACACCCCCAACCTCATTTCCTTTTTTCCCAAAGCCTCACTTTTGGAATTGCTGAATTTATGTGGCCCTCTTAGTCAACTCGGGGGTCTAAGATTCGCACGCTGGTTTTCCCCGTCCCGGGATCAAACTATGAAAGCCCGGATTCTCCATCTGTCGCTTGTATTTTTGTTTTTTTTCTTCTTCTTCCCCTTCTCTCTCTCTCTCTCTCTCTCTCTCTCTCTCTCTCTCTCTCTCTCTCTCTCTCTCTCTCTCTCTCTCTCTCGGCTCCCAGGACCGGCACGATGGCGTCCCGAGCCACAGCTCGCGGCTCTCCCAGTTGGGCTCGGTGTCCCAAGGACCGTACTCGAGCGCCCCGCCGCTGTCCCACACCCCGTCGTCGGACTTCCAGCCGCCCTACTTCCCGCCCCCCTACCAGCCGCTCCCCTACCACCAGAGCCAGGACCCCTACTCCCATGTCAACGACCCCTACTCTCTAAACCCACTGCACCAACCCCAGCAGCACCCCTGGGGACAACGGCAGCGGCAAGAAGTGGGCTCAGAAGCCGGCTCTCTCCTGCCTCAGCCTCGGGCCGCCCTGCCGCAGCTCTCGGGCCTCGACCCGCGGAGGGACTACCACTCGGTCCGCCGGCCGGACGTGCTGCTGCATTCGGCGCACCACGGCCTGGACGCGGGCATGGGTGACAGCCTCTCGCTGCACGGCCTCGGCCACCCTGGCATGGAAGACGTCCAGGTAACCACAAAGAAACGATAAAGACAATAAACAAATAACGAATGTCCCCTGGGATGGGGGAGAAGGGGAGGCGCAGCTCTGTCACTTGGCGGGAGGTTGTTCCCGTCTTCAGAACAGGATGAGCTGGACACAACATATATAACTGTGTACATCTTTACGTATATATGCCCAGGTCTATAGTGGTGACTTCCGGGGCTTATTATGAAAGCCAGAACCGCCAGAAATTTAGTCATGAAGGAAAAAATTTTTTGTGTGTCTTTCCTTAGTTTAGGATCATCCGAACCGAGGTTAGATGTTTTCGTCTGTCTAAGCTACCCACCTTCTGCATTTTCTCTGTGCTTTTGTGTGAGCAAGCTTGGTATCCCGACCCCACCCCCTCCCCCTCCAGCCAAGCACATCCCATAGTGGGCCTGGTCCTTTGACTGGGTCTCCTGGTCGCCTTCAGGTTGGGGCTCCAGCATGGAGGCCCTGGGGTCCTTCTGGAGCCGTGGAGGTTCCTGCAGTATCTGAAAAGATTTTGCTAAGCCTTACAATGCACATTGGAAAAAAAGACCTGTGCTATGTTTGTCCAAGCCAGGTCTTGGTTTGAGTTTTCCATAAGCTATAGAGCCCTTTTCCAAGATAAATGAGTTCGAGCCATCACCAGAGAAATAGAATGTTAGTGAGAAAGAGACCCAGATAATTTGGTTTGGGAGTTCTTGAGGACACATGCCATTTTGGAGGTTCTTTGCTTTTTGGTCCTTTAAATGACTGTGGAGCAATATTCACCACCTCCCTCTTCAGTCCTCCCCTTTCATTAACACTCCTTTCCCCAACTACCTTCCTAGTTGAAGAAGTATCACGTGTTTATTTCTTAAAACAAAAGGCTCAACACGCCCCCCCACCTCCCCCACACATACTATCCCATCTGCAACCTACACAATGGAGCTTGATTTGGATGAGAATACTTGGTTAAACTAAACAAAGAAACATCAAAGAAATAATTCCTAAAAACTGTCTTGGTGATGCTGAGCAGGTCTCCTTTTCTCCCCTAGTTTAAATTGTCTCCAGAAAAGATAAATATGGTTGAAAGATCTTTAATTGACACCTCGGTCTCATTGGCAAAGACATGTATACTATGCATCATTTTAGACATGTTTCTGAGGCAAAGAAAAATAAAATGAGAAAGGGAAAAGGGTGGATATGTTCTTGTTTTATACCATGCTGGAAAAAAATATATTTTTAAATGGCCAAAATGTGGTGACAGCATCTGATGCTGCCTGTGTGTGGTCTATGGTGGTTTACTGTTTTAAAGGAAATTCAGTTTTTTTTTTTTTAAAGACAGCATTGCCTGATTTGTGGATGGATTTACTCATAGTACGAGTGACAATTTTGTTTATTTCATTGAGCTTGATTTCCCCTGTCTGCAGATACTGTTCCTTTTGTAATAGTGCATGACAAGGGGTTTTTTGCTTTGCTTTTACTGCATTGGGGTAATATGCGTTTGGAGCGGAAGGGTGGAAGAGTTTTTAAATTAACCTTCCTGAGTATGGTTCAAAGTGCCGAATAATGAAGGTGGATCAACTCATCACGGTTAATGCTGGTGATGCTAACTAACACTGGCCGGGTGAACACCATCCTGCCAACCCTGTGATTCAGGAAGCCCAACTCAGGAATCCCCCCCCCCCCCAAAAAAAAGAAAGGGAGCAGATTTTTTTTTTCGGTTTTTAAAAAAAATTTCTGTAAGATAGAATTGTGAGGGCTTTTATTTGTTTGTTTGTTTTGAGTGTTTGGACAAATGTGAAGGGTGAGGGGAAAACAGCGCCAGGTCAGCGCGCAGATGGAAGAATACAGAGCGTCGGAGGGGATGCAGTAGTGTTGTGGGAGTAGAGCAGGGCGGGCCGGGTTGCTGCCGTAGGGGATACGGTCCGCGGCGGAGGAGGAGAGAGCTGGTGAAAAAAGAGAAAAGGAGCAGGTTGGGCCCTCGAATCGCTCCCCGCCCCACCCCCTTATCCCTCTCCCAACAGCATCTCAGGCCCCCGCTTAGCGAGGTGGGGAGGCCCGCGGGACCTCCTGGGGACCACCGTCAGTGTAAGGAACTCTGCGCCGGTCCCAGGACGGAGACGACAGGGTCTCCGCCGCGCTGACAGGCCTTCTGGCCATGGGATGTGCTTGACGTGACACAGGACAAGTGACAAAAAAGACAGAGAAGGTGTTGGACATAGGATCAGATCTCTGAATTCAGAAGCTGCGCCAAATCTTTTCTGTCCGGAGGATCCGCGCCGGAGTTAGGGAGCTGGAGCGCGGAGGGCTAAAGTTAGGCGAGTTGGTCGGAGTTTCAAGGTTCCCAGCATGTACGCTGGGTTGGTTGGGCAAGTCCGGTCTTTAAATAGAGCCAGTCAGTGCTTCAGCCTGGTCTCGAGGTCACTTAAGGGTCTTAAGGGCCTCGTGTGTCATTGTTCCGGACCTGCCTGAACTGCGGACAAGACCCTAGGGGAGCTGCCCGGCCCGTGGGCCGCCATGGTGAAGGGCACTCACCTGGCTGGGCATCGGACGTGGGGGAGTCGCGGAGCCAGCGGATGCTGTCCGACCCAGACCCTCCCACGCGGGGCCACCGTCCTGACCGTAAGAGAAGAGGAGGAGGGCTAATTAACCAAATGCTTCTAATATTTTTTTAAATGAAACTATAAAACCCTGTCAATTTCTATTTCAATTTACTCACAGGGGCTATTAAACTAGCAAATCGCTTTTTGGATTCTGGGTATGCTACATTTCACCCATTGTGTGTGTATGTCTGTGTGTGCGGAAGGGGGGCGGGGGGGGGGGGAGTTGAAAACTCAGAAAACAGCACCAGACAGAAAGAGGGAGAGAATGATGACATCTAGTTTAGGATTTGTTTAGTTGTCACATACAACCCCCTTTTCTTCTTCAATCTTGCTCTCTAATCTCTGACCTCCTATCACCTCTACCACCCGTGAATATGAACATGAAAGGATGTTAAGTCAACCCAGCCCCCCAAACACACAGGCAGACACATACTCAAACACCCTAGTGTCTTAAAGCAACCCCTGGTATCACTTTTAACTAAAGAAGTCTAGTAATTACGACTCTGAGTTGTTTTTCTGAGCTTCCGCATGCAGTCCTAATTAAATCTTTACGATCCTCCCTGTGACGATTAAGCGCCAGCATGCTGCGTGAATATCCTGTACAAAAACCCAGCAGGCGGCCGTAATTAGATAGAAAATCAGACAAGAGCCTTCTCATTAACTACCACAAGTACCCCACGTCGCTGATGAGGCGTATATACATATTTACGCAGGACGTGAGGGTGAGTCGTGGGTGCGCAGGGTCCAGGCCGGTATGAGCACGGGTCAGCCTGCCCACTAACACAGGCAGATATTACAGTCCTCCGTGGACATATCGCCCCTATAGACACGTGAGCACAGCAAGGCGAGAATTGTGTGTGCCGTTGTGTGTGCGTGCTCATATGTGTGTACTTGGGTCCCTTGGGGGAGCATCAAACAAGTTAAGATAAAGTTTTGTTAAAAAAAAAAAAAAAGCTTTGTATCGTTTCTTAAGATGTTTATGACATGTTGCAACATGGAAAATGATTCTTACGGAGAATAGTAATTTTCTTCACTTTTCTGAGAAAGGTGACTTTTAAAAATGAAAAGAATACAAATTAACATGTCCCCTCAATGATCAAATCATCTCATCTCTAACGTGAAGCTTGGCTAGGGTAGACAGTTTCTTTCTTGTGATGAACACACACCTTGTCTGGAGATGCAGCATGAGTGAGTGGGAAGTGCTGTGAAAATACCTTACTCTCAAACCCTTAACTTTTTTACTTTTCTATAGTGCAAGTGACAAATTAGTCCAAACTTGGATTTCAAAGGACTACAGAAAGCAGCCATACATTTCAGAGAGACCTAGCATTTTTTTTTTCATAAGGGTGGAAAAACCCACTGCTTTGGACACCCTGAGATGCACAGCCAGAACAGTTTCTATGCAGTCTGCAGTAAGATACTTGCTCCAACAGTTATTTCCTATCACAAGTGCCGCCAAGGAAACTTTCCTTCTCTGGGATGAAATTGACACAGAAAATGAGTGTTTTTTTGCAATTACCTGAGTGCTTACTAGGAGGATATGGGCCTTTGTGTGTGAATGTGTCTGTAGTTACTGCTTTCCTAACAGGTGTGCTCCTTGCTGGGAAGCAGTAGCAGCAACAGCAGCAGCAGCGGGGTTGGGGGGAGGGGAGTAAATTGTGCAGGCTCAGAGGGACTCGTTTTACAGTGAGAAGCTCACACGCACACAGGAACATGTACGGGCTACAGTGGGTGTGCAGTCCTGGCGGCTTGCAAACATGTTCCTATGTGTTGCTGTTTGCATTCCATTCCAAATTGCTCAGACTTTAATTAAAATCTCATAATGTAAACTATTATCTATTTGTAAAATGGCTCTGGGGTTAAGATGCACTGGAATAGAATGGAGAACAGAAATTGCTCTTCCTACTATTGGTGAAAATCTTTCAGCTGTTGCCAAATTTTTACAATGCATAGAAAAAATATAAAGGTTTATATTTCTGCGTAATATCTATGTTTATATAAGAACTAAACCAATATTACATCCCAGATGCCTTTTGCAGTTTCCTTCTACCCCTTCTTCCATTGGAAGAATTTATAATTCTGGTGAATTTAATTTCTATGTCGATTTGGAGGTAATAAGGATAATAATAAAACCTCCCTTTGTGAATTAATATAAATGGAAATAACAGAAACTCCAGTTTGGAATGACATGATTTATGTGTGCAATTCTTTAATATCCAGTCAATTTGAATAGTGATGTTTTTATATTCACAGTCAGTTGAAGATGCCAATAACAGCGGCATGAATCTATTGGACCAGTCTGTCATAAAAAAAGGTACGGATTATATCCCCCAAAGTAAGCAAAGTTTTATTGTGCATTAATATCTTTATGGTGAGTTTTCAATTTAAGGGAATTCATTATTTTATAAGACATAAACATTTGTTCATGATGATAGGACAGCGGCTTTCTGTCTGGGAGAAAGGGCATGTCAGGAAGACATAAATAGGGTGAGAAGAGGGAGAAACAGACACAAACCTGGATGAAAGAGATAGAGGGAAAGAGACTATTGCCATTCTTCTCATGGTACATTTGGTAGCCATTCTAGAAACAGTCTAAATAATTGAACCGCCATAATATGTGGAACTGGCCGGGAAACACTGCTTTCAAAAATGTGCTCAAATTATTTCATTGATAAGTGGATTTTGCTGAGGTAACCTCTGTGTAGCTGAGATAGCTAGCCTCTTCTCTCCCTGTTTTTGTATTTGATTTTCTTATGGCAATTTTGTTCTCAGGTCTCTGTGCTTTATGAGATGTTACTTCTTATTTTTTTAATTGTGCCAAATGTGTTGCTAAATATGCGCATCCCAAGAAGCTGAGACAGCCTATGCACATTTCTAAATCTTCCTACATATGCATTCATGATTTAGTGTGACTGTGGAATCACCCCATACTGTTAAAGGGCATGTGATATTAACAAATGTTTGCAGTCTCTTGTACAGCTGTAAGCAAAATAATTAACTAATTAAACTAATTAAATGTAATTACAATAACTCATTTCGGGCGTATTGCAGCTGCTTAATTTTCCCCCTCTTCTCTGACAGTCACTGAGAGAATGCCTGGCGATTAGTGTGGCTGCTGAAAGTCCCGAATTGTCACTCACGTGCCACGAATTTAGGAGCTCAAATCTGTAAACAGTGCAATCTTTAATTATTGCGGGAACTGGTATTTGGAGATACATTTTTAACTACTGCAACCCTTCCTTAGTGTTGTTGGAGAAGGCCTGTCCTTATGTTTGGTGTCAACAATCCCCAGCTTCAGTCATTTATGATTCATTTGAGCCGCGTGACATTCACAAAAACAATTAAAAGAAAAGATGCTTTGGAAAGTGATCCAGAGTCAAGCTGGGATAGTAAAAGGGTTGTGATAAAAGGATTCCAAATAGGGTGAGGCATTCTAGATTTTCTTTAAGGGGTGGGTAAGGGAAGTTGTACTTGAAATGGTGCCTTTTGGCTTCAGAATGTAATATCTTGAAGAAGAAGAGTAAGGTTTGGAGCAAAACTATTTAAGTTTTGCTCCAAACCTTACTCCCTCTCTTCATTAGGTAGTATAGTTTCAGTTTTTATTGCCAGCTTTTGATTTGCTGGGTGCTTCGACTTGTAACTGTGCTGATAGTTCATTTTCATCAATTCCTCTTGGGTCTTCTCTTTTGGTTGATTCAAGGGTGGTTTGAGATGAGGAGTTTCTCCGTTTGTTTGTTTGTTCGTTTGTTTAGTTTCCCTTTCCCTTTTCATGGGAAGCTAGAACCTCACATCTCAGAGTTCCATATCCTAACAACATCATTTGGGCTGGCAGTGAGACATGCCAACCAATGACCAATCAGAAATGTGATTAATAGCCAGGCCAGTGAAAATATTTGGAATTTAGCTTGCCTAGCAAAACAGAGATGAAAATATTCTTAGATGTGGGATGCTTTGATTTTAGGGCTTGTAGGTTGTTTGTCAGCAAAATGTGAAATATTCATGTATAAGGGTATCTCTAGAAATAAGAAAAAGAGAATATTGATTCAAAGTTGCTGGTTCTATTTTGGCAAAACAGGAGTACTCTATGCTTCCCCAAAGCTTTTTTTTTTTTTTTTTAATTTTTAATGTGCAGCTTAAAACATTTAAGCGGCATACTAGTCACCTTAATTGATTCAGGGGGCATAATATGAATATGAAATGTTAGGTCAACTCTACTATGAAATATTTGAGATACTTGTTTTATCACAAGAAGAAAAGATCCTAAAATCAAATAAATTTATATTTTTAGAGAGTTCTGGACAAAATAGGAATCACTGGTTGATTTTATTGTTCTAAATTACTATGGACCACTAAAGTCTATGGTTTCATAAGCCCCTTCCGTGCCCTCTGATTTCCCATCTTTGCCACCCACTCAACCTTTATGAGGGATGTCCCCAAAAGACTGTGTAAAAGAAAAGCTGAGAAAGTTTTCTGAACTACATATTCGAAATTTCAACAACTGGCAGGAGACTCCGCTGCTTATTTTCTAACAGACTTTCAAAGAGATTTTTAAAATTCCACCTTGTTAATAAAAGACCAGCAACTGGCCCAGTTCTGTGTCCCTGGCTCCGAGCTTATGAAGCCATAAGACTTAGGTATAAGATGTATGTCTCTACTTCTCTTTCTCCAGTTGTGGAAGGGATCCCTCCTAAAATTTAACCAGTCCAATTTTTCACCCTTGTTGATATCACCCCATAGATTATAGGCTTCCTCTCTTGTTATGTTTGCTATCTGGGCTTAGCTGACATTTCTGAAGTAATTTAGTTAAGAGGAAATGAGTTGTTCCCAGTAGAGAGTGCAAACGAGTGGAGTGAAGGTAGCCAGCGTGATAAATGGCTCTTTCATTTGAAGATCTCCAGAGCTCGTTTACGGCTAATTTTCTGTATTGGCCCCCTTTGAGCTATTAATGCAATCGGCAGGGACCGTGGCCCCTCTCCTCTTAGCTGCCCCATTAGAGCTCCCATTAAGCTGCCGAGTCTCAACTCCTTGGCAGGAGTGGGGGAGTAA
This sequence comes from Tamandua tetradactyla, assembly GCF_023851605.1. Lineage (NCBI taxonomy): Eukaryota > Metazoa > Chordata > Mammalia > Pilosa > Myrmecophagidae > Tamandua > Tamandua tetradactyla. The sequence continues at coordinate 109,215,962 of NC_135331.1, forward strand.
TGAAAGGTGCTTTTTAAACTCTCCTAATCTAAACCGGCAGAGGGTGGTTAATACGATTTGAAGGGGGCTGGTCAATGAGCAATCAATAAAGTAATAATGAGAAGGATGCGGTACATTAACAGTCTAAAAATCCAACGAGACATTAAAAAATCATTCTTAACTCTCAGTTCCATTAAGATTAGGAATGGGGGGGTCACCCAGCTAATATAGATGATCACTGCCACCTTCGTGCAGCGTAACTGAAAAAAATGCTCACCTATGCTTTAAGAAAAAGTTGTTGGTTTTCTTAGAGGTCAAGATGCAATCTGTATGACACCTTAGAAAGCAGAAATTATGCTGGGATTTCTTGGAAAGGCTTGCGTGGCTAGAGTCCAAGGTCCAAATGTTGTGACTGTGGGGCATTTTCATTGGTCTTAGGATATCCTGTTTGGTTAGTTTCAGTTCAACTTCAGTTCTCTCTCATTCCCCCTCTCCCTATTAGTTCTGGCCCCCTCCCCACAAAAATACTTTGATTGCTGTGGATTTTCTTTTTGGACAGAGTGGTGAAGCCGGTTTAAGAAAATATCAACTTTTAATTATAATGGGTTCTGCTAGGATAGAAAGTAAAAAGTACCAAGAGTCTATGAGAGCCTCTGAAGGTATGTTTCCTCTCAAACGAAGATGTTCGAGAGGAAACATTTCCAGAGCTGACTTGACTCCCAATAGATATTTAGTCAACTGGACATCCTGAGATACATTCCAGCCACCTAAGGAGTGATCAGAGCTCATAGAATTTGAATACTGGAAAGGTTAAACACTCTTCACCAACCCTCCAAGTGTGAAAACTGAGGCAGAGAGAAGATAAATTACTTTCTCAAGGTCCCATACAGTAAGTATGTGATGGAACTCAACTCAGGATCTAGACTTTTATACTTTCAGACTCGCCCCTAATGGATGCCAACATTAAATATCTGTAGTTTGATTTACATTCCAGCTTTCTTTATGGGGCTGCTTTTATTTTTCTTTCCACATTTGTACACATGTTATACATGTGGAATAAAATTTAGCCCTCAGGTAGATGAGAAATGGTGTGTGAGGAAAGCAGTACTCTGCTGGTGAGAACTAATTATTTCAACCTTGGGGACCACGCTACGTCATTGCTAAAACTAAGCTGAGGTGCCTTTCAAAGGGACTTACCCCTAGAATCTATTAGGTGGGTTCATTTCTGCCCTTCTCCCCACCAACAAAACAGACCCACAGAGGGTCTGTTTCCAGACACAAAGATCTCAAAGTTATGATTACACACTTAGGTTTAAAGAGGAGAATTTAAGAGCTAGCTTATTAACATTTTGGCTCTATATAGTCCACTAATGAATAATCTTTTCTCTAAACATTTTTCCTTCCTCTTTCTTAAATAAAACTCCAGTCACTGTAATGAAATATTGATTGGTTTGTAAACCTTTTTTTCTTCTCCCCAACATGATGCAGGGAAAAAGGGAGGGGGGTAAGTTTTGTGGGTATTTTAAATCTAGAAGTTGGCCATGCCATCCAACTGAGAACTGAAGAGGAAATAAAAAGACACCCAGTTTTAATGTATGCACAGAAAATTGTAAACATGTAAAGAATTGAAAGCTTCACGCTGAGTTTTGCTATGCTCCATTTCTTTACTATTTCCTGCTGTCGTTTTAAACCTATCTCAGTTATCTCTGGGTTCCATGAGCAGGAACACTGCTCATAATTACTAACAAATCAACCGGGCCCTGTTGCTTTCTCGGTTTATTGATAAGCTGGAAGAAAGCAGAAGGGAAAAGACAAAGAGAATAAAATATGAGGTTAATTAGCTGAGCTAAGCAGGTGTAAGAGTGGAAGGGACCGTAGATGATAATGAAGCTATGGATTTAAAGGAAAGTTGGGACAGAAATGTGTAGGGTCTAGTCTAGGGGATCAATATGGGGCCAAAGTAGAAGAGAGGTATAGAACCTGGGGGGTGAGAGGGTAAAGAGTGAGAAGGATTGTGATATTTGAATTAGAAAATGGAAATATAATCAGAAGAACATTGGCTCAAAGAGTCTTTGTGTCTTGGGGGGGGCGGAATAACTCCCCTCATACAGCAGTGTGCTGATAGAAGCTGACTGGATTGGTGGTATTTAGGTATAATGTGAATGCGGAGAGATACAGCCCACAGGAGGGAGTGAAAAACATTTCCCAAAGGAAATAGATCTTGTCAGGTAAATCAGGCAATTAACAATAGTGAAATTAGAGGGCAGGTTATAAAGTGTCTCTAAAGGCCTGGCTTTTGAAGAGATTTGTCATCTGTGACTGTGAGAAGCTGGTAAAATTCCAATCCTCAGGAGATATGCAGTTATCCAGTGTGGCAATCAGGAATGGAACTTAGTATTTTCGACCTAGTGTTGTTATTGTTGTTAAAATATTCTTTTTAAAATAATATTTACAGATAAATGAAATTTTTACTAAGTATCAAGGATGAGATTTTTATACAGTTTATTTATACTGTTCACATCATGTTGAAACTATGAAGGGCCATTTACATTCGGGGGGGAAGTTTTTTCAACGTTATGTATGTAATGTAATTCCCCATAAAAATTTGTTTATGGTGCCTTGAATATGAATCTGAAACATGGATATCAGGAATGTTGTGGAGAAAAAGATAGGTGAAAATAGGTCATGGATGTTGTGTAAGAGAATTACATGATATAGGATATTCCCTCCCCAATCACTGTCTATTAAGTGACTATAACTCCAGTATCTTTGACACCCAAATGAGATTAATACTGACACTGGGATTTTTCATTCATTCACTCTCAAATGTGATGCAGCTTCACTGATGACAGTATGATGAGGGGAATCGGAGAGAAGAAATCCCCTTCTGCAGGCCCTCATGAGAGTGGAGAAGATCCACTCTGTCACCTAACATCATTCATCTGCCTGGAACAAGGTCTTGGGCTCGAAGGACAAATTCAAAGATCTGAAAAAGATTACCAAGAAGTAGTAAAACGAATACTTCACCGTTTCCCAGTCCATCCACTCCCCTAGGAAAGCCCTTTCCCACAAGGTGTTTGAAAAGGACCGAATGTAATTCATAAGTGAATAAAACTTTTGGGACCTACTTGGCTTTTAGGAGTCTCCTTAAGCAATCATGGAGTTTTGAATACTGGAATCTGTGGTAGACAGAATAAGCTTTTAGAAAAATGCTCAGTGTTGATTAGTCTATTCCATACAAGGTGGTTATGCAATTAGCAACTTGTTTGACCTATAGGATTCTCAGACCCAGAAGGCAGAAAGAGTGCATCTTGCACCTGCCAGGGTTATAAAATGAGATAGTGTCTTTATTAAAGACGCATGTTTCAACAGAGTCCCTGTACGGGTGACCAACAAATACTCTTTGAAGTCTTGCGGGCTTCCTATTCCAATAGAAGTAAAGATGTAGGGCAGGTCAGAAGTCACCTGCCTATTGGCCTTTAGAGTCTACAGAAAGAAAATGAGCTTGAGCAGTGTAGAAGTCCAAGGGGCAAGACTGCCAAAAACAACTGGAGGTTGACCACTCAGTGTTCCTCATCCCAGCCTTCTGATTCCACTGAGCCCCGCCTCTTCCTGACGTGCAGATGACACTGAAACACAATTAAACAGAAATACAGGCTGGAAAAGCTGAATGCACCAGGGTAGCAGTGGCAACCAGCTGTCAGCTCTTATTAACTTCTGCATAAAACATACCTTGAGTGCGGTTTGTTATCAATTACTTGCTGAAATGAAACAACTGGGGCAAGGCAAGACCGCTGCTCATATGAATTAAAGTGATTGGTTGATTGATCAGGGCACCTGTTGTAAATCATAACCGCTCCAAATAATCACCAGCCGGTGCTTTATGTTAATTTGTAAACAAAATTCATGTCACTGCAAAATTGTTTTCACTGGAGACAGAATTTGGGTTCATTTCTAAATGAATCTGTTGTTATTATGCAGAAAAGGAATGGGACCCACTTTAAAAAGATGAGCAGCACTTTTGAGTCCAACTCTCCCGTCCAGTGTTATCACTTGGCTGTTCTTGGGCACATCATCTGATGGGGTCCACCCTGCTGGTCCTCTCTGGTGAGGGCCATAGATACTGGTCTAACAGGAAAGGGGGAAGGGATTCCCTTAGAGACCATTGTTCTTACCACTTTATTTTATTGAACGGTGAGAATTACCTTTGGGCTTCAGAACCAAATGTAATAGGCATTATTATCTTTAGGTAACAGATGAGGCAACTAAGATTCAGAAGGGCTGAATAAGGTGCCCAAGGTGACACAGCCAACACTTGGCGGAACAGTATTAGCCCGTTCTCACAGCACAATCCACAATGCGTGTGTTTTTGATTTGCGTACTGTGCGGGGCTGTTCCAAGCACCATCCACGTCTAGACACATACAGAGTAAGTTTCCAGAAGAGTGATGGCCTTTTTGCTTGCTCCCAGCGCTCTGAACGCCCGACAGCCCCAGCGAAACAAACACTTCCTCCCCCAGCTTTCCCCTTGGCCCCTGTCCTGTGGCCTCGCCTCTGCGCACGTCCTGACACATTCTATCAGCCGGTCAGCAGGATCGAAACCCGGTCACCTTTATGGTATATTTTATTTTTCTCTCTAGTTCCGGTTCCTCCCAAATCTGTGACTTCTCTGATGATGAATAAAGATGGCTTCCTGGGAGGCATGTCCGTCAACACCGGCGAGGTGTTTTGCTCGGTCCCGGGCCGCTTGTCTCTTCTCAGTTCAACTTCAAAGTACAAAGTAACTGTGGGGGAAGTTCAGAGACGGCTCTCACCCCCCGAATGTCTCAACGCGTCTCTCCTTGGTGGCGTCCTCAGAAGGTAAAAAAAAAAAAACCCAAACCAGGTGTTACTGGGGAAAGCAGGAGGGAGGAGGGCTACTGCCGAACACACAAGAGGGCCTACGCGGTTGCTTAGCAACCCGGCGGCGGGAGCACAGGCCACGCGCTGTGCGTGCAGAGTACTCGGGGACGCGCGCGTAAGCGCCACTGCCCTCGGTCCCACGCCCGTGGGCCTGCGCCGCGCACGCGCAGCCTCGTCCACCCGCCGATAGGACAGCACCCTTCCCACCCTCTTCCACTTTCCCTCTAATTGCCTGGAGCCTATGCTCCCTCCCAGCCCCGGGATGCCTCCAGGGCGTGGGACCGTGACACATCCTTTTGGCCCAGAGCCGCGTATTAAACACTAGTTTGCGACCCGGGACTTTTCTAAAGCAAGTTTCTTGAAACAACCCCTCTTTATACCTGCGATGGGTTCGGTTGTAAGACAGGTTTTCAAATGCATTTGGTGACGGGTTAGTTGCCTCACGACCCGCTAATGCATTGTATTTCGCTGTTTGAAAATCTCTGTTCTAGACGTATGACCTCTTTCCTTTAACAATACCAGCGCCAATAATAACAATAATAGCATTTTAGAAGTAGTAACAATAATTCCTTGGGCTATTCAGGTGCTCTTCAATACAGGAAGAAGACAATCGTAGATTCTAGGTGGAAATTGGGGGAGGAGGGGCTTTTTATCTTGAGAAGTAAAGCCTTTCCACAGTTCCTGCCAGCACCTGAGCCCTTTGGCAGTAACCCTGATATGAAGGTGACATTGTCTGAGATGAACTTCACAAGTCAATCCATCTGAGGTAGGGGGTCGAAAGTCCCTTTCTTTCCTAAGAGCAGCTGTGTCCTGGAAAAAGGGTCCTGTGTCCTGATAAAAAGTCGCAGTGACTGTTTTCTTTATTGATTATATTTTTGCTCAGACTTTAGCACACAGAGGGAGCCCTGGGAGGAAGTAAGGGTGTGACCCAGGGACTTTCTCTTTTTGAATTCTCTTGCTGAGGTCTACCTCGGTTGTTGAGACCCGAAGTGTGGAAGTTCCTTTGAATCACCCTTTGGGCACTGAGCGCGTGCGCATACAAGTTATTGTGTGATTAAATGAGATAACCAATATGCTGTACTAATCACGGTGCATAAACTTCCAAAAATGTTCATTTTAATGTTATTGTGATTATCATCATCCTTACTTTCATGTTTCCTCACCTCTTAACCCATTTCCATTATACAGAGACTTGACCCCTTCTCACAAAACCCACCTGTTTCAGCAAGTGCCTTTTCCTCTGTAAACCATTGATTCTGTTCTTTTTTTCAGGCAGGCCGTGCTTGCCCAGTTTTTGCTCAGCACTCTGGCTGCGTGTCAAGGAAGGAACTTGTGCGTGTGTGTGTCTCTGTGTTTGTGCATGTTCTACTTCTACCTTCTCTGGACCCACAACCTATACCCTAATTATTCCCATCTGGTATCATTTTTTTCTCAGGAGATTAAAAAAGAAAGAAAGAAAACGACTCATTTTTTTTTTAATGCTCTGTATTGCAGAAATTAAGCAAACCTCAGCAAACTATCAGCAAATAACCAAAAGGAAGGGGGAAAATGTGCTAACCTCAAGTTAAAACCTCTTCAAGCTCCACTGGGCTTTAGATTGCTAAATCTAAACTTTGTTTCAGGAACACTTGAGGTTAATCAGAATGTTAATTCTTGCAATTTCAGAGCCAAATCGAAAAATGGGGGGAGATCTTTGCGAGAAAGGCTAGAAAAAATCGGTTTGAATTTACCCGCCGGCAGGCGCAAAGCGGCAAATGTCACGTTACTCACCTCCCTGGTGGAAGGTAAGCAAGACGTGCGGCCATTTCATGCAGGGGCTGAGTTTAACTATCGGCCGAAGGCTGACATTTTACACGTTTCATGATTAACTGGAAATCATTGCGATTGTTGTGCCCTTATGAGTTGGATGTCAAGCGGCTGCTTGAGAGAAGTTCAAAGGTCCTTTTACTTAGAGGGAGCCGGGAGTTGTAGGGAGGCCACGCGGCTGGACGAAGGTCCCTACGCTCTGAAGAGTGCTCTCAGGTCCAGCCACTAAGCCAGTGAAGGGTCATCTCTGACACAGCGTCCAATGCACCTTCTGTGTGAACTCTTGCAAGAGCAGCTCCCTCTGTAAACAACAATCCATCCTATATCCCTTGCCCTCCCCAGATTTCACCTCTGTATAGCCGGTACTAGAAACACATTGTCCATTTATGAAACTATTATTGCATTCATAACCCCTAATGATTACAATAAAACTCATGTTGTTCCCTGGATCCTATGTCCTGGTGATTACCTGGGTCTTATTTTTATTGAAGTGTAGCTTAATAAGGACAGTGATGCCTAGGATAAAATTGGGATGGTGGTGGGGAACCGTGGAAAGTCAGATATGATCTTTAATGTGGATTCATCACTTGTGAATTAAAGGGCTTTAATTGTAATGAGCACATTCTAATAAACTTAACAGTTTGGGGGTTGGGGTGATATTTATAGTGTATAATAAACAAGATTGTCTACATAGTCTCGAATAAGAGTCTCTGCAGTTGAATTTGTGGAATGGGGAAGGGATAGGAAATACAGTCAGATGATCCTAATGGAAGAAATTGTAGAATTTTTTCTATAGTGTAGCATGTAGGTGTCTTTTTTTTCTTCCACTTTACTTTTATGGATGTGATATTATGACATGCCTGTGAGGAGTTGGTCCTTGCAGGAGGAGATCTTAGAATATTTAAGCAGTAACCATAAAGTCATAACAGTTATAATAAGTCTTGCACTTTGCCATCGTTACGGCAAAGTTGCCTAGTCCAAACCTACCCTCCAGGGACAGCAGTCACTGTATTTCCAGACCACACTTATTAATGGTTGACTCTCAGCCTGGGGGTTTCACTTTTTGCCCTTCGGGGAATTGCTAATATCACAGTCCTCATTTTGAAAAGCAGTCAAAGGTAATCTTAGCCCAAGATAGGCTTTTGGGATGAGAAATGAGGAAACTGGAAAACCCACTGAAATTCCAATATTTGGTTGGAAGTTTTCAGTTTCATGAATAATTTTAAGCATGACACCTGCGTCTTTTGTTGTGATTATGAAAATGATGATTAAAAGTAAGTCATGCTCCTTAAAAATAATGTAGCTATGCTATAATTTAACATATCTCTTTTTCGTATTTGGATCTTCCCTGGAGCCCCAGGGTGTGGTTTAAAGGGTGATAATGTTTTCTTAATAGCGGTTTCTACATAAACTGAGGAATCACTCAAATGCCTGAATTTTCTATAGCTGCCATGTCATCTTTGTGTAGTAGAAAGTCCTTAAGTCAGAGGGTGATGACAGGAACCTCTGAAGAGGAGAAAGTTGAAACCTGACTAGCAGAAAAACTGACAAGGAGAATTATTATTTCATTGGTGCATAGAATAGTTTATATCCATCAGTGTCACATGTATATTCTTATATATATATATGGACATATGTACACATGGCTTTATGCTTCTATAATATTAGTGATTACTAAGAATGTTTCTAATAAAATTATAGGAGATTCGAGGTGACATATTTTATTTAAATAGGCAAGTATACCTGATGATTGAAAAAGAAGAGGAGGAGGATCTGACTTGAATATCTAGCCAAATGTCTAGGTTCCTGAATTTATGGGCCTTCCTCTTTCTTAAAACAAAGGGAGTACCTAGCTAGGATTTGGTTGGAAACACGATTGGGGAGAGGCTGGGAAGGGGGGGTAGCAGCCAAGTTTGCTCCACCGACTTTTATTATATTCTGAGAATCCTTTCTCCTTTGGGCATGTCTCACCTTTGCTTTTGTCCCCAACAATCAGTCTACTCTCTAACAACTAACACAGCTGACCTGGGTCATTTAGGGGCTGGGTGCTGATTATCACTTGCTCTTCTCTCTTCTCAGGAGAAGCTGTTCACTTAGCTCGGGATTTTGGGTACATCTGTGAAACGGAATTTCCCGCCAAAGCTGTTTCTGAGTATCTGAACCGACAGCACACGGACCCCAGCGACTTGCACTCCCGAAAGAATATGCTGCTGGCTACCAAGTGAGTGCCCAAGGCCCGCGGCCCTGCTTCCTTCTGCGCTGCGCCACGCCCCTGGGAAGGTGGGGCAGAGAAGGGAGGGGAGCTCAGTGCGCTGTCTAGAAGCGGCTTTTGTAGTCGGTGGAGAGCTGGCTAGGAAGCCCTGTCGGCTCCCCTGGGCCTTCTGAGTTGGTCGAGTGTGGAGCTTGCAGCAGTTCTTTTCTCCCTTTCCAAGTTTCTGGGGAGAAATGGCTTTGCCAATTTGAATCTGGGGTTTTGAAACTTCCCTTGCACGACCCTGCGACGTCAGGCAAACCTTTTCTGGATGGGTCCTTGTTCCAGCTCTAACCTGAATCCCTAGGTGCATACTTCTGCCCGGGTTTCACATCTTTCTCCCTGTCATATCCGCCCGGTCATGTGTGCATGCCCAGAGTTTCTATATGTCACCCACGTGTACCCATCTCTACCCACAGCTCTAATTACTACGTTTCCGACGTTGCTGTTTGTCATCTTCCACAGCCTTGTAAAATTTACTACAACTCCAGAGGGGAAAATAGTAAATCTCTAGCTAAATTTAGGTCTAGAGCTCATTTGAACTTTTACAGTGGGTTTTCTATTTATTTGATTTACTCCTGTCTTTGGCTACGGTGTCATATTATTGGTGTTTTATGGCCGGCTCAGGCCTGCAGTGGGCGGTGCTGCGTGCGCCCGCACGTTTCTCTCGCAGGCGCGGCCCAAACAGCGGCGCTCATTTATTTAGTGCTCGAGGACGCGGTTTGTTCCGTTGACAGCGTAATTTAAAGAAATATATGGAAGGCTGAAAAATCATTTGCTCAAATTTGTCCAGATGTTTTTAAGACGTGATTGGAATTTGATTGCCCCTTTCCGCAGGGTCAAAAAATATTAATGTCCCAGTACTTTAATTGCTTACAGACCCTGGTTTGGGCTTTGAAGGTTTAAACTGTTTGACTCTACGCATTTGCTCTCTCCAGTTCAGAATTTCCTTTTTGGCACTTTGGTAATGAGTACAAACTTATGGAAAGATTTTAACCAGTTCTTCCAACGATCAAAACCTGACACCCAGCCTCTTCTGAGAAAATTTTCCTCTGATACACCACGTAGTAATAAAATAGATCTTTGTCAGTAGATTGACCCTTATGCTCTGCCTAGTGTCTGGTGGCTGGGGACTAGTGATGTTTTATGGAATAGGAAGGGAAAAATGGGGAGGGAGAGGTAGGACAATAACAAAGTATACAAATCTGATCATAGGATTCCACAAGTAACTCTTCTAGGAGATGGTTACAGCTGACCTGTCCTCTTCCTCCACCCCCACCCCCACCCCCACCTCCACCTTGAAGCCTTGGGGCGTCTCTGAGGCCAGCAAGCATTTCTTAACCTAGGCTGAGTATCAGGATCATCTGTGAGTTTTTTCAAAGTATCTTGTGTAGGCCAGACCCAAACCTCCTCAATCAGAATCACTAGGAGTGGGTTTTTTGGGGTGTGTACTAGAATATCACTCTATCCCCCCAAAACCTCTAGTTGATTCTGAAGTTCCCTCTGGCTAAGAATTACCCTACTTAGGTCCGAACCAGTACACAATTCTTCCTTGTTGTGAGGCTGTGTGTGTGTTTTGAATGGAGAAACCAGAGGGTAGAGAGAGGTTGCCTCTTATTGTTCTCTGCCCAACAGCCTTAAAACCAGCAACCTTTCAGTTGCTGATTTGTGTGTGTGTGTGTGTGTGTGGGGGGGGAGTGTTGATATTTTCCATCTGGTTTAATCTCTGCCTCTCTCCAGAGTGGCTCCGCCCTGGGAGAGGATACCCCAGGGTCACATCTGCCTTCAGGCACTGGCCCTGTTAACCTGTTGGCAAGGACAGGTATCATCATGTGTCTGCCAGGTCATCCTACATGTGCTGAGGGACTGGAGTGCTATAGATTTGCTTTTCTCACTGACCCATAAGCCAGGATGAGGCAGGCTGACAGGAGATGGCTGCCAGTCTGTGAAAGGCTGTGGCCTTTGGGATGCTTTGTCTCTCCCCGCTAGCAAAATCAAGCCATTTGAGCTTCAGGACCAGAACCTTCCCGACCTATCCTATATTAAACATTTCTCAAATAAGTCTGATCATAGTTAGGTGCACAAGATTTCTAGACTTAGAGATTCCTCTAAATTCTAAGTGCCTTGAGGAAATAAAAACCTTCAACAAATAAAATCTACCCTCCCCAGTGTCTTAAGCGTCTGTTTTTAGGTTTTATTTACACAATTGTGAGAATCCTTTTATATTGGTAACAATCCTATTGTACAAAGATTTTTCAGTAGCCAACACTTAAAAGAAAGAAAAAAAAAAAAAAGGACGAAAGCGTCTCCCTTCCCAAACACCGCAGGTAAACAGATTTTTGCTTTGAATGGAATCAGCATTCTCTCCTGGAATAAACAGTTGCTTGCCCTGGGCCATGCAAGGCTTCAGCAATCTGCTCCGGTGCCAGAGACAGGCTTGTGGCTGAGGGGCCTAAATCTTTCAGGGTTTAGTTTTATTTTTTTGCATCTGATCACCCAAAAGATGGAGAGACAGGGGAGAGGAGGAGAAAGGGACTTTAAAAAGAAATTTCATGGCACAAAAATATTAAATATTCAAAGTCAAACATTAAAGCCTGGCAGATTTCCCTAAGCGGAGTCTATGCGGCTGGAATGGAGGGGAAAAGACTGGAGGGAAGAGGGGAAGGGGGAGGAAAGGCTTTGGGTGGGAAGGAGTGCATTACCCCCCTCCCCCTTTCTTCCAGTCCCAGCTGCTCGGGAAGGGAGAAGGCTGGGAAAGGAAACAGAGCGGAATCGCCCACATTAGCCTCGGCTCTTGGATGACTGGGCGCCTCTTTGGGCTTGTGTGAGCGTCTCCTTTCTAATGCCAATGACAGCGACACTGAGGGTGATTTTCTGTACTCCCCTGCTCCTTTGCAGGCAACTTTGTAAAGAATTTACGGATCTGCTGGCGCAGGACCGGACACCGATCGGCAACAGCCGGCCCAGCCCCATCCTGGAGCCGGGCATCCAGAGCTGCCTCACGCACTTCAGCCTCATCACGCACGGCTTCGGCGCCCCAGCCATTTGTGCCGCGCTCACGGCCCTGCAGAACTATCTCACCGAGGCGCTCAAAGGCATGGACAAGATGTTCTTGAACAACACCACCACTAACAGGCACACGTCTGGGGAAGGCCCAGGTAGTAAAACTGGCGACAAGGAGGAGAAACACAGGAAATGAAAAAATTAAATAAAAAAAAAAAGAAGGAAAAATGTTTTAAATACAAAAAAGAAAACAGAAAAAAATTTTAATTTTAGCTTTAAAATATTGGATTGGCTTTGGAAGAATTATATTAGTTAGAATACACATGCAAACAAAATTAAAAAAAAAGGAAGCTAAATAACTTAAAAAACAAACAAACCTGAGGCGTACAACGGAGCAGCAGTATCTTTCTCAGTGTCTATTTCAAGATACACTTGGAGACAACCACCTGGATTTTCCACTTCGGTTCTTTAGAGCTTAGTAATACTGATAATAAAAGAAAACCATGATTCCCCCCCCCTCTGGAAAATAAACATAAGACTAAACATGAAAAAAAACCTAACTTATTGGAAGAAAATCGGAGAAACATTGTTGGTGTCAGTGCTTTGAGAGTTGGTTGACTGAGACGCACGAACTTTTTAATTTTTAATATTTTTTTAGAAGACTTTCTCGCAGCCCCCCTCCCCCACCCCACCTTATCCCTCACCCAGACACCTTTTTTTCTACTTCCCCTCCCTTTCTCATGCTGTTATGGCAGTCTTGTGGGATGAAATGAGTGTGGGTTAGACCATTTTGCATTGTATTTCAGTCCCCTGGGTACCCCCACCCCTGCCAGCTCAGCATTCTTAACTCACCGGTGCCCAGCTTCCTGGCTGTTTGAGTAATTAGGAATGGTGAGGGTGGGCAGGCAGTGGGCCCTCTGAGATGCAGGCAGTGGCTTCAGCTTTTGGTGCCGGCCAAGCAGAGGCTTCCGCGGCTGAGGAAAATCTGGACCAATAAGTTGATTCAGACTCATCATCAGTTCCTTTCAGAAATGTTACTAGTTCCCAGCCTTGCCAGCGTCTCCATACAGAGAACCTTGCTTTGTTATAATATTTGTGTCATCTACCATTTTAAGAACTATAGTAAAAAAAAAAAAAACCACAAAATATGAATACGTTGATTAGTATGTAATTCCTTCGGAGGGGTATGTACCATTTCATTCTCTTCTGTTTTCCAAAGCTTTGCCCGCATGGTTTATGAGCTTCTTCAAAGAGGACTTGGGCTTCCTACACAATCCATAAGGTACAGAGAAAAAAAATTCTGATCCCTTTTTAATCAAAGCCTGTGTGTCAGAATTCTGCAGGTACACTTCTTTAAAGAAGCTCAAAGGGAATAATTTAGAAAGTGGCCAATATGAGATGCAAGCAGCTTTGAATCTGGTTGCTAACAGATACCTCAACACTTGAATTCTGGGTGGGGAGTGGGGCCTCCCATATGAATTTTGGGGAAAAAGAATAAGGATTCTTGGAGCCAAATATCCTAACAAATATTGTCCTGCCTTTAAAATGGATTCTGTTTCCCCGGGCTCTTTGGTGAGTGCTGTTTTAACGGGAAAGAAGCAGCTTTGGGAGTGGAGTGGGGAGGAGGTGGCGCAAGCGCCCTTGTTTCTGCAATAATTGCTTTCTTACAAGATGCTTTATGAATGAGGCATTTTTCCTTCCCAGGCATGCACTTGTTTTGGCATATAATGATAAAATAATGCAAAGTGAAAGGAGATGTATTTCGGCTTTGGATTTTCCCGTCTGGATACACTGGGGCTATTCCCAGTGGGTAGTTTCATGCATTTAATATCTCTCACTTCTGGCAGCCCAACTCCTTTCTCCAGCTCCATTTGGGCATTACCATGAAACAAAATCTGGAGCCCATTCCTCTGCCACTCAAAAGCAATGAAAAATCCCCAGGGGTAGGGGCTGTGTTGGGTGAGATAGGTGTCTATAAATTGAGGGGCAACTCTTTCAAGAAAGTAGACTGTGAGGACTTTAGAACCTTTGCAAAGTTCCTTGAAGATAAAGATCCAGGTGTTGTTCTGCAGGATTTACAGTTAGGACCCACTTGGACCCCACCCATCTGCCACCTTGAGTGGGCCTTGGTGGGGGGTGGGGATTGGGGTTTAGGAACCTGCTGAGTTCATGGGCAGACATTTTTGACATTTTGAGTGTGTGCGCATGGGGGTGGGTGGGGGGTGTTGGTAGCTTTTTTCAGGTCACCAGGCAGGTCAAAGTTCCAGTTAAGGGGACACCATACCCTATCCACAACCTCCCAGATCCTTTGGGGGCCTCAGGATTTGCAGGGCACAGGTTCTAGACTTGTGGAGAGGTGTACAAAGACCGGGGACTGGACATTATGGAGAGGTTAGACACCCCATCTCTCCACAACTCGGAAGCCTGCACCTTTGTCCGAGGGACTGGCCTCTTGCGTTAGATGTATTCTGATGGCACAAGGCCGGGAGAAACCACACTGAAAACCATCGTCTCCTTTCCTTGCAGGGCAACGCGCCCCACGCGTGTGACGTGCGAGAGGCGTGATGGACGCGCCTTGCGCTAACTGTGCAGGTCCTGAGAGCGCGTGGGCCACTCGGGCCCAGTCGTGTTGAGGACATAGAATCAGCCGCTGGAGGGGCCGCTGGCCGCGCGGGCCCTTCCCGCTCTCGGTCTCACCCTAAGGTCTAACGCTACCGAGAAAGCCCCATTCTCCAGTAGGTAACAGGGCGGCGCCCTGCAGGCTGCAGGAGGGGAGGAGTCCCAAAGCTGCCTAGGCCCTTTGCTACCAGCGGCCACCCCAGGCGCCTGCTCCCGGAGCGCGGCCTGGAAATGTCCAGGGTATCGGAAGCTCCCCCATCTCTGCCAGGACGGAAACTCTCTCCACCCTCAGGCTCCTAAAGGCAGGTGATGGGATGAACATTGTCTTGCATGGCTATGCAGGCTTCCTTCGTCGCCCTTGGCCCTCATTCGTGCGTGCCTCCCTCACCCCACCTAGATAAAGCTTCTCGGTGCGCCACTAGGCGTGGAGGAGTGCCCATGTCCCCGCCCTCCCTCACTTCTTTCATGTAGCGCCCCCTCCCATTCCACCCCGTTTTCGTTAGCCAAGCCGACTACGTTTATCTGATAATTGAGTTATTAAAAGATTTGGTTTCCTTGGGCCCATAAATCAATAAACAGTAGGATTAACGCGAGAGTTTGCCTTTTAAATCAAGGGAAACGTTTAAGGCAAAACCTTTTGAGCTTTGTTTTCAAGCCAAACAGGTGGGTAGCAGATCTCTTCCCACCCCCCAACCCCGGCGCTCTTTTGACATATTAACCGCATCGCGTGCCCTGTTACAAATACTCAATCCCGAACCAGAAAAGCTGAAGTTAGAAAGAAGGAATCAGGATGTGACAGCGCTACCCTCACGCTTTCCACTTCGGAAATTCCTTGGGATGTCCTAAATGTCTTCTGACTGATCTCTGCCCAATCTTGCCTCCTCAAACATTTATTGTGGGTCTCAGGGGATCAAAGAAAGGGTTGTTCTGGGCGAGGATTCCCGTGTGGAAGGGATCCTTAACTTCTCTTCCCAACGGGGAAGGTAACTGCTCTGCATTTTCTTTCTTCTCTGACTTCCACATCCTTAGCTTTCTCCATCCCCACATAAAGACCGGAAGAGGCTTTCAAAGACCTGGCTGTTTTGTTTTCTTTGGCCAAAGAAAGAGCTTTCTCTCAAGCAATTATTTCATATCCTATGAAAGCACTGGCCAAATGGAAAACCTGAAACCCCCAACTTATCTACACACTATTCCTCCAGTAAAAGCCTTACTTAAATGGGCCTTGTGCTCCTACTTAGAGTGTTTATAGAGAATTTGTCATCACATCAGATATCCGGTATGTGTGATACATTATGTGGAAAGCAAAATAACCTTAAACTATCTGATGTTGCCTCAGCAGCCCAAATAATGTTTCCCCTCCTGTGCCAATGTATTCTACAATATTGGGGTAAAGAAAAGAAGAAATATCATCTTTTTTTTAAATGTGGAATGAGTAGTATCTGTCTTTAAATGCCAAAATTGACTCCTCTTTTGGGTTGGTTTCTAATTCACTAACATTGTTTTTGCCACACAATCGAGAGAAATATCAATCTATTGACTCTTCACAAGAAGAGCTCTGGAGGGTATTCATGTTAAGTTTGTACATATTTATTTATGCTTAATTTAATGGGAATGTGTAAATATGGCGAGCAAGTAGTTTGGGATTATTTATCTGTGAATCTATACCTCTGTGAATGGGTGGTTAAAAAAAACAAAACAAAACACCGCTTGACCCTAGGTAGAATCCTATCTGAATTTTTCTGTTCTTTATAGACAAGCTGTTATGGTAATGGATAGAAATTGGTTTATTGTCCAGTGTTGATCTGATTTACATAAATAAAAAAGAATGTTGTGTTTTTGTTGTGTATTCATCTTCAGTTTCTTGAATATGGCTATTGTTTTATTTCACAGATAGAAAAAAAAAAAGTATAGCCAAGAAGTTACCTCCTTCCCCACTGGAAACACATGCCATGTTTTCATTAGAACAGAAATATAATAAATTTTGAGTCTCAGAAAAACAGGCACTTTGTTTTTCACTAGGAGGTGTTTTCGATTTTTTAAATTCCAAACTGACATTCATCTCTATTTCTAGCCAGATTTGCAATAAAAGCTCATGTTACCTGCATCTTTTGGTTTATTTTGCCCTTTAGACAATGAGGCGTCGAGTTCACTTTTCAGGTAATTTATAGATGGGCTATGAGTTCAAGCCGAAGATGATGCTCCCCTCTCACCGTTAGTGGGATGGCATTCTGGGTTCTGTTCCCTGAAGTAAGAGATGCCTATGGGGCTGATGTGGGATCCAGAACTGAATACCTTGGGATCTGGAGGGGTTAACTGGCCCATTCCAGGATGGAACCCAACTCTGAACTCATCATCTGCGGGAGACCTTCCATAAACAGAGGAGGAGGAAAGAGAGGAGGCTTTATCTTCTCTTTAATGTTTTAGGAGGTTGGCTTTTACCTTGAACTCAGAGGCTGCCTTTGGAAGCCAGAACTTGTCTCACTTGGGTTAATCAGCAGCAGCCCAGCCCTAATAGGCTGCAGTGATCAAATATCTCAATCTGTATTTCATCCCAAGGCTTAGGTAGCTTCCCCGAGGCCAGGAATGCAAAGTCATCCAAGTTGTCACAGAGTTTGGACAAGTCGCTGATTCTCTTTGGGCCTCCAGGTCTTTATCTGTAAAATGCGGGTTTCCTAAGATCCTTTCCAGTGTCAACGTTAACTAGCCTTATTATATATATAGAAAAAGCAAGATGTATTTGAGTATAAAGTGAATTAGTAATGTTAAATCTTGATAACCCCAGATCATGCAAGAGTGTTTAGCTTATAGTTGGTGCTCAATTAATTAATGATATGACTACCATATCCATTTTCTGCTTTCCAGGAGACTTATTCCCATAAGAAAAGACAGTCAGGACAACGGAATCTGCTTTATGTGAGGTTTACCCCCATACTGGCTTCTTCAATCAATTTTAAAAAGGGGAGGGGCAATCATGGCTAGGTTATAAATGACCCAATCAAAGGAAAACCAAAAAAGGAGGAGGAGGAGGAGCAGGAGGGGGAGGGAAGAAAGGAGGAGAAAGCAAGAAAGCAGAGCAAACCAATGAAGTGTAATTTGGAAGACATTCATCTGTTTATCTAGAAAGAAAATAAGGCGTATGCCTTAGTCTCTGGCTCAGTTGTGCTACACTGCATTTTCCTTTTCTTTTGCTTTGCAGAAGAGTGATTGGTTACCGCTGGGATTATACAAAGGAGGTGGGGGGGGGGTAATTTCCACATTCCATGGAATGTGGAAATTACATGGGAGATTTTCCTTCAAGTTAGCCCCAGCCCTGGAGAAACAGACGTGCAACCTGTACCCCTCAGTAAGCTCCCAGATCACGATCACCCTGCCCCAAAGCCGTTCCTGAGGAGTCCGAGTAGGTGAAAAAAAACTGGACAAACAGCATGGAAGAAAGATCAGAAAGGGAGGGAAATGGGGTAGGAAGCTGGAGACAGACTGGCCTAACAAAATGGCCCTGGGCTGCTTGTTACAACACCCTGCCCTCTTTACTGTATGACACGGTTGTAGAGGGAGTAAGAAAATAGCCGCAGCCGGAACCGCTAAGACATTGACTCTGACCACTGCCCCAGCATAGCGCCTCTAGGTCACCGTGGAGGAGGTGGTGCTGCAGAACCTGCCAGGAGGCTGTCAGACCAGGAGCACGGTTTACAGGGCCTCAGAAATCGGCCTGCGGGCCCGAATTAGCAAGTTAAGGGCCTTGATTAAAAATAATGCCAAGAGAAGACCGACACTTTTTTTTTTTTTTTTTTAAGTGAGGCCACATTCTTTATCTTCATTTCCAAATAATAGCCCCGTGTGGTCTCTCCTCAGGGAGCCCGGGCCTAAGAGCTTGAAGCCACTAGAGAGATGCTGGCCTTGTGGGATGTGCCTGGTGCACGCTGCCTTCCACGCTTGGACTTCGACGGCGGTTGTCTGTCACGATGAAGCCTCAGAAATTAAACGTGCAGCTCACAAGTCCATTAATTTTAGCTTCCCATTAATCTATTTATAAGTGAGTCAGCGCTGGCTCTATAAATACAGTCCTATAAAATTGAACTCCTTCCCATAAATCTTCCAAGTTGTTTATTTACATGTATTCCCTCGCCCTCTAACGAGCCTCGTTTAAACTTGGGGAAGACCCAAGCAGACCCGACCTGCGTGTGCTCCCCCTTCCCCTTCCTCCGCTCTGGAAGCGCGTCCTCCCGGGGGAAAGAAGGAACTGCGCGGGCGCGAAGGGTGTGGGTGGAAAAGGGAGGGTAAAAACACATTTTTCCTTTTTGATTTTGCTTCCTTGTTTCTTTCCCAAACTCGCACTCTCCATATTTCCCATCACAAGCTCCACGTTGATTTATACCGTCATAAACAGCATTCTTGCCACTGTAGCTTCCCTCATAGCTTGGGGTGAACTCTTTTTTCACTTCCCTGGCAGCCACTACTTTTAAATCAGGCCTCATAAATAACCCCGCCGGCTTCCTTAGGATAGGATGAGGGCCGGCACACGTCTCCATGGGTCCACTTTTCTTGGCTTGGGTCCCTCTTTCCCCCTCCCCCAGTTCACAGATTCCCGCATTCCCACCGCCTTTCCTCCAGGTTTCTAGAACGCAGCCGCCGACAGCAATCTGTAGACTGCGTGAGCTCAGCGATACTCAGACCCCAGGCACACTCCCGCGCGCACATACTGTATCTGCGCCGTCCCGGCCTGCGCCGAACCCAGGCACAGAATACCGGCTGCCCGAGCCTGGGAGCGCTCTGTACGTGGTAGGGCAGGGTGTAAAGAGGGGCGCGTGCACGCGGACGTCCACGCATGCGCACACAAACCCACACGCGCGCCGCTGCGCCCCTGGGCGAATCCCCAGTCCCTGCGATTGCCTGGAGCGCGGCGAGCGCGGGAGGCTTTTTCTGGTGAGCGCTCTCGGGATCCAGGCTCTGTTTGCAAACGGCCTCAGCCTCATCGTGGGCAACCTTTTATTTGCTGATTTATTTGTTCTGCAAACTGCTTATGCTCAGATTGAGGGGGCAGTTTTGACACACAAGTCCAGCACGTTCTACGCTAGTCACAGGCGTAAGTTCAGGCGGCGATTTTGCGCCCACTTGTTCGAAACATTGGTTCCTTCCCACCAGAAGAAAGAAGAAGCTTCTTCTTCCTGAAATGCTGCAGCTTTCTGGAGCTGACTCAGGCGAGAGGTGTCCAGGCCCAAGTAGGGGTCACACTTGCTGCCGGGAGAGGTTTCTGCATTAAGAAAATGCTACTTATTTTTTTTAAGGGAGCATAATGGCTAATGGACTTAGCAAAGCGTGACTTGCCCAGGCCGTACGAAGGGCAGGTCCGCAGTCATCTGTGAATCTACCAGTTAACGTCCCGAACGTGCTCTTTGGCGGAGATATTAGCAAGCGTTTCAAAGACGTGACTGTCAGATGTCATTAGCCGACGCTGTTCACCGGGCCGTTTTCGTAACTGGGAGAAGGGCATGGCCAGGGTATATGTGCGTGGAATATTGACCTGAGTTTGCAGACATTTATCAAATGGCTGGAGAAAAGGGAAAAGAAACCGGCACATGAGCAGTGGGAAGGGGTGAAAATAAGATTCTCTGGGACTGGGACTGGGCTGGGCATGCAGGTCTTCTTCCGAACCATAAATTCGGCTCCAAATCTGATGGCTCTGCTAGGTAGACTGCAGTGGGGGATCGAGTTGCGCAAATGAGTTCTAGCCCTCATAATGGGAACGGTCGGCTTTCTGAGCCTGGATCGGGGAGGGGAGTCCAGACGCGTGATTAGAGGCCAGATAGCTCCTGGTAAGGGCTAAGAATGGAATTACCTGATGACGTGGAAAGGTCCGTGGCTGTTCTTGGGCAAAGATCCGTATTTCTAAGGAAATAGAGCTGTAGCTTCTACCTAGCGCTGGATTTTCCTGCCAACCTGTTGCCCATTGGTTCTAGGCTTGGAAAGGGGAGAGGAGAGGTTGTACAGAATAGTTGGGGAAATCCAGTTAATACAAATAAAACAAATATAAAAACCCAACAAACTTAAACATTCCGTTAGGTAGCCCTCACCAAAAAACACCAGCATTAAATTCCGGATCAAAATACAAGTCCGGGACCAGGATGAATTTTGTATATGTTATCCTCCCTGATAAATGAGTCCACAAGGTGAGGAAGCTGAGATATCTCTTTTGAATTTGGAGTCAGGGCTCCTTACGTGCACACTCACACAACCCACTCTATCACAGTATGGGATACCTAGACTAATACCTAGACTAAAGAAAAACAACCACCCAAATCAGTGTTTACCCATGTGAATTTTCCTTGCTATGAGTCTCATGTGTTGAAGAAAGATTTATTTATTTCATTTCAGAGTTTTTGCTTTCAAGATAGGTTTCTTTTGTTCAAAGATTCCTACAGATATGAAACTAACAAGATTTGAGGCAGAAGCATGAACTTTCTCTTTTGAGTTTCACAGATACTCCCTTTTGCTCTTTTTAGAGTGGGGGAGCATGAGCCCTAACAACAAGATGGACTCACTGAGTGACTCGCTCACATTTATGTTCAATCAAAATATTCTTTTCTTCTTCAAGGATAGGGCCACGCAAGACAATGGGGCCAAATAATCCAAAGAAGGATCAAGTTGATCCGGGCCCCTGTGACCTTTTACCCTGCCTTTAATTCCCTACAGTGAACATCTGTGTTTGGTGGTCAATGTCTGAAAAGTAATAAAGACAATTAGAGGATTTTTATTTTTTTTCTTTGGGGGGAGGGTTGGGTGCCAGTGGAGAGGTTAGATCTTTTTTGTTCATAGCACTGCTTGGTAGGATGAAACAAGGGGAATACTAGTTACTGGGCCTAAGGAATGGGGTGCTGTAATTATATTACACTGATGCTAGAGTAATTCATATAGCTCCATTCCTTCTTATCTTTATTAGTCTTTGGGCAATTTTTTTTTTTTACAATCCTATCATCTGTCACCTCTAAACCAGAAAAAGAAGGTAATGTCCACTTCACTCTAGACTTGTTTGTTTTCAGCTGTGAGGGTTGTTCAATCAGGTTCCTAAATACATTCTCATTCTCCCACTAATTTTGTAAAGACATTTTTTTCCTCTTCTACCTAAAAACAAACTAAAAGTGAATACAACCCAAACAACTTGACAAAACACAAATAACCACCAGATGTTCATCAGTTTGTTGAAAACTTTTCAGGCTTCAATATGTAAAACTGTAAGTCCACCAACCTTGAGCACAGTTGAAAAGGTCAAAGATCTGAAAGAATAGATATTCCGGAGATAACCGGATAAGAGAAGATTATCTCCAAAACAAATGTCACAAGTGAAATAATGCGTTTTCTTAGTAAATATTGTCCTATGGTTCTCTGCTGTGGGTTTTGGATGCTCCAAAGCTTGTTTCTTGGAAAGGATGTACATCTGATCTTGAAAGAGCAAACCTATTATAAATGCATATGTGAAACTATATAACAATTAAAAATTCTTGCATGAAGTTAAAATTGAAAAGTGACTGCGTGCACACACACACACAACACACATCCTCAGCTGCAGTGTAACTTTTTCTTCCTAATGGAGGTCATTTGGAAAAAGCCCTCTGATTTTTAATGTTCTAAAATCTGTAGAAGGGGGTGTGTCTAAGAATCACCAACCTTGAAGTGAGGGTAGTTTTCCTTGTCAACTAGATGGCTTCCCTGCATGTCATCACTCTAACGTGTATACAGAAACATGAGTTTGTAGTTGAATTGTTCTACATTTACATTACATATGTGCACAGGCACACACAGAAGACTGTTTTCATTCATCATTTCTCCTTGATGTTAAACATGTGTTGGGAATTTTGGAACTCTGACTTCCCCAGATCATATTTGTGACTTTGTTCTTACACATGCAGTTTAGAAACCTACAAGGTGATAACTAGGTTATTCTTCCTCTCTCCCTTTTTGTGTGTGTGTGCTGTTAATAACTCTGTCCTTCTTCTTTGCCTCTCCCCCACTGATTCCCCCCCTCCCAAGCATTCTGTCAAGCAATAGGCTGTAAAATAGTTATCCAGACCAGCAGCCAGGCAAGTGCCATTTGAGAGTAATTTCTGCCCCAAGCGTTTAGCCCAGGGCAAAGCAAGCGTGCTCTCTAACTGATCAACCTGGATATTTCATTATTCATTAATTTACTGTTTAACCAAATCCCACTCATTATCAGAGGCAACGCTTGGCAGAGCCCAGCGAACAGTAGCAGTTGGTGTCAGGCGTGGAGAATTGGCCCATTTGATCCTGGGCTGTTTTATTATTCAACACCACTGACTGAGAAAAAGGTCCATGAATAATAAAGAGCCAAAGCGTGTTTGAACTGAGAAGCATGACACAGCCTTACAAAACAGCAGTTAGAAAATTAAAGGCAAGGTGGCCCAGACTTTGCATTTTTTATCTTGGCTGTGGGCACAGACATTTATATCCCGTCATTGTTTTCAATGTTTTTTTTTTTTTTAAGTCCGTAAAACAGGCATTTGTTTCAGTCAGTCGCACCCTTTCAAAACAAGCCATTGAAGAACTCAGGAGCAAACTTACACAGCCAGAAACAAACATGCCTCCAGATGGGAACTTGAAAATGTAATTCCTAACCTTATAATCAGTTAGGTCCTTTGTGGCCCTTCTCAGCTCTCAGCTATAGGGAGGATTTGGGTGATTTTAATTCTTCTTTGGACTTGCCATCATCCATACCCTGGGTTGGTTTAATAATATAATTCATGATGCTGATCAAATGCATCCTATGTTCCTCTTTTATCTTGAAGGAATTTGAGTCCATAAGCACCTGGCCACACAGGGCAGATAGTCAAGGTTTTAGGGGTCTTGTAGGCAATACCTGATATCTGTGGTGTCGCTCGTTAATCTAAGAGAAGGACTGATGAAATATATAGCAATGAAGGAGGGAGCTTATACTCTCACAGAAGCACTTTCTCTGCATTTATACAGGCAATAGTGGTTATGAATTCTCTTAGGCTCTAGGTAGGTCTGAAAGTACATAGTTGAATTGAATAGTTTTTTGGACCCAATGGTGGTAGGTCTGAAAGCATGATTGTGTTTAGGACAGACCTGTCCTGTCATTTTACTCAGGTGTCTTTTTTATCCATTGGTTTACAGTTCTTGAATAATTCTTATGGGGCCTAAAACAGTAATGATAATAGTACCATTTGTATGTTACTTTCTACTGCCTTGTAGACCTTTTGTTTTATCCACACATACTGTTACTTAGGCAAAGAAATAGAGCACGAGTTGTGGTTTTTTAATTAAGATAACTAAATTCTTAGGTACCAATAAAATCCATATGGCCTGTGCACATTGATCAAAAGTTTTATATATATATATATATATATAACTTTTATATATCATCTTCCAGGAGTCTTCATAACTTATTTGGGGTAGTACTGTTTTAGTGCTAAGATACCTAGAGTGACAAGTAAAAGGGTAAAAGGCCTTTTCCAAAAGAGGTGGGGGTAGGATCAGACTTTAAGTGATTTTGAATGTTGGCATCTATAAACAAAAGTTGAAAGCATCAGAGGGGAATTTGCCTTTTTCTTACTTCAGGATATCTCTTGCTTGCTTTGGATGTATTTGGAAACTATAGTTAATATGCTGAATTTAGAATAGAATGTTAGCATGGAAAGGGCTCTTTTAAAAATATTTTTATTGATAAACCTTAACATATAAACATTCCATACATGGTTTACAATCAGTGCCTCACAATATCACACAGTTGTGCATTCATCACCATGATAATTTTTCAGAACATTTGCATCACTCCAGAAAATGAAATAAAAAGAAATAAGAAAAACTCATAGATACCCAGCCCCTAGTCCCTCCCTCTCATTGACAACTAATATTTGCATGTACCCAATTTATTTTTAGCCTTTGTCTCCCCTATTATCTGTTTATTCTCCATCCATATTTTTTACTCATCTGTCCATACCCTAGATAAGAGGAGCATCAAACCCAAGGTTTTCACAATCACACAGTCACATTGTAAAAGCCATATTGTTAAACAATTGTTCTCAAGAATCAAGGCTACTGGAACACTGCACAACAGTTGCAGGTACTTCCCTCTAGCCACTCTAATGTCCCATAATCAAAAAAGGGATATCTATATAATGCATAAGAATAACCTCCAGGATAACCTCTCAACTCTGAAATCTCTCAGCTACTGAAACTTTATATTTTCTCATTTCTCTCTTCTCCCTTTTGGTCAAGAAGACTCTCTCAATCCCTTGATACTGGGGCCTGGCTCATTCCTGGGTTTCTGTCCCATGCTGCCAGGGAGATTTATACCCCTGGGAGTTATGTTCCATGTAGGGGAGAGGACAGTGAGTTTACCTGTAGAGTTGGCTTAAGAAAGAGAGACCACATCTATGCAACAAAAGAGGTTCTCTGGGGGTGACCCTTAGGCCCAATTTTAAGTAGGCCTAGCCTATCCTTTGCAGGAATAAGTCCCACAGGGGCAAACCCCAAGATCGAGGTCTTGGCCTGTTGACTTGGTTGTCTCCACTGCTTGGGAGAATATCAGAAATTCTCCAAATGGGGAGGTTGAACACTTCCTCCTTTCTCCCCAGTGTCTTAAGGGGACCTTGCAAATACTTCAGAAAGGGCTCTTTAACACCATAAGCATAAACACCTTATTTTACAGATGCTTAGGTAATGACTTGTCCACAGTCAGACACCTAGCTCCTGGCAGAAGTGCAATTAGAACTTTGGTTTCCAGGTGTTTTTTTCTCTACAAGAGTGCTTGGGGTTTTCTTCTAGAAATTACTGCCATTTCCCCGCCTCTGTATCTTTTAGTAATTTTGAAGGAAAAGGGCTTGAAAAAATTCAGATCCTACAGGGTTGAAGTACTGTACTTTTTAAACAGATTTCTTACAATGGATACTCTTTTGATAATTTGTAAGAAGAGTGTGAAACTTGTTTGTTCATCCATTCCTTTAATTTACTAGGCTAGAATTGGAAGCTCAGGATAATAAGATAAAGAACCCGATGTTTTCCCTTCCAGTAAGATAGATCAGGGTGCTTTCTTATTATTATAAATAAAGGTGTGTTTTGAGTTAGCATAACAAAAACTGATCATGATTGAAACTTATGACCAATAAAGATAATACCTTGACCTCTCGGATCCTGCCAGCCCCCATTAAATCAGTTAACCACATGCTATTGGGTATTACCACATGTGAGGAACTGCCAAAGTGAGGAAAACTAGACAATATTGGGTATTGCATGAACTTAGGAATCACAATGTCCCTGATTCTCCCTTTTGATCCAGTCTTGCTCCTGATTAAGATATTGTGATGTGTGACTTAGAACTCTTAAGACTTTCTGATGACATTTAAGTCTTTGGGATTTAGAAGCACTTCAAAGGGGCTGAAAGAACAGTGGGTAGGAGGAGCTGGTCTTCACAGTCCCTGGGGAAAGAGAATTTCTCTTGGAAATTTGGACAGAGGAGCAAGCCTATCATTTTTCTGGCTCAGTGTATCATATACCGGGAAAAACAGGTCCAGGATAAAGATCACCTTATCCGAGGAAACTTTCTTTATTAACTCCTTTACCCTGTGTTATAATTACTCTTTTAAAGCTCACTGCCATGGTTCTCAACCCTGGCTATATATTAGAATTACCTAGGGAGAGTTTAAAAAACACTTATCCAACCTTCATCCTCTGATTTATTTGATCTGCAGCCCTTGTAGGTATTCAAAACAACCTCAGGTGATTTTAATATGCAGTTGGGATTGGAAACCACTGCTATATGTTGCTTAGAGAGTTTCATTCATAGTATGGCACTTACTCCACTGTCCTGTAGTTGTATAAATATCTGTCTCTCTAGCCACCTCATATTATAAACTTTATATGTAAAGACCATGACTTAGTCAATTTAGATAGAAAATGGCATGTGGTAGTTGTTCATTCATTCAACAGATTCTTACTGAGCAATTACTGATTCTAGGATCTGGGGATAAATCAGTAAACAAACAGACCTGCTCCCTTACTTCATGAAATTTACCACCTTTTGTCTCTGACGCAAGTGTGATGTTACTGCATTTATTAATCTATATAGGGTTACCTGATAGTTCACCAAGCATCATAGTATAACAACTAATTATTGAGTGCATTCTATGTGCCAGTCACTTCTCTAGGTCCTGGCTGTATTCAAAGCAGATGAAACTGGTTGCAGGTTTGGACTATTTTATCCTACCCATGGATTGGCCCATCCATTGTTTTCTAAATCCTGCATACTTGTAAGATTTTCATCCTAAATCAAAGATATGTATTCATTAGATAGAGAAAGTAATTATAACTACATTTGCACTTCACTTTATGAAGTATTTTGGTTAATTTAAATAATACAATTTAATTTGATCCTTGCAACAAGTTTGAGATTATATAAAATGGGTATAAAGGCACATCTCTTGATTTTATAGGGGAGTAAACCCTGGCTTAGGTTGAGACCCAAGCTCACCTAGCTGGAAAACGGCAGGGCTGGTAAGTTCAATCCTCTGTCCATACTGCCATGAGTGATGATGAATGTCAGTATGCATCCATAAACATCACACAAACACACAAAAATACTAAGTTGTGTTAAAATACTTGAAAAACTGCACTCCCCCCATAAAAAAAACACAAAACCTTAACACTAACATATTAGTGGATTTGTAGCCTTATATGACAACACTAATTTACATCAACTGGACAAAAAAGTGCATACAGTTTTGAGAAATCTGAACTGTAGACTATTAAAAAAAGGATAGAATTTTACCTCTTTAAAGTATATAGAAGGAATGTACTTGAAATAATTAAAGATTCTTTTTGGATGTCCTCAGTGTGCTTACTCAGATTAATACTTAAGAATGCTTTGTAATTATATTCTTAATTATTCTTTTGTAAATGGTTCTCCTTAAGTGCTTGAGGATACTAAAAACACTTTATTCTCTTAAACAGTTTATATACTCTCCTTGTAATCTTTATTTACACTGGCAGTTTGTTCAGGAGGTCATTTCTCCATTGATATGGTAAAGGCAAACTTTTGCTCAGCCAGACCTTTGGTAGATCAGAAATTCTGATTTAAGGGAGTCTGAATTAATGAGAGTTCAGTTTATTTGCAACTTAATAGGTTTTGCAACTATATATCAACCTTTATATATACATATAGCCCTATTAATAAATATTTTATACATTTAAAAATATTCTGTAGAGCTACCAACTTGATTTATCAATAAACCTACCTAGAGGTTTCAAATTATTTTATAGCTTCTTAAGCATAGATTTGCCTTAGTCCATCTGTAGCAGTGGAGGAAAATTTCTGTTTCCTTGAGTCCTTTTATGAGGTTGCCAAAAGGTATAAAAATATGAAGCCATTTAATAGCCAGACTCTTTGAAATTACCCAGCACACACAGTATGCATGCTAAGTTTAATCACACTGATGGATTTATGTGTAATGTCTCAATTCCAGACTCCCTCATTAGTGCAGTCAGTCTCAAAGTTCTCCCTGGTGAGTGAAGGGTGAAGGTGACTTCAACACCATTGAGAGGATTGCTGGATATTGCCAACACCCAGAAAAAGACAGTGGGAAAAAGCTCTACCATATGAGCCTATAATCCTAGCTGTGGTCAATGTGTTGAAAGCTTTATATTTCCTGACCACAGGATCTTTCTATAAAATGAACAGGGAGGAGGGATATGGCCAGGATTAGCCAGCTGGCTATTTCTATATGCTTATTAAAATTTCTGGAAGAAATGGTTGGGGCCTTTAAACCCCTTTAAAATAAGATGACTATATCCGTTTGAGAAATCATAGAACTATTTAATGCAAGAGGGCAGGATGAAATGTTATTTCCAAACTTGAATTTTGACAGTTGTAACAAAGAAATGGGAATATAGAAAAAGGTGGTGAAACAACGGTAGTAGCAGAAGCAAGAAGAGAATCCAAATGTCACCTCCATGGGAAATATTCTTCTCTTCTAAGGACCCGCAGGTCAGGCTTTTTTTTTTTTTTTTTTGGACAAAATACAGTTTCAGTCCATCCCATGCAGGGTGTGGGGACAGCCTTGTCTTTTGGGGCCTGCGTGTGGAACCTGCTGCCTCTTTGTATTCAGTATCCACATGCTATTTCCCTAGCTTACTGAGTGAATCCCTGCACAATAGTGGCATTAAAGAAAGCAAAGCCCAGGCAATGCATTTGGACTCTTTGTTTAGGAAAGAAAAACAAGCAACTTAACACTTAACAATAATCAAAAGACACATACTGGACCATCAGGAATACTGTATAAGCAGCATTAGTCACAACTGCTGGAAAGACAAGATGCACAAAACATATATTATGGCTACTCTTCTCCATTTCCTTCTTTTTTTAAAAAGATCATGAACCAACCAAATCTCCACTTTCAGATGAAGGGCTCCCAGGAAATACATAGAAGAAATCCAGTATGCGTTCAGTATCTTGAAATTTTATCATTTCAGTTGAGACCCTGTATTGTTTTCTTCTAATTGGTATCTTCAGAACCAATGCATATACAAGCATATTAGGTTTGGGCCTTATGTGGAGCCAAATCTTTTTAGTAAGGTATTATGAAAGCAATAGTTTATGTTTGTTTGGCTTCTTAAGTTTATAGGTTCCCTTTACATGTCCTGTTTCACATAATCCTCCACAACAAGAACTCTGGAATATTATGGCCCCCATAACATTCATTGAATAAAGAGAGAGTGGGGAAAGTTAATAGTCTTGTCCAGGGAACAGAAATTGAGATTTTTCAACTGACCCTCTGGAAATCTTCTAATATGCAAGCAGGCATTAAAGAGTCGAATAATTTACATTAGAAAATGCACAGTTTTCAACTTGACTACAATAAGTTAGGTGGATAAGGAAAGAATGAATGAGATGATTTTTAAAATGACGTGTGTGTGTGTCAGGTCAGTGTTGGTAGTATAGGAGAAAAAAACCCTCCTTTTATTTTTTTCTTTTGGGCAGGCACTGGGAATCGAACCCCAGGTCTCTGGCATGGCAGCCAAGAGCTCTCCTGCTGAGCCACCATGGCCCACCAGAAGAGCACTCCTTTTTAAGAAAGAGTTCTGCATTCTGGCATCTAAGCATTAGGATGTAGAAGCACAGAAAGGCAAAAAGCAGGTTAAATGTTTGTGTAAAGAAATAAAGAATGAATAGAAAGCAGGAATAGAAAGGAAAGCAATATAGAAGGACAGAGAGAAGGAATAAAGGAAAGAATGGATTAAGGAGTAAGCAAATGGATGGTTAGTAATACCACTGTTCTTTCTGCACATTCGGGATCCTAAAATATTACATAATGGAGCCTAAATTAGGGCCCTGATTTAGGACCCTATTAACTTTTAGTTTAAACTAGAGTCAGCAAGACATGTGATAAGATTCCAAGAAAGGAAAGGCTTCTTTCCTCCTAAATATCTCCTTTATCTGATTCTTGATGCCAGAAATTTCATGAGGCAAGGTTTTTCAATTTGCTATTACAGATTAAAGGTTTTAAAACACAAACCTATAGTTAAAACAGTGCATTAGTATGAATGATTTTCAATCAAAATATAAGTGATGAATTCAGGTCATTTTCTGTTTGGAGATAGGGGAAGGATTCATAACAAAATATTTTTTGTATCTTGGATAATGGAATGGAGATGCTACTGAACTAAAAATGACAGAAGGAAGTCATTGGAAACTCAGGATATATTTTTACTGAAATAAGTATTTACCACACTGGTTACTATCCATACAACTGCATGGCAAACAGCGTATTCATACAGTTGTCTTAGTGAATGTGATGTATGTAGTAAGGCTAAATCTGCTCTGAAGTGGCCTTTCTGACATCTCTCAAAGGTATACATCTCAGATACATAGTCAAATGATGAGTTTAAAGTGCAATGGTTTTCCTAAACAAAAGGGAAATTTCAAACCCTAAAGAAAGATTCAGAAAGCTTTCATCTTGTTGATGAATATTTTTATAAGCCTAACCAAATAATTCAATTAATTTCAACATAGTTAATAAAGTCTACTATATATAGGGTAACACACTAGCTACTGTGGAGCATATAAATGGCAAAGAGACATAGCCTTCTATATGCAGAGGAATGTAGGATCTGATTGGGAAATAAGATGCCATTTCTTAGGCTGGTTTAAGTTGATGAGAAAAAAAATTAATGTAACATCAAAGCAAAGTTGACCTTTCTTTCCCTTCCATTTCCTCCTCTCCTTTTCTATTCCTCCCCTCTTCTTCCCTCCCATCCCCTCTTTTCTTTCATCTGGCCACCTCTTTTTTTCTTACATGTTTGTTTCCTTGGGTATCATCTTTGTGTCTCTACAAAGCATGTCAGCTAGTCTGTCATGTACCCATTTGGCAGAGGTGATTCTTACTTCCAACAAAGGATGATCTTCTTGCTGTAGACAATCATAAAAACAAAGTCCTAACATGCCAAACAGGTTTATGCATGTGTCACAGTATTCAAGAAGAAGAGGGCAAATGCATGAATTTTGAAGTAAGAAACACTAGGTAATTAGAGACACATGCCCTGACTTCGAATCTAATTACTAGCTATTTGTGGCTTTAAGGGACTGCATCTCAGTCTGTTCATTTATAAAATGATGATTTCAGCACTTGCCTTCTATGATTGCTGTGATGGTTAATTGAATTAATAGATGAAATAGTGTTCAATTGTAGCTCTATAAATGTTTACTTGAAAGTTGAATTTTTTCATTTATGAAATGAAAAAGAATAGGACTCCCTATTTTGTGTTTTGTGCATGAAAGGAGAATATGAGCCGAATTGATTAAGGTTTTATATAAAGCCAAGGGCAGGAAAACAAATGGCCTTTACATGTTACATTTCCCCTAGCCTTGGTGGTAGCTAAGATGAACCTGCAGAATACCTTTCTCAGTGGGCTGCCAAAGGTCTGCATCAGAATCATCTGGGTGCCATTGTTAAAAATGCAGATTCCTGGGCCTTACAGACTCAGTTCTTGGCTGGAGCATATGAATCTCATTAATTAAGAACTTGGGGGATCTAAGGTACACTACAGTTCCAAATCCACTGCTCAAATATAAAGAAAAACAAACTTACCAAACTAGAGCTCATCCATTTCTTGTTAATGTGTGGGTTGGTTGCAGAGAAAAATTTCGTCTTATCTTGAGGCCTGGTTGATGCATATTTACACCCAAATAATGCTGAGAAAATTTTCATGTCATTGCCCTTTCAGGGATATTAGTCTAGAAATCAGATAATTTTATTCTTGGGTAGTGAGTAATCCTAGAGGGAGTTTTCTGGTTTCCTTTGAGGATGCTTACCTAACAAAATATGTTAGATTTGGGTCAAAATTTCTTATCCCCTGCCCCCCCCCCCCCATCCCCACACACTCTAAACCAGAACTTCACTTCAGTTGAAGTGGGAACATTCCTTTTGGATTTAATGAATTTGTCATTAACAAATAATGTTTTGAAGAAACTGAGTCTCCTAAATTCTCAATGGAAAAAGATCTCTATGGCCTGAAACTATTAATAGGATATTCCTCTCAGAGAATTACAATATATATTAACATATTAAGGGCTTTGAGAAATAGTGCAATAAAGAAGCCTGTTTATCCTTGTTTGGCAAGAATTACCTAAACTTATTTGAAAATTGAGCCTTCCCCACATAATTTCAATGATTACCTCCAAAACTAATGCTTCCCAAAACTCTAGGCATGCTTCTTTTTTTTTTGAATTAAAATTTTTTCTGGTTAAGGTGACTTTGATCTAAGTGACTGTTTTAAGGGGCTCACATTAGCCAAAGTTGGGACGATTTGCCTATCAAAATGAGTAAGGATAGAAATGGGTTATAAGCCATGGATATATAAGAATCCATAAGTACAATCAATCAATCAATACAAGGGAGAGAGGACAGAGGAAAGATCTTCCTAACAGTAGGGTGCAAAGTAATAAATGTAAGGAGAATGCTAATGTTTTTTAAAAAAAGTCATCATTTTGCAACCATCATTGTAAAAATTGACTCAGGCAATTACCAATGGATTCTATACTAATGGGTAGAGCTTGATGAGTAATAGCATATTTATAGTTTCTAGATATGTCCCCTCTTATTATTTATTAATTCTAAGGGAGAAAATGTTAATTTATCATGGAGAAACCTAGCTACTACTGTCTTAACCAGTACCATGTGCCTCCAGATGTGACAGCCCGAGGAAAGAATGCCACTGACATGGTATTCTTGCAACAAAATGCATAATCTGAACCTGATCACAAGGAAACATCATACAAATCCAAATTAGGCATGTTATGCAAAATAAATGGTCTATTTTTTCAAAACTATCAATGTCATGAAAGATAAAGAATGACCAAAGAACTGTTATAGATTAAAGAAGATTGAAGAGATTTACAACTAATGCAATTCATGATCCTGGATTAGAACCTAGATTAAAAAAAATTGCTCTAAATATTTACTAGGGAAATTGATGAAATGTGAATATGGATTTATATATCAGAAAATAGTACTGTATCAATGCTGTTTCCTGATTTGATAAATGTACAGTGGTAAGGGGTTATGATGCGTATTACTTATCCTTTAATGGTTTCAGGAAACAGAGAGAGAAGGAAGGAGGAAGGTAACAAATGTGGTTAAATGGTGACTCTGGGTGAATATAGGAGTTTTTGTTCAATCCTTGCAATACTTGTGTAAGTTTGAAATTATCTTTATATACATTTTTTTTTTAAGTAGAGAAGGCATTTTTTTTTTTCCAGAGAGGATATTCTGCTGCTAAAAGAGGAAAACTGGAATGTGTTTTAGGCTGTGTTTCTACAATTAACAGCTCTGCAGCTTTAACTGATGGGTAAGCGTAACAGGCTTAGATAATGCCCTCTTCACATTAAATACAAAAAGATAGGCAGTTTTGAAGGTTCAGTTGGTCAAACAGCATCGCTCACACATTTGTAATATATGAGATAATATTATGCTTTTGGTGTAAAGGTATAAAGTGAGATGCATTTACACAGGGCTTCTAGATCAGATATCATTTTATCAAACGTGCTCACTGAACACAAAGATCTTTATGGAAAAAAATAATTTGGGACATTTTGGTACAGTTTCCTCTCTTTAAAATTGGTTCAAATGGAGTTATTTAAAATATTTATAATGATACTATAAAGACAAAAAAATTAAGAACATTTAAACGCTCATAATAAAATGAAACAAATGTGTTTACTATATCATGAAATTAAGCAAAGCTATAGATAAAAAAAACACCCTAAGTAAATTTGAAAATGATGATATTGCGGTTCTGCATTAATTCTCCATTTCTACTTACCAAATGCAGGGAAGTAGTGATGTGGCTAGAAAACATCTCCACCCTGGTTCATATCTGGATACTTTTTATTTTTTCATTCTCACTTGGTGTCCACATTGATCCATGACCCATGTTGGTGCATTCATTTTAGCAGTGGCCTGTGGTCACTTACTTTTTTTTCTTTTTAAACTTTTTTTTATTATATAACATATATACAAAGCAAAGAAAGAAAAAAACATTATTTTATTTAATTTATTTATTTAATTTTTGCTTTTTTTGTTATTTTGTCATTTTTATTGTTTTGTCTTATTTTTTAAATTAAATTAAATTTTTTTAAAAGAAGCAATAGTTTTCAAAGTACTCTTTCATAAAGAAAGTGCAGTGAGATAAGTTATGTAGTGTGTCTTTCCAATAACTGTCACAAAGTCAGTATATATTTAATGTTCCTGTTGGAGTCAAGAGTCATATGATTAATACATCTCATTTCCCTGATCTCATAGGAAGAAATTTTCCTTTCATCTTTGCGTTCTTACATGGTACTGTTTTTTAAAACTTTTTTATTGTATAGTATAGCATATATACAAAGCAAAGAAAGAGAAAAGCAATAGTTTTCAAAGCACTCTTCAATAAGTGGTTATAGGACAGATCCCAGAGTTTGTCTTGGGCTACCATGCAATCCTCTCAGATTTTTCCCTAAGTTACTCCAGAATACAGGAGGCTAGAAGGCTTAAATATTTTTTTATCGCCACAATTGACTTTTTTTCCTTCTTTTTTTTGTGAAAACGTATATACAAAAAAAAAAAAAGTAATGAATTTCAAAGCAGGGCACCACAATTAGTTGTAGAACAGATTTCAGAGTTTGGTATGGGTTACAATTTCACCATTTTAGGTTTTTACTTTTAGCGGCTCTACGATACTGGAGACTAAAATAGATATCAATTTAATGATTCAGCAATCATATTCAGTTGTAACATCCTATCTTCTTTGTATAACTCCACCATCACCTTTGATCTTTCTATCCCTCTCTTAAGCGGTGTTTGGGCTATGGTCATTGTAACTTTTTCATGTTTGAAGGGACTGTCAATAATATGATGTAGGGAGATGGAACTATCTGATGCTCTGGAGAGGTTGGGCCCTTTAAGTTTCGGGACTTATCTGAACCAGGGACCCATCTGGAGGTTGTAGGTTTCTAGAAAGTTACTCTGGTGCATGGAAACTTTGTAGAATCTTATATATAGTCCTAGGTATTCTTTAGGATTGCTGGGATGGTTTTGGTTGGGGGTTGGCAGGTTATGATAGGTAGCAATGTCTAACTGAAGCTTGTGTAAGAGCTACTTCCAGAGTAGCCTCTCGACTCTATTTGAACTCTCTCTGCCACTGATACTTTATTAGTTACACTTCTTTTCCCCCTTTTGGTCAGGATGGAATTGTTGATCTCACAGTGCCAGGGCTGGACTCATCCTTGGGAGTCATAGCCCATACTGCCAGGGAGACTTTCACCCCTAGATGTCATGTCCCACATAGTGGGGAGGGCAATGATTACACTTGCAGAGTTGGGCTTAGAGAGAGTGAGGCCACATTGGAGCAACGAAAGTTATAAATCTTAGAGTTAATTCTAACAGAAGTTAACTCTTAAGTGTACCTATAGTAGGCTAGGCTACCTCTGCTACCCACATAAGCTTCACAAGAGTAAGCTTCAAGATCAAGGGCTTGGCCTATTGATTAGGATGTCCTTAAAGTTTGACACAGTATCAGGGATTCCCTGTTGGTAAAGTTTAATAGTTCCATATTTTTTCTCCCAACCCTCAGGGGACTTTGCCAATACTTTTTGATTATCCAGGCATTACATTAAGCTATACAGGATTAAAGGCCCTCTTTCTTATTCTGGGCTCCCTGTGTTTCAATTGTTCAAGTGAGCTATATGGAGAGGTTGAGTTAGATTAAGTGCTACAGAAAAATTAGGTTCCAGACAAAATAAACTTTTCTTCCTTTGGTCTCAAAGAGTATGTGTTGTTCTAAAATATAAACAATGTCTTCTTTACACCTGTGTTCTGAATTACTTTAACCCTGACATGGTCACTTACTTTTGTCAGGGCTTATATATGAATTGCGGAGAAATCTCAGTTTATCTGCCAAAGCAAAGTTTAGCATTTGAAGTACAAAATATAAATCTCTTCATCATCATGGCTTTAGCTATTTGCTTTCTATCTCTTACTGTAAGGATTCATGTCACTACTGAAAATGCGATTAATTTCCATTTGGTATTTGCTTACTGCTATTGCTGTTCAAAATGTCTTTTCTTTGCTATAGCAAAGAAAGAATTTTCAGGATTTTAGGTGTAGGACACAGAACAAATTCCAGGCTAAGCACTAGTTAAAAAAAGTCTCCCCCACTACCTAGAATTAATTTACTTTATTGTTACTTCCTGTGTTTTGCTATCAGTGACCCCCCATGATATCAGCAGCTTTTGGTTAAAAGCTGCCTTGATAGGCTTTTAACAGTCTCAAGCCAAGTTAAATAGGTGTCATACGCTCCCAGTGATTTCCTAACATAGGTCCTAGATCCACATTGCAATATTTCAAGAAATGCCTTATTTTTTTTTAATTAGAAGGTTTAAAATTGAGCTACAGCAAAAATGCACAGAATCCATGAGTCTCTCCTAAAATTCTTTGCTGTTGAAATTTCTTTCAAGACGCAGGACTCAGCTGGATACTGCAATGCTGGTGAAAAGTTTGGGGTTGGGAAGGAAGAGAGGTTTCCTTGCCTCTGTATAAGCCCTCTGGTCCCTGCCTAGTTCTCAGAGAACGAAAGGTTATACAGCTGTCTAAACCTCCACCAAACACTGATTTCTACTGTGTGTGAGTTAGTTCTGGACCAGCATCAATCAGAACACACCCGTTAGCAGGAACTGTCACGAACATAGGAGCAGCCACATGGTAAGAGAGATTCTCCCTTTAGCAGCATCAGTTCTTTGGGGTCTGTATAAACATAGCCTCCTATGAAGTTGACTTACAGCTTGCCATACTGTTTACAGATTGTTCTGAAAATGAGATGTCATGTGAGGGAATCCCGGGGTGCAGCTCTTGAAGTGAATTCAATATGAAAAATTGAAGTGATGTGGGATTTTAGTATATGACAAAAACCTGTACAGAATTGTAGATGAAAGGAAGTTAGTACTGTAAATTATGTTATCACGGATGAGGACCATTTATATCAATCATTAGGGTTGGAGGATGAATTTGTATAGGGGTAATTGATGAGTCACATTTTAAAAAGCTAATGTAGATAATAGATGAGTAGAGAATAATACCTCTGGTGCTTGGGCCTGCAGCTGTCCTCTGGGTTACAGTAGCTAACAGTAGGGAAATTATTTTTGACCGTGTATATAAGGAAATGCTGAGTATCTTTTCCTCTAGACATCCCTGGCCATCCTAAGTCATTACAGGCACTGAAAATCAGGTAAGGATTTTAAAGCATGACTTACACATTCCAGAAGAGAAGTCCTGTGTGGTCTGTTTTACTGAAAACACAGTAAAATTTAGTGAGCCCTATTTATTCATTAGTAATCTAGTGGCAGAGATGAATCTTAATTCCCGATGTGCTTTAAGTGCTGCTGCTATTATTTGTTGGGATTTTTTTTAACTTTTTT
Source organism: Tamandua tetradactyla (assembly GCF_023851605.1). NCBI lineage: Eukaryota > Metazoa > Chordata > Mammalia > Pilosa > Myrmecophagidae > Tamandua > Tamandua tetradactyla. Next base: position 109,253,496 of record NC_135331.1, read on the forward strand.
CCTATTAAAGCTTCATCCCAGGCGTTGAGTTTATTTGGCACTAAGTTAAAAGGAGAGGATGTCATTAAAAAAAGGGGCTACTTTACTATTCCTATTAATACAGCATCTCAGTACCAATACTACTAAAATCCAATTGATTAGAAGTCTGAAGTCTGTCATCAAAGGGTAATTAAGAAACTATTAGAATTCACAGATATTATTTTTTTAATCTAAAAATATAAACCAGAGTAAAGTGGTTGAAATTTTGTATGATACATTTCCTCTTTCTAGGTTTTGGCAATATGATATTAGCTATATCATATTAATTTTATCATTTACCTACAGTATTTGTAGAACATTTGCTGTCCTAAAGGTACAAATACATTAAAAAAAAAAGAAAAACTAAAGTTTCTACTGATAAAGAGCTCTGGTTTCACTGACAGTTATGAATAAGAACATTTCTAGTTGGAGCAGATGATGGACAAGGTCTGAAGTATCAGAAGATTGACGTAGCTAATAAAGATATATCTGTACATTATTTAAAACTGAAGTTCACAGCACAAACAGAACTTTAATGGAAACCAAAGGGATAATAAATGGTACTTTATCTTCCTGGAGATTGATAATTCAATTTGTAAGATTTTCCCTTTCTCCCCAAAACCCAAGGAAATAATAAGGTCAAGCTCATTTGAAGTATTTGAGAACTTCATATTATATAGGCAAAATTGAGTGAATATATCCGGAGAGAAACCCCCTTTCCTTTTAAACCTGAAGTCCAAATTGATGTTTTCTCCTAATATGAACAAATTTTCACTAGGATATTTTAAACTCCCTTTGCCTACCTAACTCCCCTTGCTCACTTGAGGGCCTTGGGAAGACTGTCTCTGATACTGACTTATTTTTATCTCACCCTGAGTTTCAAAGAACCAGGAATACTGGGATTGAATTGGAACTATTTCTGAAGGTGAGTCAGATAAATACAGTGGTTGGCTGGTTTTCCCTCCTTGTTGCAGGCACCCTGGAGATGGGAGCAATGGCTGTTCAATGTGCCTTGGGCAACACTGGATACAGAACCATTTCTTGACTGTCTAGGGTCATAGGATCTTTTTAAACTTAAGTTTGGGTGCCTACTGCATTAACTTGACTGCCAGTCCTTTCTTATCTTTTTGCAAAGGCTTTCAATGGTAGTTGAAAAACAGGGTAGCTTGTCTTAACTAGTAGTTTTCCCCTTATTTAGCTATCTTTGTTTTGATTTTGTTCCTGTCTTGTCTTAAATAACCTCTCTAAATTTGGCTGCTCTGAAACTTGACATAGGGAGGAGCTGATGAGCTCAAGGGCTACTCAAAAGACTTTCATAGTCCTATATTAGCCCTTTCCTATCTAAATTCACTGCTGGTTGTATTTTTTTGGAACATTCAAACATTCTTGAAATGTATAGTTTCATTTTTAAATTTTTTTGGTCCACCACTGAAGGCTTATAAAAGAATTCAATTTATTTCAATAAAGAAAAGAGTTCCTGTTACAGGTCCAGGACTATACATAAAAGTGAGGACCAAATAAAAGCAAGGGGGAGCATTCTGCATCCATGAGATAACCAAAGAATAACATGAAACGATAAAAACAAGATACAGTTATGGCCCAACATTTAATTTCCTTAATGTGAGATTTTTTTTTTGAGTCTACAGACTAAGCCTTGTGATTATGATGTTAATATTTCCTCATCATTAAAAAAAGCAACCTTGCAATATTACAGTTGTTTCAGTCAGTATCTGGAAGAACAATGATATGTGATTACTAGGTGTGCTGGTTTGAAAGGATTCATGTACCCTAGAAAAGCCATGTTTTAACTCTAATCAATCTTGTGGGAGCAACGGTTTCTTCTAATCCCTATTCAGCACTACAGATTGGAAACTTGACTAGGTTATCTCCATATGGACATGACTCAATCAATTGTGGGTATTAAATTTGATTAGATAGAGACATGTCCCCACCCATTCTGTGTGGGTCTTGATTAGTTTACTGAAATCCTTTAAAAGAGGAAGCATTTTTGAAAAACCTTCAGAACAACATAGCCACAAGAAGCAGAGACCTTTGGAGTTGAAGAAGGAAAATGCCTCCCACGCAGCTTCATGAAGCAAGAAACCGGGAGAGAAAGCTAGCAGACTGTCATCAGGTTCACCACGTGCCTTCCCACTTGAAAGAGAAACACTGAACTCATTGGCCTTTCTTGAGTGAAGGTAACCTCTTGATGGTGCCTAGGCTTGGACATTTTTATAGACCTGCTTTAATTTGGAGATTTTCATGGCCTTAGGACTGTAAACTTGTAACATTAAATTCCCCCTTTAAAAAGCCATTCCATTTCCAGTGTAATGCATTCCAGCAGCTAGCAAACTAGAACACTAGGTATATTTAAATCCTTGATAAAAACACATCAAATCACTATTTTAAGTTTCTAAGCCATGAAGATAATAGAATACTAGAAATGATTTTTATTAATGTGAGAAAAGCACAAGACTAGGTGTGCTAGGGGTCAAGATACTTGGGTTCCTGTGCTGGCTCTGCCACTAAGTAGCCACGTGACCTTGTATAGCTTTCCTAACCTCCTTAAGCTCCAGTTTCTTCATCCTAAAATGAGGGAACTGAGGTAGACCAGTTAGGCATTTGGACCCTTTCATCTCTGAGACTGTCTGTGTTAGGAACACATTCTAAGCAGTAATAATCATCTGGCCCCTTTCTTAAAAAAAAATTCTCCTGTTGGGGTATATATTCAGGTGGCAGCTGGGGGCTCTGTTCTGTCAACTTATTAATGAAAATATTACTGAGTTTGTTCAGAAGATCTACAGATATGCTAATTGGCAGCTGCTCCATTCTTCTCAGGGAGCAATTCCAAGTGAAATATTTAGTATTGAGTTTGAAATATTTCTTCCTTATTCCTGCCTGAGGGATTTATGTAAAAGAATAAAAAATTTACCCTAAGTCAGAAGATTCTGTGGTCTGATCCACCTCTTTTAGGACTTGATGAGCAGGAGGGAAGGTTGTGGCAGTTTTTCATTTTCTATGAGAATGTCACTGCTTGGAACAATAATGGAGTCTGGAATTGCTCTTCATAAAAGTGTATGAAATTATCAGCAGAATGGAAGGGAAATGCAGCAGGTGAGATCAGAGATATAAAAATAATTTTCCTATTACAAAGTAGTTTTCTTTCTTTAAATGGCATGCAGGGCTAATCCACCCTGATATCCACACTGAGTATTTATCTGGTAATATATTTCTTTGCACATAACTTCATATTATATTACTATTGTGATAAATTCTCCTCTATCTGGAGCTTTCCCAATTGGTGTAACATCATAGGCAAAGCTATTTCTGTCAATGATTCAGGTGACTGTGCACACTCTTTAGATAGAACTCCAGACCATAGATGGGACACTCTGTTCAACATGACATGTGAAAGACTAATAGGAATTATGAACTTTAAAAATCTTTACTAAGTTTGCAAGAGAAATAGGGAAAAGACAACTCAAGTATCCCAGGACAAGCCAACCACAATGCCTTGGAGGAACTGGCATTCATGTAACCCTTAGAATGTAAATTGAATAATAATTTTGTAGACTTTAAAGCCACAGCAGATGCCTGGGGTCAATATTCAATGCAGAAAAAAAGATACTCTACTTAAAATTCTGTTATAGAAACTTGAAGACTTTTTCAGATTTCCAAGGCTTTCTACATGCAGAAAAAAATTTTCTGTTGCGCACATGCATGATACATTATACATGCAGAAATTCTAGGGGCTTATGGGTGGGGGTAGAGGGAGTAATTATGGACTGCTATTCAGAGAAAAGGCAAGGGAGGAGACAAAATTGTATTTTAATGTCAAAAATATTTCAAAGACGTTTTTAGAAAGGGAAGAAGCTGAGCAGGAAGGAAGACGTAGAGCTGTCCCCAAAGAGATTTGCTTAGAGCTGAGAGCCCTCCAGATCATTCTCTGGAGAATGGTCTTAGAGTTAGAAAGAATCATTGAATACCTGAAGCTTGAACTTTATTCCCTGCTCTGTCTCTGTCTGGAAATGGCACTTCTCTTTTCTGTGTTTGCTTTCTCACTTTAAAAAAATTCTATCAGCCCTGGCTATTTATTCCAATTCAGAGAATTTCTTTAATTTATAATGTTCACCAACATTCTTTGCATTCAATAGTCATTAAATCAGTTTTATTTCAGTCGGTTTCTATGTCATTTAACTCAAATCAGAACTGAGGACTACATTTCTAAATGCAGGTGCCAATATTGGAGCACATAAGAATCGCTCTTCTTGCTACTAAGCGGGTTAGGTGCCACATATAGCACCGTCTGTCCTTGTAGAGAAAGGGCTCACTTCTCCATGTACGAAGCAGAGATAGAAATCCAAAGTTTGGCTATAATTCACCATGACTCATGCAAAGAAAGATGAGCAGACTGGTGTAGTGGGAAAAAATAGGAACTCTGAAGTCAGACAGGCCTGCCTGGCTCATCCATTTACTGGTTTCTTGGTCCTGGCAAAGTTGCTTAAACTCTAAACTTCGTCTTCTCTCAACTGCAAAATGGATTTATAATATTTATATTATAGGAATGTTCTAAAGGGTTAATGAGTAGGGAGTGCAAATCACTCAGCACAATATCTGGCAAATCACAGATATTTAAATCGACATTAATTGAGCAAATCCCTTCCTGCTCTAATCCATTCCTCTCACCCCAAATAAAAACACTTACTTTAAAGGCAATGTGTTCTATGAATTGTATACCACAGCAATTGTTCAATGAGGTGGACTCTTCGTGATGTAGCTGTATTGGGTGATGAATGGTGGTGCTCCTACCTTGGTGGACAGAGCTACTGCCGACTCTCACCTTTTTCTTTCTTATCAGCACCCAGTCCTCTAGTTCTCTGTCCTCAGGGACACATATCTCTGTCCTAAACAGTGGTAAACTAATTCAACTCCCTGTTCTTAGTGGCTGGGATAAATTGGATTATGTATCCCAATGTAGGCATGTTTTTAATCTTAATTTGCATTCCTGTGGATGTGAACCTATTGAAAATAGGAGCTCTTAAAGATGCTATTTTAGTTAAAGTGTGGTCCAACTGAGTGCAGGAGGGGCTTAATCCGGATGCTGGAGACTTCATACAGAGAAAGAAACCAGAAGTGAGAGTGAGAGAAAGGGAGGGTCTGGAAGATGGAAGTCATTGGAACTAGGGAAGAAAAGGAGACACCATCATTATGTGATGCAAGACAAGAATATAAGCCAAGGAACCCCAGGGATGGTTGACAGTCAACACCTGAATAGTACAGACTCTGGAGAGGCAGTATAGCCTTGCTGATGCCTTGATTTTGGACTTCTCTAGCCCCTAAACAGTGAGTCAATAAACTCCAACTGTTAAGGCCTATCCATTGCATGGTATTTGTCATAGCAGCTTTGCAAACTAAGGCAGTGGCTTATAAGTAAACCATCTGCCTGCACCTCAGTTAGTGATTCAGAGGGGTTAATAAGCAATTGCCACCTGCTGAGCTATATCCTTTCTCTTTTATATTTTTCTGTATTTAAACTTCAATTTTACCATATTATTCACTATTGTCTAAATCATTTAATACTTTATTAGTCTTGTATATATTTTTATATTAATAACTACAAATACATAAAACTATATATAAACCATAATATATGTAGGATTATAGTGACACCAATATTTTTCAGAGTAACATATCTTGTTTCTTCCTTTTTATTTAAAGGCCCCTGGTAAGGAATTTGATTTGGCAATGAACCCCAGGGATAATACCTTGCTGAGGCTGGGGGTCCTGCAAACTAATGTTAATTAGGATGAGACTCTTTTACTTTGGTCATCAGTTTGCACCTAAGTAGCTGAAGACAGCTGGGCTTTCAATATAAATCTGGCTGTTGTACCTTGACTATAATACAATAGCTTGAGTTTGGTGCCAATGTCATGTTTCAAATACAACTATGATGGCTTTTAGTTATATATTTTAAAGGGATAGTGACTTTTCCTGAGCCTGGCCTGAGCCAGGCAGGACTCCAACCAACTCACTCACTGGGCCAATTCTTTGGGACAGCCTGAGGCTACAACTAGCTCCCATGCTCGCTATAACCAGCTGACAGACATTTTTTTAGCCTAGGAACCCCCAAAAGGAAAGTTCAAGATAAGGGCTAGTATTCAGGTTGCTCATTATGGGAAGTGAGCCCAAGAAACAGGACTAAGAGTAAAGCAGAACAACAAAACCAGAAGAGGGGAAAAACCAATCAAATGGCATGCTATGGAACTGACAATCGCTGCATGACAGTGGTTTGCTCATGCTGGAGACCATTCAGAAGAGGCTGGTAGAACTCACACTAGACATAAGAGAGGCACCCTATCTTCTAGCGGCTAGTCCTTTGGGTCCAGAATTGTCCATCCCCTCACCCTACCCCACCCCACCCCTCCCCGGAGCGCTCGACTTGTACTTTCAGGTGTGCGCATGCGTTAGACTTGCTGTGCGTTCCCACTACGCAGAAAGCAAAATGTAAGCGGTCCCTCTGAGAGGGCTTTTCCTGGCGTCCTTGGGAATATCCCGAGGTAACAGAATGTTGCAAGAGTCATAAGAAGTATCTAGTACAGAAGTGCTTGTTAGGTTCCAACCAGTTGAAGAGGGACGTAGTTCCCCTGGGGACCTGACTGGTGTGGTGTGAAACACAACTTTTGATATCTAAGGTCCACGGGCTTCAAATACTTTAGGGGGAGGTCTTAGCTGGATTCCCCTGACAGCAAAACCTGTGACAAAAGTTTGAATGGGGGTAGTTTATTTATGTGTTTGGTTCTAAGGAGCCAAAGGGGTCCAATATTGGGAAGCAGGGAAAGTGAATGCAAGGATACATCAGGATGGATTTTTTATTTGGCCACCCCCCAGGGGCGACTGGGACTTGATTCTACCTGGACTTGTGAGGAACCTTATGACATGTGACTTTCATTGACCCCAAAACTTAAGGAAGGTAAGTATATCTCCTGAGGTTACAGGGTGTGGTAGTTGTGGATTCAGTTGTCAACTTGGCCAGGTGAAGGTACCTAGTTCTGTTGCTGTAGACATGAGCCAATGGTACGGTGAACCTCATCTGTTGCTCATTACATCTGCAGTCGGCTAAGAGGCATCCTTGCTGTAATGAATGGCTTTTGATTTAATTGTCTGGTGCTTAAATGAGTGAGCTCAACATAGCACAGCCCAAGCAGCTCAGCAGACCTCATCTCAGCACTTGCAGCTCAGCCCAAGCCTTTGGAGATGCAGAAAGAAATTACCCTGGGGAGGGTTGTTGGAACCCAGAGGCCTAGAGAGAAGGCCAGCAGAGATCGCCTTGTGCCTTCCTTCCCACATAAGAAAGAACCTCAGTTGAAAGTTAGCTGCCTTTTCTCTGAAGAACTAACTAAATAAATCCCCTTTTATTAAAAGCCAATCCATCTCTGGTGTGTTGCATTCTGGCAGCCAGCAAACTAGAACACAGGGTTAATATGCGGAAGAGGATGGAATTTTAAATTTTATTTTATATTTTTTATTAAGAAATCTTCACATATATTCCATACATGGTGTACAATCAGTGGCTCACAATATCATCACATAGTTGTGTATTCATCACTAGGATAATTTTTTAGAACATTTGCATCACTCCAGAAAAAGAAATAAAAAGAGAAAAGAAAAACTCATACATACCATACCCTTTCAGAGGATGAATTTGAATCCTGGTCTGTATGACTCCAAGGCCTTTCTCATAACTAGTAGGCTGTAATGATGCTTGTGTTCATAATTCATGCCTGTTCAAAACCTGAAAGCATGAGCAATAAAAGAAAAAATAGATAAAATGAACTTCATCAAAATTAAAAACTTTTCTTATGTTGCTTTAGCGTCTTAGCTGCTTTGACAAATACCATAGGAATTTTTTAAATCTTTTTTTTTTTAGCTTTAATAGTATAGGAATTTACTGGATTAAGAAATCCAAAGAAAGATTTAACAAATGAGACATGGGTCAGCCAGGGATGAAGTTAGGCCTCAAGATTGATTCAAAGAAAGGACACTAGTAAAAAGCTTTCTCCTGACTCTTGAATCTGTTCTTCACATTTGTCAATTATTTTTTATTACTGAAGTTGTGGGTTTTTAGAAAAATCATGCATAAAATACAGAGTTTTCATGTACCACTCCATTATTAATACTTTGCAATAGTGTAGTGCATTTGTTATAATTCATGAAAGACCATTTTTATAATTGTACTTAAACTATGCAGTCCATTGTTACAATGGACTATACAATGAGGTTCACTGTGTGTTGTAGAGTCCTGTTTTTTTTTTTTAATTTTTATTCTAGTAACATCTACACAACCCAATAATTTCCCCTTTTAGCCACATTCAAATATATACTTCAGTGTTGTTAATTTGTGTTCAGTGTTGTGCTACGATCACCACCACCCATTACCAAAACTTCACATTCAGCCCAAATGGAAACTCTGTACAATTTAAGCATTATTGGCTCCTGGTTTCAGAGACTGCAAGGCTTGCTTCCTCTGAGGCTTGATATCTTCTGGCTGGCCAGCAATCTTTGGGGTTCCTTGGCTTTTCCATCATATGGCAGTGTACACAGCAGCATCTTCTTTCTCTTCCAGGTTCCATTGACTTCCAGTGTAGTTGCTTCTCTCTGTAAGGCCTCCAGCTGTAGGATTAAGCCCCATTCTGATTCAGTTGGGCACACCTTAAGTAATATCATCTTCAAAGTCCTATTTACAATTGGTTCACACCCATGGGAATGGATCAAGACCAAGAACATGTTCTTCTGAGGTAGATGACTCAAAGCCACCACAACGTTGAAGGGCATTATCCAGAAAATGAAAAAACAACCTACAGAGTGTATAGAATGGGAGAAAATGGTTGCGAACCGTATGTCTGATAAGGTTTTAATGTGTAGAATATATAAAGAACTGTTATAAACTCAGCAACAAAGTGACAGACAACTCAAAAAATGGGCAAAGGATGTGAATAGATATTTCTCTAAAGAAAGATATATAGATGGCCAATAAGCACATGAAAAGATAGATACTCAATATCATTGGTCATCAGGGAAATGCAACTCAAAACTACAACACAAAACTTCATATCCCGTAGAATGGCTGTTATGGGGAAAAAAAAAAACAGAACATAACAAGCATTGGCAAGGATGCAGAGAAATAGGAATGCTTGTACATTGTTGGTAAGAATGTAAAATGGTGCAGCTGCTGTGGAAAACAGTTTGGAAATTCGTCAGAAAGTTAACTTAGAAATGCCAAATGACCTGGCAATTCTACTTCTATACTTCTGTGTATATACCCCAGAGAATTGAAAGCAGAGACTCAAACAGATATTTGTACACCATTGTTCATTGCAGCATTACTCACAACAGCCAAAAGGTGTAAGCAACCCTGAATAGATGACAAAAAAAATGTGGTATGTAAATGCAATGGAATGTTACTAAGCTATAAAAAGGAATGAGTTTCTGATATATGCTTCAATGTGGATGGACCTTGAAAAAATCATGTTCAGTGAAATAAGCCAAACATAACTGGACAAATATTGTGCGATTTCACTTAATAGGAGTTATCTAGAATAAGCAAATTCTTAGAGATAGGAAGTAGTTTTCAGTTTACCAGGCGCCAGGAGTGCACGTGTGGAAGAATACGAAGTTATTGCTTAATGGGTGAAGAGTTTCTCTTGGTTATGATGAAAAAGTTTTGATAGTGGTTGGTGGTGATGGAAGCATAACGTTCTGAATGTAATTAATACACTGAATTGTACATGTGAAATTGACTAAAATGAGAAAATTTGAGTTGTATATATGTTATCCTAATAAAAAGTTAAAACAGAACTCCAGCAATCTAGAAAAAATTAGATTCCAAGTAAGAGCAAAATTATCACACATCCTTATCATCAGTCATAGATTGGCTCTCCAATGGAATCTTTTGTAAACGTTGTCATGTCATTATGGCTTTTCAATTCTGTGTCTATCATTAGACTGCCACCAGAATTTAAGATAATAAATAGATTTGCCTGCCACTGGTGACTTCATGTACTATTGTTGTTTTGTTTGTTTATTTATTTTTTAACTTAGGAAAGAATTAGGGAATCATTTAAGTAAATATGTGCCACCATAATGATTAAGAGATATGAAATTATGTATCTTGGGCAATTTTTCTATGATGAGAATAAGTAGAACCATCAAAAGAATATTTTGTATTATAGCACAGCTGGTATTTTTCGATCGAGAGTTGTTTGTGTCTTCACTGTTTATGTTACAGGCAAGCTAAAGCATCTGCGGATGCTGATTTTTGATGTTAATGGAGAGATGGTTTATCTGTTTCTACAACTGCTTAGGACTTGCTTAACCAAAATGAAAACGGAGCAGAGTTTGTCTTTGATATCTTAAGGCTCTTTTTTGCTACCTGTTCCATTTCTCTGCATTCTCAGATGTCAGGTACCTCTATTCTCTCAAGACAGTCTTTGTCATCCATCATATTTATAGTTTAGTGGGGACTTAAATCAGTGGGTAGCCTGTACCAGAGATACTGGCATTTACTATCCCTTGCTTCTCCTTGTCTTTCTCTTTATGTTCCAACAACTCTGAATTATCTATGGTAGCCTAAACCCAACATGCTGGTTCTAACCTTTGCTCTACTCATATATCATTATCTCTAAGACCTTTTCTCCCTCCTTTTTCTTGGCTGGTTTCTGCTCATCTTTTAAGACTCAGTCCAGGGATGCGTATTTCCAGGAAGTGAACCCTGATTCGCCCATCCCTTCCAGAAGGTTTAGAAGACCCTCTTTGCTGGTCCTATAATGTTCTTTGTCTGTATCTATTCTTATACTCACCACATTATTTTGTAGCTGTTGCTTTCATTACACAGTGATCATATTAAAAATAACTGTTGTGCTTTATTCACATTTATTGGCTCAGCAACTACTAAGTAGGAGGCACTTAATAAATGTTGCTAAATTGATTTTGAATTAACTTGAATATTTTTTGGTTCAGGAGATCTTTCTGGAGCTCCTAAAATAACATGATAAAACTGCTACTTCCATTTCCCCTGGTGGAATATCAATGTTTCCATTCTATAACATCTTGCTTTCAGGGTTTATAACTTGGTGAAAAGTTAAGCTTGATCTACATAGTTTCATTTGATTAAAATAATTTTGCATAATAGTGGTGAGGGGGAGAATGAGATTGGCATGGAAGAGAAAATGTGTTTCTGAATTTTAAATGACACCAGAAACCATTTTCAAACCAAAAGCGTATCCTTTGGGTTTACTGATATTGTGTGCCAATTCTGAGTATTGCATAGCTTACTAGAAGCTTCAGAATAATTAAAAAATATGCATGCTTTGTAGATAGTGGAATGTCCAGAAAGTTGCAGCCTTGAACTTCTATACTCATTGTTCCTTTTCCTTCTTATAATTCCTTCATGTATGGGAATATTACCATATATATGTAGTCATTTATATTTAAGTGTTTGAATTCAGTGCTTAGGCAACCTATATAATTCTGAGTTTTAAAGACTGTATAAATACATGCTCATGGATATTAAGGGAATTTTCAATTCCCATTTCATACATAATCATGTCATGCATTCTAGAAACACAGTGTTGGGGGAAAATTGCAAATAAAAGTCATTCATATCTAATGCCATTAGTGAGAAAACTTTAATATTAAAATGGTAAACATCAATTATTGCTATCAATATGACCGCTTGGTAGAATGAACTAAAAAACTTGAAACATAGGCAGTTAGAATACATATTCTGTGACGTTTTAAATATTTGGAACTCTGTTGAATGAACGGTCAATTATGTGCATATATATGTGATTTACTGTTTACTTGTACTGTCAGTGTTTCTGAAGTTATTTTTCTCCACTATTATCTCTACCAGTCTTCTTTCAATGCTTTCTAATGACTGTTTTCAAAAACTTCTTTCCAGAGTATTCCTTAAATTGTACTAGCTTACCGAAATGATTTTTTCTGTATTTATCATAATTTGTTTATACAATTTATTGCACATACTTTTACATGCATACAGTACTCTGTGACCATTTTAGTGTCTTAGGTTTATTCAGTGGAATTAACTGTCTACTCCAATGTACGTGTGTGTTCGTATTTTGTTACACATGGTGCAAATTTCATAAAGAAGAAAAGGTTCTATCTAGTTCACTATGTGTATCTGTCAGGGTTGAACAGAGCTGCAGACCAGGAAGATGCATATATGCATATAAGTATGTGTGTGTGTATAACTTTGTATATAACTAAGAATTGACATTCAATTGTGAGGGCTGGCTAAGCAATTTCAAAATCTGTAGATTGGTCAGGAAGGGAAGATCATTGAGAAGATAGAATTTCATGGACATTCATGAGGAACAAATGTAGCTGTTGTGTACAGGGGGAGTTTCTTTTCTCTCTCTCTCAGAGTTCTCAACCTTGCTTTTAAAGCTCAGTGAAATAAGTCAGGACTACTGAAATTATCCAGGATGCTCCCATTTGCTTAAAGTCAGCTGATTGAGGATTCCAAGTACATTTGCAAAATCCCCTTAGAGCACACCTAGATTAGTGTTTGATTGAATGACTGGTGCCTGTAGCCTAGTGAAGTTGACACATCAAAAAAGCCATCACACTACATTTATACTATGAATAGGGGGATATGGTGCTTATTTGTGAAGTAACTAAAGAATAATTTAAGGCAGAGCAAGTATTTTTGAAATTCAGGGGATTTGAAATGTTGTTAAGTGAAGTAGATTTGAAGTATGGGAGTTGACTCTGCAGGGAGGCCATGGAGAATATTCCAGATTAAGAAAGAAGGTTAAGTAAGGGGCAGGAACACTGCTGGTTGGCAGTGGTTGCAAACTCAAATACCTCTGTGGGTCACACAGGTAATGCAAATAAATGAAGTGGGCAGGCATGTAAAATAGTCAATGGTGGGAATTGTGCTTACCTGAAGAGCTTATACTCATCTTGAAGTAATTTAAATTAAAGCAAGTGCAAAAACATACAGAAAGCACTGTTTCAGCCAAAGAAAAAACAAATACAAATAAACATACAAACAAAATACACTGGGTCATCTATCAAAGGATCTACATAGAGAATGCTGGTTGCTAGCTGAGTGATGTTGGGCAAATTACTTAATTTCTCATCTGTTAATGTACATTGTGATTTCCTATTTATTATGCTTATTTTTTTTTTTTTTTTTTTTTTTAAAGGAAAGACAGAGAGAAGGAAGGAAGGAAGGAAGGAAGAAAGGGAAACATTTTTAAACATTTTCTTGTTTTATTGTATTCTGTTTCTCCGTTTTTGTTACATGGGCTGGGGCCGGGAATCGAACCGAGGTCCTCCGGCATAGCAGGCAAGCACTTTGCCCGCTGAGCCACCGCGGCCCGCCCTATGCTTATTTTTGTTGCCTGTTTTCTTCCTATGAATGTAAGTTCTACATTACATGTCCACTGAAGTCCCCCAAGTGCCTGGAATAATACTTCACGCATAAGAGACTATATTTAGATGTGAATACAGATATAGTACAGATATTAATATGTATTTGAATGAATGATTTAATTCACAGTCACTTAGGTCACCCATGTCTTCAGCTCAAAGCCTGAGCAGAAATCCCCAGATTCCCAGAGAATAGGGAATATCCCATTTAATATCCTGATACGTACAGATTTTTTAAAAAACAACTTTTTATTTTGAAATACTTTCAAACTTATAGGACAATTACAAAAAGAATGCAAATCCCATACAGAGAATTCCAACATCTCTCCAGATACCCAGATCAACCGATTTTAATACTTTGCCAACTTTGCCGTGTCATTCTGTTTGTCCATCCATCAATCAATTTATCTAACTATCTGTTAATTAGTCCATGAAGTGTAGGGAGTATACATTATTTTCCATGAACACTTAATACTGCCAAGTACATTTCCTAAGAAAAAGACATTTACTTATGTAGCCACCTTAAGTGTAGTTATCAAGTTCAGGAAATTTAAAATTTATATAAAGCTTAGAGTCTATATTCCAGTTTTCTCTTGGATCCTGATAATGTCTTTTTTGAGCCTTTTCTCCTCCTTTGTTAGATCCTGTCCTGGATCATGAATTGCATTTAATTGTCACTGTCTCTTTGGTTGCCTTTTCTTTTCTTCTTTTCTTTAAAAAATGTTGGGTACGTGTCACAACATGAACTTTTCCATCTCAGTCAGCCCCAAGCATACATTCAGTGAGATTAATCATATTCACAATGTTGTAGTACCCTCACCACTTTCCACTGTGAAAATGTTTCTATTTCTCCAAATAGAAACCCTATACCAATTATGCATTAATACCCCATTACCCCAATCCCCTGTGCCTGGCACCTTTACTCTACTTTCTGTCTCTATGAACTTGTATATTCTCTGATATTGTTTTGTAGTTACCATGTGGCCTATATTTAACATACTACAGCAGTCTAATTTGTCATGATACCAACTTAACTTTAGTAATATACACAAACTGTGTCGCTATACTCCTTTATCCTCCCATCCTTTATGTAGTTCTTGTCACAGATTACATGTTTATACATTATAAGTTCAAACTGATTGATATACTACTTTTTTTTTGCATTTGCCTTTTAGGTAAAAAGTGGAGTTACAAACAAAAATACATTAGTACCGGCATTTATATTTACCCATGTCATTACCCTCATCAGGATCTTTATTTCTTCATGCAGTTCTAATCTATTGACTATCGATCTTTCCTTTGAATCTGCAAAACTCTCTTTAGCATCTCTTATAAAACTGGTCTAGTGGTGACGAACTCCCTCAGCTTTTGTTTATCTGGAAATGTCATAATCTCTCCCTCATTTTTGAAAGACAGTTTTTCCAGATATAGAATTCTTGGTTGGTAATTTTTTTGCTTTCAACACTTTAAATGTACCATCCTACTGCCTTCTTAACACTGTGGTTTCCAATGAGAAGTTGGCTCTTAATATTATTGAGGCTTCCTTGTATGAGATACAGATCTCTTGCAGTTCTCAAAATTCTCTCTTTACTTTTGGCATTTGACAGAGTAGAATATGCTGCAGCATGGGTCTATATGGGGTTATCCTATTTGAAGTTCATTGGGCATTTTGCATGTGTATATTCATGTCTTTTATTAAATTTGGAAATTTTTTGAGCCATTATTTCTTTGAATATTCTCTCTTTCCCCATCTCCCTTTCTTCTCATTCTGGGACTCCCATTACCTGTATTGGTAGTGTACCATAGTTCCTTAAACTTTGTTCACTTTTCTTCATTCTCTATTTTTTCTGTTCCTCATACTGGATTATTTCATTTGTCTTATCTTTGGAGTTTACTGATTTTTTCCATCGGCTCCAATCTGCTGTTGAGTTTCTCTAGAGAATTTAAATTTCTGTTACTGTGGTCTTCACCTCTGTTTCATTTTCATAATTTCCATCTCTTTATTGATATTCTCTTTGTGTTCATCTGTCATTTTCCTGATTTTCTTTTGTTTTTTTTGTTCAGATTTTCCTTTACTTCTCTGAGCACTTTTATGACTATTTTAAAAATGTCTTTTTTTGAGTGCTTACTCCGTACCATACTTTGCCAGTTTGAATCTGTTGTATACCCCAGAAAAGCCATGTTCTTTGATCCTCATTCAATATTGCTGTGTGGTATCTTTTTTATTGTTTCTGTGGAGATGTGACCCACCCAGTTGTGGGTGGTAACTTTTGATGAGATGGTTTCCATGGAGATGCATCTCCACCCATTCAAGGTGGGGCTGCTTACTGGAGCCCTTTTTGGAAAGAACCATGAGAGCCACCAGAACCAACAAAGCCAACAGAGCAGACAGAGCCCCAGGGAAGCTGTTGAAGAGAAAGCGATCAGGTCTCATCATGTGCCTTTCCACCTCAGAGAGAACCCTGAACATCATCAGCCTTCTTGGACTAGGGTATCTTTTCCTGGATGTCTTAGATTAGACATTTTTATAGCCTTGCCTTAATTTGGACATTTTCACAGCCTTAAAACTGGAAGCTTGCAATTTAATAAATCCCCCCTTCTAAAAAGCTGTTCTGTTTCTGGTATATCACATTCTGGCAGTTTACAAACTAGAACACAAGCTCAGAATGGTTTCTAGATGAGGATAAGATGGGGTTTCATTTTTATTTTCCTACAGGAAATACTGAGATGGGGATAAGTACTTGCTATAGGGTTTCGTTGGGGATGCACAAAAGCCATTAGTGGAGCATCAGTGACCCCTTCTTGGATAAAGTGATGTCTAATCTTAAAC
Organism: Tamandua tetradactyla; assembly: GCF_023851605.1. NCBI lineage: Eukaryota > Metazoa > Chordata > Mammalia > Pilosa > Myrmecophagidae > Tamandua > Tamandua tetradactyla. The sequence goes on from NC_135331.1 coordinate 109,269,799, forward strand.
CTGAATCATAAACAAGCATTAGCTAAGTGAATGATGAAGAGTAGTAGAGGTATTTAGAGCATTTCTGGCAAAGGAGATAGTAGATACAAAACAAGCAGTGCATGGTGCTCTCTGGGAACCACAAGTAGTTCACCTTGTATACAAAAGAAAGTGTAGGCATTAGTAAGAGAGAGGAGCCAAGAAAAATATTTTGAAGGCAAAGAAATGTAGACTCAAAGTTTTATATCACCTTCTTATGGTCACATGGATAATATAGTTGGAACCAGATTATTCTAAGACTCTTTCCTGCTTCATTGGACTCGCCACCATGCCATACCTCAGGGACATCTTGCCTCTTCTTTATTACCAATATTGGAGAGAGGCAAATGAAGAATATCACTCCATTCATCTTGTCTCCTAGAGAATTCATGGGAAAAGAGTATTTTTCTGCAATTTCCTAATCAATATCCTTCTGAGGGAATGTTCTGCAGATAAAAGCTATTCAGAGGGAAGTTTTTTGACCATATGGACACATTCCTTTTTTTTTTTTTTTTAAATCTCTTATGGCTTTTGGCATTATTTAATATTTTTACCTTTTGGAATTTCTTGCTTCCTTACAGATTTATGAGTTTTGCTTTTTTAGTTCTACACCATAGTGAAAACTGGCCTATTTATGGGGAGAGTTCTTGTTCCTGTGTGGAACCTCACTGTTGGCCTTGGGTGCAGGCATCTTCCGGAGCTTGAATTGAACTGTGGCACATGGTGATATTGCTGTATTTCTGTTTCAACATGACACCATTGGTTTATTCAATACCTTGTTCTCTGTATACTATTTATATGCTGATTATATACTTTTTAACAGGTTTGAGAATATATGGTAAACAACCTAATAATGAAATAATGATATGCTCCAAATTTTACTCTGGCCCAAGCTGCTTTTATGTATTAAAGATAGAAATGTTCTAATCCTAAAATGATATTTTTAAACTGATCCAAGTAGCCAGTTTCTTGCAATATGGCTTGAAAACTTCACAGTGTGCATGTGGTTTCAAGTCTCTATTTTGCACAGTGCTGAAAAGTTGATTTTATCAGTTCTGGTGATCTGTTATATTTGCAAACAATTTTTAAATCATAGAATATACTATGATGTGCCTTGTGCTTTCTGTTTTACTTATAGATAAAATTTGGTGGCAGAACCAGGCTAACTGGAGACAAGGTTAGGAAAAATGGAGTTTTAAGCAATTTACTTAGAATATTGTGATTTTAAAAATCACCAGAAAATTCTGCAATTCATGATCACAAATATATTGAAGTGCATAGAAAGAAATTCTAGAATGAGATCTATCAAAACATTTATTTGTACATGATTTGGAATTGTGGAATAATGGTCAATTAAAAAGGCTTTTCTGATTTTTCCAGCTTTTCTACAATAACATGAATTAATTTTACAACATAGCAAAACAAAATAAGTGTCCATTTAGGCTGTGCATATTGATAAGATTTATGGACCCGTTGCTCCATTAACAGTATCACTTGCTAGTAAGTTGGATAAGTTGACGATCATTTACTTTTTTTTTTTTTTTTTTTTTTTTTTTTTTTTTTTTTATGGAAAGACAGAGAGAAGGAAGGAAGGATAGAAGGAAGGAAGGAAGGAAGAAAGGGAAACATTTTTAAACATTTTCTTGTTTTATTGTATTCTGTTTCTCCGTTTTTGTTACATGGGCTGGGGCCGGGAACCGAACCGAGGTCCTCCGGCATAGCAGGCAAGCACTTTGCCCGCTGAGCCACCGCGGCCCGCCAGATCATTTACTTCTTGAATAAGCAAAGCATAATAATGAAAAGACATTTTAGTCCAAACTGTTCACAAGAAGGACTCCTGTGGATGTCAGGATTGCTTTAGAAAAGTTGAAGATTGATTGGGAAAATCTCTGGGGATTTCTGCTTTTGAGAAATTAGAGATAAGGCTAGAAGGAGTCCGAAGTTTTGATTAGTGAGTATTGATGGTGAAAACCTGTTTTTAAATATTTAAAACTTTTGGAGTCTGTGTTGACTTCCCATTTTGTAGCCCCACTCCTTCCTTTTCTTTTTTTAAAGACCGCACTACAATTAGATTTCAAGTCCGTGGGGAGTTTCACAGTTATTCTGGTTATATGCCCTTTTCAGAGACGTAAAGCACTGAAGTCATTATCTGACATTGAAGGGAAGTTCCAGGACTTGGACAGTAGTTGGATCCTGTACTTCTCAAAATGGGACTACTGTTGGATAAATCTCTTCCCAAACTTTCTGATTTCATCCATGTAGTTTTTCTTGCTTACAACTCTCCCCTCTACCAATCCTCATTTATTCATACTTGAGTTAAGCTCTCTCTAGTCTTCTTGCCTCTATGAAGCCTTCTCAGGAGTTTCTATTCATTTCACTCTTTCTGTACTTCTATAACACATGACAACCTGTAGCCCTCAATTTAAAATTTAAATATATGCTGTATATTAGTATTTGTTGATGTTTAAAGTAATTTGATCCTGTCTCCATAATTGGAATGTAAATTTCCAGAGGGTAGTGATCAGAGGTATAGGGGCCATGTATGTTTACATTTCTTTGGTAATTCCTACATCTAGGCGTGCGTAATACTATCTTCAAAAGCATTTTAATACATTAATCATATGGGATCCTAAACTAGATATTAATAAAGATATGGCCTGTGCCATTCAGAATGACTATTTGCATCTTCATGTTCACTCTTTCAATCACCAGAATCTTTTAGACATTGGGACTTTAAATCTATAAAATGACTATAAATCTATAGAAAGAGCATAACTATTCATTAAATATTGGCTAAACATAATTTACTTGAATTCAGAAGTTATATGAGACTCAGTAGTTTCAGTTTTTGAAAGAAACAGCAGGGACATGTTTATGATATGTAGAAGAAAAACTAGATTGTCAAAATTTATACCTAAATCATTAACTTTTACAACTCTAAGGTGAATATAGTGAACGATTATTCAATGTTTTAAATATATTGATAGTGCAAATAAAAGGAAATAAAAATATTTTCTTATAAACTTCCTAGAGATCTATAAAGTGGGACAAAATTCATTTTCCTTGAGCCTCAAAACCACATTGTAAATAAGTCAAATAATTTTGTTAAAGGTTATTCTAGATAATTTCTTGTGATCTCTCATGACTCTAAAATCAGGGATTTTCTGATATTTTTATGTTTTCTTCTGCATTGGATAGATAAAGTTTATTTATGTTGTTTGCATGCGTGTGAGTGTTGTCTTCCTGGTAAGATTTTTCCTAAAGTCAGATTGTACAGCCAAAGTGTAACTCTCCAAGGAATATGTGGAAATATCCACAGACTTAGCAGCAGGAATAAATTCTAGGGGTTCACCTTGGAGTTCAGATGAAGGCACTGGAATCACTGAGGCAACTCTGAGAGAGATTATATTATTAAAGGAATTTGGTTAGAATATAAAGTATTGCAAAACACCATCACTCTGGCAGAGGGATGAGTTGATGGCATAGCGAGCAGTGTTCAGCTGTGGGTGTGTCTCTTGGGAGTGGCTTTGTAGAGGGCCAGTGAAGAACCATCATCTTAGCAGCATGTGTGCATTGGTCCTTCAATTTATGTACCATCTCATATTTTTAGGAGAAGCTTTATCTAAGTTTTTCTCCTCCAGGTAGAATATAGCCTTTTGTTTGTGGTATTTGTGGTATTGTTGTGGTTCTCTCCACAGTACTCAAAACTCAGCACGTAGTAGGTGCCTGACAACTTGTGAAGTGATAATGTAATTGACTGCTGGGAAGCTGCCAAAGAGTGGGGGTGGGGGCGTGTCTCTTCACCTGCAGCAGCTACAAATAGGAAGAAAGTGTA